>NC_084597.1:20618241-20953241 GCF_033807715.1 Cololabis saira
GTGTGTAATAAACCAAACAAAGCTCCACCTGAAGTGTATCTATAGTGGGGGAGGGGGGGGAGTAACCCCGCCACCCGCAAGACCAGAGGCCGACAAGGAAGAACCCGGAACCCAGGCCACCAGCAACCCCACAGGGGAGAAGTCGGAGGGAGGCAACCCACCACCAGCGAGGACCCCCCCCCCCCCCCGGGAAGAAGCAGCCAGAGATCCGCGGAGGCGGACCGCGACCCAGGCAATCCCCGGCCACCCGGTCCGGGCCGGACACATGGCCAGGAGGCCCTCACCCTCCAGGCCAACGACCCCCACCCGGCAGGAATTTACAATTCCTTAACATACACCATCTCTATAAAATGTAGTTACTATTTCAGATGCACTACATAATAGATATATTCAATTGATATATGTTTTTTTTAAACGTTTTTATACGTTAGGGTTAATCCAAACTAATGTGACTACAAATATGGCGCTGATTAGCATAAAGCTGTATAGCATGACTCTAGGGAAATGTAGTTCTTAGCAAATATTAATTTTTTCACAGAAATCGAGGTTACTAAAATAAGAGTGCACATAGTAGTTTAAGGGCACGATACACACATTTGTGTAAATATATTTTAAATATATAATAGTTAAATGTGTGAAAATTAATTCAGTCACAGCCAGAGCAGTGCTAAGTAGCTAAAGTAATGACAGCATGCTAATGGCCACTGTATACAATCATTTTGCCTGATGGGGTGTGTTGCTGCTGCAGACTTGGAAATTTTAACATGGAAGTCAGCGGAGATCTTGGAGATTTTGGAGCAAGCCCCCAGTGGCCAGTCAAGGAACTGCACCTGTCATCTGTACCTGGTTTGTGTTGGACTAGGCAGCTGGGTGTAGTCCCTCGGTTTTTCACCAGATAAGCTACTGCAAGATGCAAAAAGTTCATTTTATAACAGTCAAAACTTGGTTTGCAACCATGTTGGTCGGGCACAGACTCACCTTGACGAGAGGTCTTGAAGCTGAAGGACTGGAAACCCCCAGTGAGGGCGGAGGAGTCGATGACATCCACGCCATACTCGCTCTGGCTCCGCCGGTAAAGAGTGACGGCAATGATCAACAGCACCACCGTCACCACGCCTGCGGCCAGGCCTGAGTACAGGGCCACATCATTAGCGCTCTCCCCATCTAAGAATGATAAAATTAGAAAAAGAAAAGAAAAATCTCTGACTTTTTGTTTCCACTGTCTAATTAGGATTCCACAAGCCATTTACCCCAGGAAAAAACTAAAATCTGTGCTGCTGAGGAATATCAGCCAAGTTAAAGTTGTGGAAGTAGTTTGTGGAAGCAAGTCTACCTTGAATTCAAACTGCATCCGTGCCTTCTTTGTTTCCTTCCCCTCCTTTGCCTCCTGATACACAGCTCCATTGTTCCATTCTGCAGCGTTAAGGCTACTAATGAGGAACCTCAGAAGGCGATTATAATCAACCCAGCACCTGACTGTCATTTTAAACGCCGCTTGGCTTCGGTATTGGAGGCACCGTGCTCCACTGGGATAATGTGACAAAACCAATTCATTAAATTAGCTCATCGGCAATGATTATGCTCTATCTGTTCCCTGCAGTACTGCATCATCCAACTGCACAAAGACAGAGAAAAAGTGGGAAAGAGGAGTTCCTAGCTTGTTCTGGAAAGATAATGAGAGCTGCACGAAAACAGGACACACACAAAATCCTCCAAGTAGCCTGAAGCTCAAACAGGGAAGAAAATTGTCAAAATATGCAAAGCTGTATTAACAGCTATAGAAGGAGGTTAATTGAGGGCTTGGGAAGTTTTGGCAGCCTGAACACGTTTTCTTTCCTACAGTTCCGGACAAACAAACATACAACTGTGTTAAAGGACAAATAAAGATACCATGTGCTTTTAACATGACCGTTTGCTTCAGCATATCAAATACATTTTATCTTTGCAAACTATCAAGTAGTAGATGGTTAATTTCCCTGAACAACAATTAAAAATTAAAAAATAAAAATAACGAGAATGAGAATAAAAATGAGAACGAGAACAATTCCTACAGATACAATAGGGCCTTCGCACTGTCAGTGCTTGGGCCCTAATAATAATCATTTAATTGATTATTCTTTTAGTAACAATAGTGGTCCTTATCATCACCGGTACTGCTACTAGCACTCTCGCTACACCAGGCCGTCACAAGACCCCCGGAGCAGCAGCTATGGCAGATCCAACCAGGGGAAGGTACCAGGAAAGGACAAGCGGCCACCAGGGCCCTTCTCCCCCCACAGGCACCAAGAAGAATCCCTGGGTTTCGCCAGTATACGGGTAAAAATGTCTATGAACCCCTTGCAGCCCGGTTGACCTTGCCCCCTTATTTTTTACCTCAATCTTCCATCTGTTTTTTATGTTCGCTCAGATTCATAGTTGCTTACTGACAGAATTACAAATTCTGGCATTCACTGTTACAATGTATTGTTTGGCTTCTTATTACTTGCCTTTTCCTGACTTCCGAAGCCATGTGTAGAAAATGGAATGGACATTCCCAAGCCCTAAAGTCATTGATTTGTATTTGTTCTGAATTTAAACTGCAAGAATATACTGTACATTTAACACATCAGTCAACTGAAGTCAATTTGATGTTATTACTGGGTTGGTAAAATGCAAGCTGGGAAAAACTCACCTTGTGGCTTGGAGTCATGGAGGAGCTTCCGATCTGCAGAGAGACAAAAATGAGTTTGATGGTTTGCGTATTACATGTTCAAAGTGTTTGTTGATTTAGTAATTTCTAGTGTTTGCATCCATGCGTGCACGCACACTGCATCTGCTTGCAAAGTCGAGGTGGTGAATAATGAAGATGGATGAGGATGTTGTTAATGAGCGTGATTACAAAAAACATCATTATCTAGTCCTCGTTGCCAAAATATTATGAACAGCCCATCTGAAATGACATTACATAATATTTCTGAACACAGTTGGACAGTAATGATGCTGGTGTGGATGTATTTTCTTAGACTTTCTTTACAAGCGAGGAGGGGAATTGATGGCACCTACTCTGAGTGCAGAAGCCGCCCGTGCAGTTGTGTGCAGCCACCGCCACCCCATCACACAGCCGGCCTCCGTGTTTGGGCTCCGGAGAGGTACACTCTCTGCTGCGCTGCCTCTCGCAGTCTGGACTGCACAGCGACCACTCGCTCCATTCCCCCCAACCGCCATCAACTGAGGGTTCAAATACAAACGCAAATCTTCTCATTTGCATTAATGACGGACAGACTTACCAAGAGACGTGTGGCTTTGGGACTTGATGGAAAACATTTTCAGAGTAACAGTGGGACTGCTCGCAATATTTTCTTCCTCATTCTACCAAAATGTTATGCAGTATGTGACAAAGTCCCTGGTTATCAAGACTTCTTTCCGCTTTGTTTTTTTTCCTGCTAATCAAATTAAGGAGAAAAAATCTTTCAAAAGGAGGCAGTAGGCAATGAGCATAATGTATGAAAGAGTGCCCTGCTTTCCCCTGATAACTTTTTATTTTATTTTATTTAGACTGATGAATTTTTTACACTATCATAAATTTAAGTTTCTCTTAACAGGAATTTTGATAACTAACTTCTTCTAAAGAGTGTTTGCCACTGCTGTTTGTTTCTTTCACTTGAGTCCCTTTTATTGTTAGCCAGTCTCTTCATTTTCAAGAGATTTTGTCTTAATTTGTTGTTTTATATGGTCTAGTGCTTTGGATTTCAGATGTAAGCCATCATCACCAGTGCAGACGTATGATGCATTCATACTGAGCTAAATAGACTTTTTCTGAGGTTTCAGAGCCTGATTCATTTTTGATGATCTCTGAAAACGTCAACCGCACCTGAAGTTGAAAGTTCCCTTTTTATGAATAGTTTTGTGAAAAGCGACAGGTTTAATGGTAAGCTGTGTGTTTGCTGCACCGTCTCTGCTCCACCCACAGTTTCAAATGATTTTTCCAGTGTAGAAGGGCAAAATACATTATTCCGGGATGCAAAGTTAAAGAAGCTGCAGCATTGATGGGCTTATTATTTTACTGAATTTACACTGATCAGCACAGACATTAAATCCATGGCACTGTGTGGGCCTTCGCTCTGCAGCCCCACCGGGAGTGTCTTGTGGTGACTGATACCGTTGGATGTTGACAGTCAATCATTGGGGGTCTTGTGGGTTGAGGGGTGGGGCCTCTATAGATTGTACTTGTTCCAGAGTGTCACGTGGGTGCTTGATCGGATTGGGATCTGGGGGGGTTTTCGACAGCCAAAGCCTTTGGCTTTTTGCCGTGTTGCTTGATCTGCTGCAGAGCTTCGTCAGCAGCTATGTTTTGGCGGGGCTTTGTGTAGACGCAGCAAAACATTGAATTGCAATAAGGAGATCAGTGTTATGTCCTACACCTTTTTATGGTTTCAGTTTGGTCTTCAGGCCTTATGGTGTTTTTGGTTTTTAATAATATAAAAAATGTATTTGCCTGATTTGGAGTCAGAATTCCTACGAACCCATCTGGTGCTAGGGTTAGCCAACGAGAAAAACAAAAAAAAAGTCCTACGGATACAATAGGGCCTTCGCACTGTCAGTGCTCGGGCCCTAATAATCGCACGATGTGCATTAGATGTGCAGACTGCATGTCACCACGTTGTCTTATTTGTTCAACTTCATGGACGAAAAACACATTTTACAACCCATGTAAAAATGACTAACAAAAATGAACAGGTTTGATCATGGAGGCGAGGCCTCAAACAAGATGTTCACTAACACAGAGGAGGCCAAGCCGTTGCTGTTACCTGGACATACTGTGTTGCACGTGTTCTTCTGCACCGACATGCCCTCACAGAAGGCTCCTCCGTTCAGAGGAGCTGGATTTGTGCAGGTGCGAGAACGTTTTTGAACACCTCGACCACAGCGCACGTTGCAGGGGGACCAGTCTGTCCATGACGACCAGCCTCCGTTCACTGCATGTGCCACAGTATGAGAGGAAACAAAAAAAGAAAAAAAAGAGGAGAGGCATGAACGAATACAAGAACATTAACTGGACTGCGCTGCGTGGTCAACACCACAGTTCCTGTCACATAAAACACCACCAGGGTGACTGCAGCACCGGTTTTACTCAGAGGTTTCCTGAAGTATTTCAGGACGACTGACTAATCTTCTCAATTTGCCATCACAAAAGAAAAACTATTGTTCCATTCCTATACATCTCTCTGAGGCTATTGGCAATATCAGGCCTGTCAGAGACTTCAGCGGCATTATGGAAATTAATGATTGATGTTGCCTCAGCAACAGGGAACCAGAAAGAAGCAGATGTATTCCTTCAGCAGCTAATTGCGCTCTCTGAATAAATAAAAACATGACAAGAGGTCAGTGAAATGAGCACAGCAGCACTCCAGTTAAGGAGTCCCTTTGTTGAATTGAAATGGTGGGAGTATGACATTATAATTTCACTCTCTCGAGGCCAATAAAAATGCTGTAAACATCGTTCGCTGGCCTCCAGCCACATCAAGTGTTTTATATAATGCATTTTGGTGCCGGCAGATAAAAGCCAGAGTGCGTCACTGACCACATTGTGGCTTTTCCATCATTAATAACAGCGTTCTTGTAAATATTGTACCTGTCTCCTTGTTTAACACAGACGCGCGTCGGCCCATTACCTGCTCATTAGACTCAAGAGTGAAAAAGGACCATCCGCCTGTGCTCTGTATATTCATTGCTTTGGGAAATTCTCTGGAGTTAGCAGCATTTGTTTGGAGGAAATCCCAGCTTTGATCATGTGCATTGGATGGCTCCTGAACCATCATGACCTTCTAGCAGAAAGAAACCCTCCATGCAGCATCTGAGAATGACAAAAACCTGCACTGTGGTGTCTCACCGTAAACCACCACCATTGCTGTGGTGCTGCGTCTCTTAGCCACGATGTTGCTGGCGACGCAGGTGTAGTTCCCAGAGTCCGAGAGGCGGGCTTCAGAGATGATCAGACTATGGTCGCCTTTTTTATCAATGACGCCATCGTCGCCAAAGCTTAGAGGCTCCTCATTTTTCAGCCACACCACCTAAAAAAAAACCGTATGAAGAGAAGAGGAGTGAGACATTAACGTGTACGTGACCCAATGAGGTGTGCACAGCAAAGGCGTGTCTCATGGAATGCAGCTTGTGTGCTGGTGAAGAAAACCCCAACTTCTCAGCCATGAATCAGTTTCTAATCTAAAGTTGTACCACACGGCTGAGGCCTCTGGCACTTCGTTTTGGGTCAGAGCTAAAATGAAACGAGCTATTACTGCAAATGACGTTCACCACATGGTTGCGGTCAACGCTGAATCACAAGAAAAAAAAACAGACACTCAAATTTAAATCCGTATGTCCAAATAATGAACAAACTTCCAAGATTTGGGTCAAGCTCTGGTAGTTTAATACTTTGAAGTAATTGTATATTGCCTAGCTTTAAGTTCCACACGGTGATAAACCAAACTAAATCTCTTGCAAGCATTTATAACTGCAACAGGTGGAATAATACTTAGCAGTTCACTGGGTAGTCTGCTGAAACTAATGCACCGCATGGACAAATCCAACATTTGAAGATTACAACATTCAGGAAAGTTAAATCAAGAAGAAGGAAACAATTTGTGAAGATGGGAGAAAATCAGTCACAATGTTTGGACATTGAGTGTGGAGTCCCCCAGGGGTCAGTGTTGGGTCCTAAACTGTTTATCATCTATATCAATGACATATGTAAAGTATCACAAATACTGAAATTCATACTATTTGCCGATGACACAAACATATTTTGAAAGAAAGAAAGAAAGGGCTTTCGCTTTCGCACTGTAAGTGCTCGGGCCCTAATAAAAAAAAAATCTAATCAAATCAAAAAAGCTACTTCAAGATTCAAGATACTCATTTTATTGGTGGTATCTTTGTTCATATAAATAGAACAGCTAAAATAATAAAATACAGGATTTAAGTAAGATCGATCCAGTTGTGAGGGGGAACTTTCCAAATGAGAAAAAAAGGTATATGAGCTACTGAGAGGGAGTAATGCAGCAGGTAGGTCACATCCACCACTGTTACCAATTAATTGGCCGTGCACTAGTGAAGGTAATAAGGAATTACAAAATAAAAGACGCTCTGTTGATGCTCCTTTTCTTGCATGACTGCCTCTGTAAATTGCTGTTAATGTGCCACTAGCACGAGCTGTTCATCGAAGGGGACGAGCTGGAGCGCAAGGCATGGGCTGTGATTTATAGCTGTGTATTTGAGGATTAAAACTCCGCCCTGCTGGGAGTTTCATGTTTTTGTGCACAAGGCTGAGCTCCAGTGTGTGAGAGAGCGCATGTGTTTGGGGGGGAAGAGAGTCCAGGGGAATTTGAAAGCAGCCAACAAACCAAGAGATTGCTTTGCTCTTTCGAAACCTTGGATGAAAAACCCAACTGAGCAATCAATACATCAGGGGTCATTTTGTCACAAGTGGATACGGTTTTTTTTGCTCTTTTTGATGACCCAAGAAGTCTTTCATCATGGTTTAATGTAGTTTTTTTTTCCTTTTCAACAGTTGGTTCCACAGTTTTCCAGACAAAGCAAACACGAGGGGATTAAGTTGGTCCTTCTGTCGGTCCTTCGTTTAATAAT
Source organism: Cololabis saira (assembly GCF_033807715.1). Classification (NCBI taxonomy): domain Eukaryota; kingdom Metazoa; phylum Chordata; class Actinopteri; order Beloniformes; family Belonidae; genus Cololabis; species Cololabis saira. Next base: position 20,625,862 of record NC_084597.1, read on the forward strand.
TTCCCTCTTTCAGTATTTTATCATTCCAGTATTCTCCGAAGCAGTTGACTTTACTAAATTATGGAACGAGTCAGTTTAAGGCTTAAAGGGGACCTATTATTGCATCTAATACCTATTTTAAACAGGCCTCGAATGTCTTAAAAGCAAGCTTTTGATTGTTTTTGCTAAATAAATTAGAAATTCAGCCTCTGAGACATGTCTTTATCTTCCCATTCTCTAACCTCATTCTCTATGAGGGATTCTGACTGGACGGGGAGGCTATGATAATGAGGCGCTGTGCTGATTGGCTGCCTGAATGACGCGATACACTGATACGAAAAAATGGCGGAAGCTCCGGCCGGCGGAGTTAGTTGTGAGCGTGGTTTCACGAATCGGAGGCCAACCGATGTAAATCGCTCCTGTCATTACGTAACGAAAGGGAGCAGAATCTGAATGGCTCGTAGAAGCCACATCACACTGGATGGCTTTACAGACACAGCATAATTTGGTTGCTTTCCTCCTTTTCTGAGTTGGCAGGCTGAGTGGGACCACTTTATATATGTTAAAACAAGAGAAAACGTGTTTTTCATAATAGGTCCCCTTTAAATAGAAGAAATTCCTTGCAAAGTTATTAAGAATACTCCTAAATTTGCCTACATGGCGTTGGTTTGTCAAGCGGCAGCAGTACAATGACCCTGAGCCTCAGGAGTGGTCCACACAGGGGCAAGACCTTAACCCTTCGAGATGCTGTGGCACGACGTCTTAATTAGTCATCCGCATCAGATATTCTACAAACGTCTCTGAACTGAAGCAGTTCAGAAAAGCGGAACAATCCAAAACTCCTCCTAAATGTTCTGCAGGTCTGGGCCAGACTCTACTTGAAGTCAATGGCACCAAAGTAAGTTTGAGCAACAGCATGTGTTTGCTCTCTGTTTTAACCAGCTCTGTGAATGTGTGTGGGTTTATCCAGCAGGGACACGAGAAATTCAAATAGTTTGTGTTATCAGCTTAACATTGTGTTGATTATTTTGACTTGGATCGTGAAATAAATAAATAAATAAACAATTATAGATCACATTTTGTGGCAAATTAGTGCAGTAAGCCAGTAAATTTCAGAGGGCCCACATACATTTCTTGCCTCTGTACATCACATACAAATCTATTTAAACAGCAAACAGTAAAGCATCTGTTCCTTTAACAAAGCTTATATCATTTTTTGCAGCATTTGGACAATATTCAACCATGAAGGCCGTTTTAATCACAACAAGTCACACAGTCTGTAGTTGAGCTGATAATGAAGTGAAAGTGTCGTTTGGACCATCTGGCCATAAGTCTGTCTAATAGTGCACAAGCAAGATTCGGGCATCACCTTGACTCTTGTGTTGCCTTCTTTTCATTAGTGCTCATTTTAATATGATGTGAGAAAAGGTCATAATAAATTAAAGAGGGATGGAGCTTCTGCCTCGTAAATCAATTACAAGGAATTTTGTGTATATACTAAGTCAAGCTCAGTGTGGTAAAACACTCGGCTGTTTATGAATTCATTCAAACTCTTATTTACCAAAATATTGTATTAGGGAGGAAAACAATTACAGTAAATTTATAAAACAAATTAATAACTATTTGCCTACATTTCCTCACATTACTGAATAATAAAATGAGTTGCAACTTAACCTTAAACCTTCTGCTCTTGTATTCAGATAAGATGCACATTCATAGTAAATTGAACTCGGCAGGTACCACGATTTGACCATTAAGGCTAATATTTCAATTTTTAGTGACTAATATGTCACCTCAGGAAATAACACTGCAAAGCTGCTTTTAATGCCTTAAGCAAAAACTCAGTGGGCCCCACTGTTCTACATAAAACATTTTACTTATTTAGTTTTTGCACCGGATAATCTAATTTCTGTCAGAAGGAAGTAAAACTAATGAGATGGACAACCATGTCGATGCCATCAATAGAGCAGTATTTTTTCATTAATCAGTTTTTTTTAACTAATATACAGACATATTTTTTTCACAGTTACACCACATGCATTCTACAAATATAGTTGAACGTCCCAGCTGTGCATTAAATTAGTTTTCTAGCTCCACTTTTTAACTCCGTTCATGCTTTAAAAAGGAAAAGTTGCAAAGAAAATGAATACACACTAAGACATGATGCATTTATAGCATCATTTATTGCCTTGAGATAAGACGAAAGTTGTGAGATGAAAAACAACATTTAAAAACAGAACAATACCGCGTTGTGTTATATCATGGCTGTAAAACTGTCCATGCCGAATATTGCTATGAAAAACCGCGCAAGTTTATGTCTGAAATTAGGGTAATTGAAATGACTGAAATCTTTTTACAAGCTGAGTGAGCTTTTAAAGTTTTATGACTTTTTATTACTCAGACACAGACGGTCGGATGGTCACAAAGGAGAAGAGAACATTTATTTAAAGTGCATTCCAGATTTGATTTGACCCTCTGCAGCAAAGGAAGACTTCTGTTAACAGAGACGTCTCACTGAAACACTCAACCAATACTGACAACTTGGTTCTTAACACCAAGCCATAACTGAGCTGGATGGAGGCTGGTCAGAGTTTTTGATGCTCCGTCTTCCACTCTGAGGTTATTGTGTAATTGTGAGGTTGGTGTATTTTCACAGATGCAATCAATGCTTACAGTCCTGCTGGTTCGTACTCTCTTACACATAAAGCTTCCCTCTGCATGTCCACCTTCTTCTGCAACTCTTTTATATTTCATTTTAAAACTCTGCCTCTGGCCCTCAAAGCTTTGATCAGCAGCTCCCATTAGAAGCATACTGTATATGCCAATATGACACCCGCAGACAAACTGGAAGCTGATAAAACGATTCCATCTTGTAAAAGTCTTCCTGAAGGTACAGAACACGTACTGCATATGAAGACATACATGCACTCAGTTCATACTGCTACTTGGGCTACTTCTTTCATTTTCTGGAATAGTGCTTTACATGCATTTCAGGTTGTAACTGCTGCACGACAATTACAAACGAGAGATTCACCGCAGTACTCAAGATCACTGATCCTTCATTCGTTCTTTAGCTTGCTCAGCCACAGCTCCGTCTTCCTGCCGCTGGTTGATATGAGACTTTAATGGCTTGTTTACAAAAAGTAATCATTTCTGTATTTTGAAAGTTACTGAGGTTCTTGGGATTACTTACACTTAATTGTTTTAATTCTCAAAACTACTACATTGTGTACTTTTACTCCTTTACCTTTATGAAGGAAATGCAGGATACATTTTGATAGGAAGGACGTTTTCCAGAAACTAGGATATTTTAAAGGAGGCATATTCTGATGACCAAAACCTACCTAAAATAATTTATACATTTACATTTATGGCCCCCCAATAATGGTAAAGTGGTGCCTGCGATCCTCCTCATACTGATGCCAGGTATCCTGAGAGGATGGGCAATGAAGTTTATTTTATTCGGTTTCCTAAATCCAAACAAAACACTTAAATGTCTGCTTTGGATTAAGAAGTGAACTTAATGTCCAGATTATCAATGAGGATGTGTCCTTTTGCAACACAGACTTTGTCTTGTATAAGTTCAGCTCACTGGCTCTAGCTTAAGCTAATGATAAATGCCACTGGCACTGCGAGCTTACCTCAGATAACAAAGCGACCACGCACCAGATGCAGTTATAAACTCTAGATCAAGTGATGGTTAATAGTACTGTATATCTAAAACTATGCAGTACTCCAACTTCACATCTACTGTATGAGTCATCATGGTATATTTAACTCCTTTTTGACTACTCCTCAACAAAAACTGGTCTTTTGATGGACAAAATGTATCTAAAACCTCTTGGAAAAAGGTTTTCACACAGGTCGCTACCATAAAACTAAACAATGCAGATAGATTTAGTTAACAACATTAACTAAGGGGAGCAGGACTTACTGAGAGGTCAGTAGTAAATCTGTTCTCATGCAACTTCATGTACGTAATCTGGGAGTTTGGTCTTTTGTCCCTGTCTGCACACCCAAGAGGTTCATGAATCTTATGCTGTATGGTGCCTGTTCAATTTTTCCTCCTTACTCTATCTACTGCGAGTGGGTACTATGCTACGGCAGGAAAATCTACCTCATTAATCTCCTCTTGTCTTGTTTGATTCCTAAGTTTAAGGCTGAGCTCTAGGTCTGTAGTTTCTGTGTACCGTCTCTCCTTCCTGACTCATGCATTGACTCTTCCTGCCAGTCTTCATTCAGCTCTGACTGTTTCCCTTCCTGCTGGCCGAGCTCTCTGCCGACCAATCAACCAAGCAAACTTTCCAGGATTCTGCTTATGCCCGAGCTCTGGCTTCACTGTGTGGAATCCGAGCTTGGACGGCTGGTCGTCAGCTTCACTTAGCTAATTTACCGCTCTTAGCTCATTCACCGCTCTTCCTCAAGAGCTTCACAGTTCGCCTAAAAAAAAAACATTTTGGCAAACTTTCTACCTCCCTCTTCTCTTTATTCCTCTAAAACATTTACATGTTTACATAAACTGATACCTAATTGTTTTCCAAAACCCAACTGGAGGAGCAAGATGGTGATCTTGCAAAGATCACCAAAAATTTAAACAATTTCAAGTATTAATTTGTTTATTTTTACATAACTTTAGCTTCCAGATCATAAAAGCCATGAAAACAGGAAGTTACCAGAGATGCAGGATTTGAACCGAGCACTTACAAGTGGATTGGCCCCCATTTCCTCTATAGTCTCCAGGACACACACGGTTTCCGAAAAGAAATTCAAATGTTGATTCATCTGCCCACGGAACAGTTTTTCCATTTGCCTCAGACCATTTGAAATTAGCTTTGGTCCACAGAAGACAGCAGTGTTTCTGGCTCGTGTTTACATTTGGCTTCTTCTTCGCACAATGGAGTCGTAAGATGCATTTGAGGATTGCGCAGCGAGCTGTGTTCACAGACAGAGATCTTTGGAAGTGTTCTTGAGTCCATGTGGTGACTTTCAGCAAAGAATCACCTCCAGCCTTGCCCTGCAGATAGAGATTCCTCCTCATTCTCTCTGATCTTTTGATGATGTACATTGTAGATTGTGGGATCTTTGCAATTTCCCATTGGGGGGGTCATTTTCTTGAAATTGTTCCATAACCTTTTGATGAGGATTGTTGAACCTCTGCCCATCTTTACATCTGAGAGGCTCAGCGTCTCCTTTTATAACCAGTCGTGTTACTAAACTGTAGCCAGTTGAAATATATCGTTGTCAAATTCTCCTCTAGTTGTTTCTGATTTGTTCCGATTACTTTTCAAGCCTTTCATTTCCCCTCTACTGCCATATAATTCAAGATACGCTCATACTTTCACATTTTTAACACCTGATATGTTGTTTATATGCTATGAGGAAGAAAACATGGGTTTATAAGATTTTCAAATCATTGTGTTGTGTTTTTATTTACATTTTACACAACTTCCAAACTTTTGTTTGGCACCGGGTTTGTATTTTTAGGTCTGTAAATTTCAAATTCAAAAATACTTCACTAAACCCTGCAGGGGAAATTAATGAATTCAAATTAAAAAGGCATTAGAGATGAGTGAGGACAAAATAAAGTGGGGGGGGGGGGGCAAAGACAAGAGAAGCAGAAATATGAAGCTTAATTAAACCATTCAACATGAGTTGCTGTCCTTTTCAGTTTAACCGACCACGTAATTGTCCCTCTAATCTCTCTGTGATCAATGAATGCGCCATGCTTTAATTTTCTCTTGTGAATTTTGGTTCTTTTAGGGACCCGTCTCTGGGAATTGGTACACTAACGCAAATATGTACCATGGCTTCCCTGTCTCATGTTTTTGCTTTGATTTAACCATCTCATTCTGCTCCATCTTTTATTCTTTTTCAGTGTTCGCTCCAGGACATGCATAATCCCGGAGTGCGATATGCGAGCTGTGTTGGGCTCGGAGCCTCCCCTTTGGGCTGGGAGCGATAGAGAGATGCACATGCTGATGAGAAGGCAGGGACACGACAGACTCAAATGAGCCTGATAAGCCAGTGCCTGGGGAAGAACAGACACGGATTTGCTTAATTGGCAAATTTGTTCCACTTAGATAGCAGCAGCTAGTTTTTTGAACAACACCGTAACCCAGAAGACCGGGCCTGGGGGGGTGGAGGTTGCAGTCTGTTTGGGATGATGTCAAGGTCACCACAACGACCATTAAACTGCATTTAAATTAAACTGAAACCAGATCTCCGCTGTCCCTCACAGCTTCCCCAGTGACTCTTTTCTCCCCAACTTTCAGGAAAAGGAGAGGCAGCAAATTAAATGAAGTCGAAAGCAGCATCAAATGGTCAGCGGGGGGTCCCATGAACCCAACAGGAGAGTTGTGTATTTCTGACAGCCTCAAGCTGTTTGAGGATGTTGAAATGAGAGCGCTGGTATGCCTGGAGCAGTGCAGAAAAGGTATCTTAAACTTAACGCATCATTTCAGTGCCTCCTTGGACTGGGTCTAAACATTCAATTATTCTGAGAGTAGATGTAATGACCTACATTTCCAATCATTTAAATGGGAATTGAAAGTAATATGAAGACAATTACAAAACACTATGCCAAGTTTTGTTCCATCTGATTCAATTAAGGTTGAGTTCCATTGTAGCTAAAGTCTCACTTTTTCCATGTGACCGCACACCCATATGGAACAACCCAGATATCCTGAAAAATTATGGTAAACTTTGCTCAATGGAGAGACCAAGGAATACAGTATCTGCAGCATGTAATCATAGGTGGACAGTTTGTACCTTTTAATACACTTATGGCGCTTTTGCACTAGTACCCTCCTCAGCTCGCTTCTACCCGCCACGGCCCCGTCTTGCGCTTTTGCACTAGGGGCTGAGGCGGGTAGAGCCGCTCCAAGCAGATACTTTTTCTGTAACCATTCTGTCGAGGTTCTTTGCGGGCTGAGCCGGGACTATTTCTGACGTCACCACCCTCCGCGCCTCTGATTGGTCGGGGGGCGGGGCCGTCAGACATTTGAATCAGGAAGCGGGAGTCAGCGCGAGAGCGACTCGCGATTTTATTATAAAGCGCAAACGTCTGTTTGGTGATCCAACTCTGAGGTGCAGATGTTCATAAACCTGGTAGCGGTTGAGAGAATTAAAAAAGGGATGTAGACGGGCTGTTTTACTCTCAGCCGCTCGAAGTTCCAGCTGATTTCTCATCAGCGCCGACACAAACAAAGCGGTTGCGCAATCGAGTACGTCACAGCAGCTTCACCCCAACCCCCCCACTTCTCACCTGGCTGTGGAAAAACAAACGGGGACAAAACGGGTGGAGCCGCGCCGCGCCGAGCTGAGGAGGTACTAGTGCAAAAGCGCCATTACTGTTCAATATGGAATTAGCAGTGATACATTTTTAGAATACCAACAACTTAAGGCCATAATAAATAAAAAACTATAAACTTAACCAATTGGACCTACGACTTCCCGCCAGGATAATAGAATTATTGAACCTAAGCACTCTAAAGTTGTCATCAAAACTTTACAGGTTAGTGTCCAAAATAGATAAGTCTCTCTTCCGATTCAAAATGGGAGGCGGATCTCTCTCTTAACAACGACCAGATCTCTTGGTCACAAATATGTTTAAATACTTTCACTATGACCCCCCCCCCCACTATAGATACACTTCAGGTAGAGCTTTGACAGGATTATCTAACACACACACACACGCACGCACGCACGCACTCTCTCACACACACACACCACACACACACACACACACACACACACACACACACACACACACACACACGCACACACACACACACACACACACACGCACACACACACACAGTAGTTTTTGGGGTTAATTAATCGCGGTAGCTTAGCTCAGATTGTGATTGGATCTTGAGATTTGGGACGATTGCTGCTCGTGTTTTAGTCGGTTCCGTGTCGGTTTCGTCTTTCATTTGTGGTTTTTGTTGCAGATTTCCAGTGCTTGACGTGTGCCTCCATGTGTTCTTGCTTCCTGGTTTAGCAGCGGATGTCAACCCCCACCCCCAAAAAAACCCACTGGGTTTGTATGCGTATATATATTTATATGTATATTAAATATAGTAACAATGCACATATACATATATATATATATATATATATATATATATATATATATATATATATACACACCTGCCTTAGGTTTTTACCAGCTTGGTATTAACCATTAATATGTGTGCAGACAAGGTAAAAAAAAAAAGAAAAAAGGTTGAGCTCCATAACAAGCTCCCTCCTCCTTTCATTCCTCCCTGCCTGCTCTCAACCCACCTTCCTAGTGTCACATATGGCCTTTTCTCAGAGCAACAATGCCTTTCATGAAGTCATATTAAACAAACGACTCCGCCAAATCTGACAGCAGTATATTCTGGGGGCGGGGATGTTGAAACCCTTGTCATGTCCTCGGTTTATCTCTATGGACGTGTTATGTTTATCAGTGAATAATTACAATTTAAGCACTTCAAATGACGAGTGATAGGAGGCTTGATGATTAATTATATTTGGTATGTGATACTTGGCTAGTTAATGCAGGGATAATGATTGCAAAATATTCTTTACTAAAGTTACTGAAGGGTTGGCTGTCTCAGTGGATGGATTTAATGGTAGGTCTGTTGATTTGAGCTGCTAGAGCTGCTCGAGATGGAAATATTTAAGCAGCAGTGCAGGTAGAAACATTGGTTTTATGTTCAAAACATCAGTCATGCTTGGAATCGTAGCCCTGCATCTCTGGGAATTCTGTCTTGGACCCTATTAAATCTCCAAGAGCCACAATTCCACTTCAGTGCAGATGCCAGCGAGGAAGTGGGAAAAGCTGCAGTTCCTCAACTGACCACTGGAGGTAGAAGTGAGTCAATCCCAGTTTAAACGCAGCCTTCGAGAGAGCGACACAAAGAATTAGGGCTGGGAAAAATGCCAAGATTTCACTTTCAAATATATTTTTCCTTCTAACAATTATCATCACAACAGGGTCAAGATGAAGCCATTTTGTGCTGCATTCTAGTTTTCTTATGTAGTACGTCATTGCCAAGACACTAAAACAGGGAGGAGTCTTGCAATAGGTAAATAATGTTGCCTCATGTGATTAAAAACAAGCACGAAGCGTGAAATTACTTCCTAGAAAAAGTATATTATTGATTTATTTGGGGTTTTTATTGGGTGCTGAACTGTCCTGCCTGCAGTACAGACTTTTCATCAACTGAAATCATCGGGTGCGTTGAGAAACGAAAAAAAAATAGGTCAAAGAAGATACCGAATGTTGAGCAACTCAGTTCTTATACCAGAAGTGAATGGAACAGTGGTGACACGCCCACCAGTCAAAGTTAGCTGTGACTACCGGCTCCTTTACCGTGGATCGGCTGAAGCTGAGCTCCCACTGGACGTTTACAGTGATATATCCTGTTTCAGAAGTTGCTTCAGTGAAATTCTTTCTGCATTTAGCTAATGCTAGGTCAGTACAAACTGCTGAAGGCGTCACTAAGCTTGGTAGATTAACAGTTACTGAAGAAGTAATAATGGTGAGCCGTTGGCTGAATCCACTATCAATCAAAAGACTATGACTCATGTTAGAGCCGCCAGGGTCTGGTCCAGGAACTGCAGGTTTCGTTACTTCTGGGTCAACTTCAATACAAAGGTTAGATGGCCAGCACTCGATTACAGCTCGCCCACTTTCAAGGTACATGCAAATACAGCATGATATGAGGCCGGGTGGAGATAAATATGGGTAACCAGATACCCGTCCACTGATCCGGCTCTGCGATGTCACCGGTCATGGTACAGATGAACAGCTGAATGAATGTGAATAGCATATGATATTTTATGAGATTTGTAATAATTTGATTCTTCTTTTTTTTTTTTAATTTTGGGGAATATGGGTGGTTAAATATGATTACACGTGGCAGGCATTTGTACATTTTTTTTTCTAATCAGTGCCAATAATGTAATAACTTCAACGTTACTGTAAAAAGAACGTGACAACTGCTCCGTCTGTGACAACAGGATCCAGCTGAAACTCTTGTCACCAATAAACTGAAGCAGATTTAAGCTGTTTTACTATGATCAATTCTCTGTGGTCTGACTCAGAGTGTGCACAGATTATTGCTTCTATCACTGCTGGGACAGATAATACAGCATTCTCTGCTTTTCATTAGCATCCTGCACAGCAGCCCAGTAAACTCCCGCATGGCTTAGCTACAAGATGCGGATAAACTTCTTTCCTCTTTCCCTGTTAGTGCTGCCTCTGAAAACATGAAAAGAGAGGCGACGTAAGGGGATTTCAAGCCATAAAGTCGGCCTGGTTTATGTGTTAAAACAGCACGCGTAGTTGGAACTCATTTCATTTGCATCCTGTCAACTGACCAAATATTAAACGTTGGCATTTCTTCAAGATCCCAAGTCTTAAGCTGCGCCAGGATCTTGCCGCAGTCTGAAGGAGTATGGAAACTTCAAATAAATGTCATGACCAAAATAAACATGCCTCAGAATACAAACAGAGTTTAACAAATCACGTTGCATCGTGACCTCAATTCCTTAAAAATTCCAACTGGAGCTGAGCCACGGCTCCACTCAGAGCCAGATTTCACAGTGGTGGCTACAGAAAAGTCTTTAACCTCTCAGTAAAGCCTAAAGGCATAAAAACAGAAAAATACATTAAGATTTTTGGATGGTACATATACCGTATATATATTTTTTCATAATTAAGTGAAAGTCATACTCAGGTTAGCTTGATGTCTCGCTGCATAATTTACTATTTACTAAGAGTCACCGACTTTATCTGATGGCTGTAATGCACTGGGAAAGCTCACGGTGCACCTCCATTTGTTTGAGCTGACTGATTTGTCACGCACACATAGATACACAAAACGCACAAAAACAGTTTTATATAAGCACAATGTTCAAACCTTTAGACTATTTAAGCCCCAACCTGTTTTCTCCTTCAGTCCATTAATGCAACAATGAAGAAAGCAAAAAAAATAACAAGCAGAATACTGATATGCACATGCTCAATTTGAGCTCTTTTTATTCATTGTGCATAATAGCACAATAATATAAATGATCGTGTTGGAGTGAATGTTACGGACATAATTCACCTTGTTTATTAAAGGGGACCTATTATGAAAAACAAGTTTTTTCTTGTTTTAACATATATAAAGTGGTCTCCCCTCACCCTGCCGACACAGAGAAGGAATTTAGCAACCGAATTCTGCAGGGTCTGTACACCCCGCCCGGAGGATCCTTCCAGTGTCATGTGACTTTTACGAGCCGTTCAGAATCTGCGCCTATGGTGACATCACCATAGGCGCAGAGGTTCGGCCTCCGCTGCTGAAACCACGCCCACAACCAACTCAGCCAGCCGGAACTCAGCCATTGTTCAGAAGCGGTGACTGTTTCCACAGCGAGGGGACAGTTAAAATGAGGTTTTGCATCGACATTTACCCTCATAAAAGGATCGGTACCCACAGTACGGACCCGGCAACTGCACACGAGTCAGCGGTAAGTGACGTTATTTTTTTATGTTATTTATACTTTTTTACAAGTATGATCTTTGCATGGGCTAAGTATTTAGCTTAGCTCTGGAGCACCGGAGCCCCGGACCGGACCGGTGAGCAGCTCCAGTGGCTCCGGTGTTCCCTAACGGAGTCTTAGGTAACAGTGGAGCTCTATTAGTAATACATTTTTCTTCTGTTTATGGTTTCAGATCTTCCAAGCACCTGAAGCTGTTCAACGACACCTTCAGAAGACGCACGGTCCTTCCTTGAGCCAGCAATAGTGCATACATGTTATTTATATACAACTTATGTTTTATTTTTTCTAACAATAAAGTTGTCATTTGTGAACATTCAGTGTTGTGATTTATTTACCGTTAACATGATTCATTTGTCTTGTAACATAAGAAATGAAATGATTAGCAATCGGAGTAAATAACTGTGGTGTACCTGTTTAGAATTCAATTAAATCTTCCTGTGTGAAGACGAGGTGACTAAAGGCTGATTTATGGTTCCGCGTCACACCAACGCAGAACGTACGGCGTAGGGTACGCGTTTAAGATCCCAGCATCCGACTATCACGTCGAGCTGCGTGATATCGGACGCTCTCTGTCCACACTGAAACCGTTAAACTCGCGGCCAGTTAGGACAGTCCAATACAATAAAAATAAAGCAATGGAATTGATTTTTTTTTCGCCGAAACTCGCTCGCATGGGACACGGTTTGTGTACGGAGCCGCTGCTCTTCAGCCAGAGAGGCTTTGTTCCCTCCCCTGCTACACATCATTCAAGCAGCCAATCAGCGCAGAGCCTCATTATCATAGCCTCCCCTCCCCTCAGAATCCAGCACAGATAATGAGGTTAGAAGCGGTAAAACTAGAGACATGGCCCAGAGGCTGAATTTCTGATTTATGTAGAAAAAACAAGCTTTAGATTGTTTTTAAGACATTCAAGGCCTGTTTAAAATATACATTAAATGCCATAATACAGTAGGTCCCCTTTAAGTGTGGTTTCACACACCGTTCATTATTAAATGCAGCATGTTGTCCTTCATGCAACTATGACGGTTCAGGGATCGTGGCCCCTTTAAATGTGGTCATGACGTTGAGCTCCATGCGGTTTTAGCTGGTGGACAGCTCCATTTTGTAGTTTCAGTGTTCTGAGGTTTTCTAATAAACAACACACGTTTTTAAATGGGAAATTGTCTCCGCGTTTTTCTGCAATTCCCATAGTGTGTAAATTCTACCTACACCCTCGAACATTAGTTGATATTTAACTTTTGCCATAAAATAAGCAGACATATATTCCAAAAATAGAAGACGTCTGTCCTGTAATTACAGTTCTTGGCTGGTTTAAAGTGACAACTACGCATGTGTATATCAATTTTTTCTACATTTGAAAATAAGAAAAACAAAGGGTAAATGCTACAGGCTTAAAGGAGACCTATTATGAAAAACACGTTTTCTCTTGCTTTAACATATATAAAGTGGTCTCCCCTCAGCCTGCCAACTCAGAGAAGGAGGAAATCAACCAAATTCTGCAGTGTCTGTACAGCCGCCCAGATGAGCCGTCCAGTGTGATGTGGCTTCTACGAGCCGTTCAGATTCTGCTCCCGTCGTTACGTAACGACGAGAGCAATTTACATAGGTTGGCCTCCGACGCGTGAAACCACGCCCACAACTAACTCTGGCCGGAACAACAACAACTCCGGAGAATAAGGACATTACTGCTGTGCGTAACGTTACGTAACATCACGTTTATACAGGAGAGCAATTCATAATCTAGTGGCTCACTACACGAGACGAAAGAGACAACAAAAAACACATTTAAATCTTAACGTACCATTCTGATACATCCTGCTGTAACCGCGGCTGCGACTCATCAACAGACTCACTTTTGTCCTGCCGTTCTGGGTCAGACTCTGGATAATAATTATAGTGTACTGCAGCCGGCTGCTCTTTGGACGTGGTCGCCATTTTTCCTCTGCGCTCAGTGCGATGCTCTGCCCAGAGCGATGCTTTGTGCCCTCCCCTGCTACGCATCATTCAGGCAGCCAATCAGCACAGTGCCTCATTATCATAGCCTCCCCGCCCACTCAGAATCCTGCATAGATAATGAGGTTAGAGACTGGGGATGCTGCAGACATGGCTCAGAGGCAGAATTTCTAATTTATTTAGCAAAAAAAATCAAAAGCTTGTTTTTAAGACATTCAAGGCCTGTTTAAAATAGGTATTAGATGCAATAATAGGTCTCCTTTAAGAATCGATCAAGTGATTCGGTCCAGAACAAATACACTGAGCTGAAACGGGATGTTTAAAATGAAACTAAGAGATTTCATCCACAGGTTATGAAAAGAGTTGGCTGGAGGCCCAGTTTCCAGGTGTCTGAACAATACTGACTCGCCTAACTGCAGTTAATCCAAAAATGTAAAAATCTGTGGTACGAACAAGTCTGGCAGCTGCTTAAAAACATGTGGTAACCTCAGTTACCACAGGTTAGCTGTTTTAGCTCGCCTATGATGCTATCTGACATGACATAACCGACTGAGCTTCACGGTTGCTTGGTTGCCTAGCAACCCAACTGTAGCCATGGTGGTGCGCAGCTGCATTCGCTAACGTTGGTCAACGTGGAATGGTGCGAGGCGAAGGTGGCTTCATGCCCGGTGCTGCAACTGGTGGAAGAGGTAGCTGGTGACAAGCGAGAGACAGGCAGTGAATGTATGTCTGCACAGCTTTAGCCATTTGCACAATAAAACATGAATAATTTAATGGATAGTATAGGTACAGTAGGTGTCCGACAAGTTCCAGTCTCGCGGTTTGAAATCTGACGACAGGACTGGCATATTATTACATACATCTCACAAACTGTGCATTTAAGTCAGTGAAAAGCTTCCCATGCTTGGCCACACACGGGCTTTGATACTGACACAACTGCCTGCTGAGCCTCTGCATGAAGACTCCCAGCATCACAGAGAAGCACAATGCAGCACTCAACAAGGCTGTCCATGAGAGCCTCATTTTTTTTATTCATGGTAAAAATTAAAATGGCAATGACAGCCACTCTTTTTCAAACACACACACACGCAGCTTCAGGGGAGTAAAGGAATGGTAGTAAAATGAATACTAGTCATCCAAATAAGTTGGAGTCATACATTCATTCACCAGAGAACACAGCAAAAAAGGAGGACTTTGCAATGCGTATGTAGATGGATGCAGAATACTCCCAGTGCATACAGTCATCACTAACCTGGACAGGGATGACTGGATAATAAACTAATACTAAGCCGGAGAGAGTAGTGCATCACTGTCTCTGATGTGCTTTAACCGAGAGAAATAAAACATTCAGTCATAAAAACTGAGCTGTATGGGACGATGGTTTCTCTCAAGGCAACATGGGAGAAAATGTTACTTGTTTGAAGTGCAAGCTGCCCTCACCTCAGCCACAGGCACTCCCTCTGGGGGACGACAGTGGAGCACAATCATGCCATTCAGAGGCACCTCAGTGCCTGGAGGGTCCTGCTCAAAGTTCTTCCTCAGGTCTAGGGAAGACAAACAGCAAGTAAGAGCAGCATTAAATGTCAGTTTGTCACATTCGTGACATTCCGGTCAAGGGTAAACGCGCATGGATGAAGAGAATAATGATCATCACACAGCAGGTTTAGAAAAGAAAAACAGGAAGGTCAGTCTGCCATCAAAGGGACACAAAGTTGCTTACAGGCAATCCGGACGGTTGCTTTGCGGCTCTTGGAGGTTCCCAGGTGGCTCCAGGCGACGCACAAACACCAGTAATCCTCCGGCCCATGAAAGTCCTCCACCTGCTGACGTGACACGTTGATCATCACTTCGCGGATCTTCAGCCCTGCAGACAAAAACAACCAGTGGTGAGGTTAGCTGTCATCACAAAAGAGGGATGAGGAGTCAAAAGGATGAAGATTTGAAGAGGGAAGATGATAAGATAATCACCCCTAAACAGGTCTCCCATTTGTCAGGAGATGGAGGAGAAACTGCTCGACAAGCCACACAACTGTGCTATGATTTATTTAACAAATATTTTGTTAAATAAATAAAGCCCTCTAAAAAACAACGATTTGAGTAATACTATGAACCCCTTTACCATTTTCATAAGATGCAGGGTAATCAGAAAACAATCACTACTCCCTGATGAATTCATCAGCAGTAGTCATATCGACGTCTATAAATCCAGGTGATGGTTTGTAATTGTTTGGCAGTCACAGGACCTGCAGTCACCGAGTTCTTTAAAAAAAAAAAAAAAATGTTATCCCCTGATTTTTTTTACATTTCATCACCCGGTTCTCCTACCTAAGTCAGTCCTGGGCATTGCTCACCCTCTGCCAACCCTGGGAGAGCCCTGCACTGAGCTCAAGTCTCTTTACTTGAGGAGTGAGCAGGCCGCATCTTTTCAGCCGACTGGTTGGGGTTTCCCTGGCCAGACGTAGCACGTGCTGTCCTAACTTTTATATGACTGCACAACACACTGGATTTTTTTGGACAGCTATTTATTCTGAATACTCCCAACTGGCACAAATTCACATGTAAACACCTCATCATCGCCGGACTCTGGAAATTTCAGTAAGGCAAACAAATGCCCCAGAATTCAAACATAAAATGTTTATTTCACCATCTGCAAACCTAAATCTCTTCATAGAGCCATGGCTCTAATTAGTTTCCTGTGAAAGCACTGGCTCGGAGGAGAAAGTATGCCAGCTTCTTATCGTTTTAAGGGAACGTGTGGAAAAACTCATTTTTATTTCTTTGAAAACATCAGAAAAACTCATAAATTGAGGTAGGAGAGAGGGATGCAAAACACAATATACAAATAATTTGCATGACAGTCAAACCATTTAAATGTTTTCAGCAAAGCTTGAATATGGTGTCACGTAGGTCATGCCTTCATATCTTCATGTTGTCTGTGATGCAGCCTCTATGGATCTAGACATGAGAGGAACAATTTCTGAGACAATTAAAGGAAATTCAAAAGCTTGGGACTCCATTTATGCCAGACTGCGCACCACAGATGATGGGCTCAAACCATTATCGTATAATAGCGGCACTTTTCCCCGTTATCTTGGAAGATTGCTGCTTTCAACAAATGATGTGATGTCAGCGTAATTCTGCAGAATTTCAGTCAAGATCATCAGGCTTTTAATGTGTGTGCGCAAAGAACAGCTAATGTTTGGTGTCTTGTGTCCAAACTCATCACTCCCCACAGATGCAATTAAGCCAGCACAGTGGGGAATGGGAGGGGTGAGAGTAACAACTACTGAGCTCAATAAATCAAATATTCCTGGGTGGTGTTTGTTGAGTGTTTGCATTCAGGAGGCACAGCCTCATTCACGTCTTTACAACTGTGTTCATGGTAGCTGGTTAGACAGGACAGGGTCTGTCATGTTTTAAATTCTGTGTTAAAACTTTGTGGTAACCACTTCTGAGATGCCGGCAAATGCAGCAAAATGTAAACTTCTGGGTCTGCGATGTCACAGTACCCTGAAGATCTGACTGGCGCTACGTCAGTGTTGACTTCAGACAACTTGCATTTCCATTGCACAAAGCAAAAATCTGAATTTGCGATAAAGGTAGCGCTGCAGGGGGTCGGTGTTTTCCTCTGGATGAAACTAAACGAGTTGATAAAGAAGGCTGGCTCTGTTCTGGAGCCTCAGGAGATGATAGTGCAAAGGACGATACTTCATAAAATGAAGATCATGGAAATCCTCAGCATCCTCTTCCAAACACGCTGATTCAGAGCGTCTTCAGTCAAAGACTTCTTCAGATACACTGTAACACGGACGCTGCAGGAGATCCTTCCTGCTCACAGCAATAAACCCCTGCAAGGACTATTTGAAGAGACTTAAATGAATAATGCAACAATTAATTTCCCTTGTAGGATAAATAAAATATTTATTTATTTTTTAAATTGTAGGTAACAGTTTATGCATGAATAACTGACAATGATTGACATTGCCTTGCAGTAGTCTTTCACAGTTTGTCGTTTACGTTCAAACTCAGACACAAGCTGACAGGTGAGGGGGCTCAACCACTGGGAGCAACTAAGGGTTATTTGTCTTGCCCAGGGATGCTGGCATGTAGATGTCAATGAGGGACATATTCCTGTAACACCTGGGAAATTGAGGATATTGGACTCCAGAAATCTGTGGCAAAAACAATCAGTGAAAATGCTGATCTGCTCAGCATGTTTATAGATCCTCAGACAATCAAAAGCCTGTTTGACTCTTTGTGAGTGAAAAGAATAGTTCAACTTTCAAAGTCATTAAGAATCTGTCTGTATTTTGAGAGAGACGCTGATTCCTTGGATTTTAAGCAAGTCATGCTCAAGAAGCACAACAAAACAACTCCCAGCAGTCGTTCAAGTCTCGTTGTAAAACCCGGCCTCCTGCGGCTTGTTGCTTAATCACATGGACCTCCACTTGAAGGAGAACTGTCTCTTCCTAGAGTTTATGCTGCAGACATAGGCAGGGATTAAATAAAAACTAATAAAGAGGAATGGAAGGTTATCTGAGGAAGCCTAATGAAGTAATGTAAAGCAGAAATTTTCTCTCAAGACACTGTAATCCTCTGCAATGACTCACTGATATTATGTACAATAAGCCCCCTTTTCCGTTTACTCCTCCTTTCCACTGCTACAAATTAAAGGCTTAATCAACACTCCTGATTAACTGGGAGTGTGGCAGATTTAACTGCGTGAAAATAAAAACACTAGATTGCACTCGAGTGAGGGGTAAATTCATCATCAAATCACAAGACATTTCTATTCTAAGTGTCAATTGGTGCTTAAATCTTTTTGTTAAATCAATCAGGAATATAATAAAAATGGAAACATCATCTAGACATGTTTCTTTCCATCATGATAATCGTCACACAGAACTTAAAAATCAGGTTAAATGCGTGACTGGTGTTTAGGCGTCAGACCTTTATAAAATGTTTTTTTCTTTATCTACATCCATCATACATTAACTTCCGCGTAGCCAAGGTCAGGTTGGGTCGATAACCTTCTCCAGGGGGATACTGAGGTGTTCCCAGGTGGTGAGTAGCGGAAAAGTGAAAATGGAGGAGCATGTGAAAGTTGTCAGTCCAGTGAATGGGGAATCTACACATATTCAAAAACGCCCCGACGGCACCATTGATAAAGTCAGGGTAGCCTACCACACAGGGCTTAATTTGTGCCGGATCCTGCCGGAACAAGATCCGGTACCTATTTGATTGGATCCTGCACCTCCTTTTATCCATATTCTCTCTGTGTTTCATTTCTCATTGAAGTTACTCATAGATCGCCTGTTTGTCTATTTCAGATGCATTTAATCATAAAAAAGAGAAGAGGGCCCTTTTCTTTCTCTGCACGCTCTCCCCAATCTCCTGCGCTGTGCGTCCCGTACTCAATGATATTTTCTTCTCCTATATGTTCATTTAGCTATAATATAATAGTTTATAAACAATGAAACAGTCACTGGTGCAATTCCACAAATACTTTAAGCCCCCCCCCCCCCCGCCGCTGCGTTGCCGCACTAGGATACGGGACTTTTTCTCTCCCTCTCGATGTTCCGGGACCTCTTCATGGACAAATTAAGCACTGCTACCACATAAATGCAAAGCACCCGGTCGCGAGCGTAGCCACAGCTAACTTCAGCAGCAAAGATGTTCGCTATTTATCGAGCCACATGTAGACGTCTGCGATCGAGAGCTTGCAAATGTTCTTGCCAAGTGGATGTAAATGGCTAGGACTGCATCTGTTCAAGTCTGTTAAAAAAAATAAAAATTACTTTATAAAACCACTTTAGTCACTGTTGTTATATACTAATCTTTTGACCTGCCACAATAATGGAATGAATTTAAAAGGAAAACACCTCAAGTTGAGGGTTTTTCTCAGCAACTTTTAGGTGCGATTAAAAAAGAGATTAATTTGATTAATTAACTAAAGATCTTAATTAATTAATCTCTTAATTTTTTTAATCGCTTGACAGCCCTATGTAAAATATGCATTTTATCAAAGGTTTTCTCATATCTGAACATTTTAGCCCTACATTTTCATTTATTGTTTGAACACATGTTAAAATATGCATTTCAGTCGAGGTTGTTGGTATCTTTACAGTTAAAAACAGCTGATAGGACCAACACAATTATTTTATCTGGTGATAGTGTTCCATTAAACAACTGTTTTTTTATTTAGCAGTTGAAATAAATGAACAAAATAAATGTTAAGTGTATCATCACATACTCAAAGATGTCAAAACCCACCCGTTAGCCTTATGGATGTCTTAAAACATTAACTACTATTTTAACAAACAGATGGTTTTCATTGTCCAAATGTACAAATAAAGAAAACAGTCAACTGCTTAAAACCGTTTTTAGGTAATGGTTGGCACACTTTTGCAAATCCATTGGCCATTTAGGATTTTTCCTCAAAAAAGTCTACAAGGATAAAAGAAAAAATGTAAATGGGATAGATCTTTGTATCAATTGAAACTGAAATACAGTATATTGTATACAGGTTAAAATTAAAGTTATAAAACTTATCTCTACCTCCTCTTCAATAACACATTCGTCCTTTTAACAAAGTGTTGGAATTTACAATGAAACAGTCCAACTTCAGACCAGAGTTTTTTTTTAACAAAATCAGTTATCCAGAAAATTTTTTGTTAGATTTCAATACATTTTTGGTTCTTTCTTACAAAGAACTTAGACTTTTCTCTGACATAACTTGCAACTGATTGAAGTAAATGGCTTACATTGGTTTTGGTTGATGGTTAACATGTTTTCATTTGTCTGAATTACATATTTTCATGATATTTGACTAAAACATGGACAGAAGTGATGGGACCCTGAGATCTGAAAAAACAACGCAACAACGAGCAAGCGAGTGATTATGTACATTCACTAAGTGAATATTATGAAAGTAAAATATATATTTCTCGCTAGAAATGTAATCAAAACGCATTTCTATGCAGAAACTAACTCAAATCTTCCCTAGGGATTGGGACACCACTTGTTATGTCACTGCGTGGTTTACGTTCAGGTACGTAAGCGACTGCGTAGTTACGTTTGTACATACGTCACACCATATCAGGAAGCCGAGAGCTAAAAGCAAGCTAAAAGCTGTTTTAATTTCCGCTGTAGCGCTGTTAATATGCCACTTTATTAAGTTTTAATATTTTTTCAGGCGTAAAAGTAACCGTTAAGATCGCCAACCTGGGCTCAGTTTATCCAAATAAGCCTGTTAAGAAATTTGCTCCGATATTATATATACGGGAGCAGCAGCAGCTCACGGCCGGAGTACAGACATGATCGCCGGGTCAACCTACGCCGTCGTCCCGGGGAGAAAGTGATCCAACGAACTGACCTGCAGCTCTGTGGCTGAAATAAATCATTTAGGTAGATAAATGTTGGTTTAATAGATTAAATCTAACAGTTGTAGCTGCTACATTAGTTTGTCTGAATATAAAGAGAAGCAATAAAAAATATAATATAATATATTATAAAGTGATAATAATATAAAGTGTATATAATGTGAAATTTTCTCTGGCCCTCCAGAAGTTGCAAAGTTTTTTTAGATCTCGGCAGAATAAAGGCTGATTTATGGTTCCGCGTTAAATCGATGCAGAGCCTACGGCGCAGGGTACGGCATAGGGTACGCGGCGACGCGCACCGTACGGCGCGCGTCGCCGCGTAACCTACGCCGTAGGCTCTGCGTTGGTGTAACGCGGAACCATAAATCAGCCTTTATTCTGGCGAGATCTGAAAAAACAACGCAACAACGAGCAAGCGAGTGATTATGTACATTCACTTAGTGAATATTATGAAAGTAAAATATATATTTCTCGCTAGAAATGTAATCAAAACGCATTTTTATGCAGAAACTAACTCAAAATATTGATTTTATTCACTAAAAATGAGAAATGTCCGCCATGGTTTTTTGTTTGATTCAGTCTGCAAATGATGACGTACAGCATTCTGGGAAATTTTCTCTAGCCCTCGGTCGGCGAGTCAGCATCTGAATCCCTCGCTCTGAAGGGCTAGATTCATACCCCCTACCCCTCGTTATGCCCACTACCCCTACATGCAAAGAAGAATTGGGACACCACTACCCTCACGGGAACGCGCAAAATTTAGGGGGAGGGCTGAAAAGTAGGGCTAGGGGGTGTATTGGGACTGGCTCTATATCATACCCATAGGCCTACGTGCATGCCCAACACACTGCACACACTCACCAAACTGCACCCATCACTGTCTTGTCTTTTCTTTCCTACTTATTCCGCATTCCACTTTTGCTGATCTTAGTCCTCTTTGACTCTTGACTTTTTTTTCCTCCTTTCCTTGAGGGAACAATAAAACAGACTGCCAAGAGGGCTGGTGAAGGAAACACACTCACGCACACACCCATGCACATATACACACAACCCCCCCCCCCCGTTTGTTTGAAGATTGAAATGCATTTATATGTCAGGGTGCGGTTGGAGTAGGACCCAGATGCAGGAGACCAGAAGGCGGGAGTTCCAAAAAGTAGTGATTTATTCATCCACAACAAAACCAAAGCGCTGCCGAGCAGGATACAAAAACCAGAACATGAACGCGACAAAGTAAAACTACCAAAACCTGACGTGGAAAACACGGAGCGAGGAAACAGTAGGGACCAGCAGGGAGCAAGGGAAAGACAAGACCAGATATACACATGGGTCAACGAGACACAGGTGCAGATGATCAGGGCCGATGGGAAACAGGAAAGTCAAACCAGAACTCAAATACAAGACTTGGGCTTCAAAATAAAACAGGACATATCAAACCATGATAATATATAATTAGGCTTTATCAATATTGGTATATATATATATATATGCTGACAAGGGGAAAAAAAGAAAAAAAGACCCATGTCCCCTTTTTCAAGCAGTCCTCGAGGAAAAGATCCAGTAACTGCTCTGTCATGTGTTGATCGCAATTTCTCAAAACAGCTCTTTTCATGAATCTGTGCCAAGATCCCGGTTTATTTTCCTTTGACCTTTTTTACTTCCTTGCTCCCTCTATTTTCTTTTGTGGCTCATGGCAGAGCGCCTTAAATCCTTTATGACGAACCTAAAAGTGAAGCAGCTTCCACTTGCTCTCAATCATATTGTTTCATATGCCCCCATAAAAGACCAGGAAAGAGGCATACCAGTGTTTATGAACCCTCATTGTCCGTGTTTCCTTTCCTTTTTTTGCCTCTCAGTGTGGTGTCCTCCTCCCACCATTGTTTCGCCTTGGCCGAGTCGATGAAGAGGCCCTAGGAGAGCTGAGCAGTGCCAGCTACAAGTGGCTCGATCCAAGCGGCTGTCTGGTCTGGCTCGGCTCAGGCCATGTCCACAACTCAGCCGTACTCTGGCTCCACAGCAGAAGAGATCAATCCTGTCTGTCTGAGGGATTCTCGCGAGGTGGTCGTGTGCTTACTGGGTGACACGGCGTGGGCAGCGGGTTGGAGCGGATGAACATGGCTGCAGGAGAAAGCCTGTCTGATGTGAACCCAACTTTTGGGAAATGTTTGTGTGATGTGACTTGGCGGCGAGCTGCTCAGCATGTGGGGGCTGCGAGGGTTGGCTCCAGGCCAGATGCAGACGAACCCTGCTAGACAAGCGGAACATGCTCCCAGCAACATCTTCAGTCTGGTCCCAGCTGTGTGTGTCATACTTAATCCAGGAACCAAAGGGACACATTATTCCATGCATATAAAAAATGCTGATAATTCAACCATTAAAATGCTGCGAGTCCTCATTTGAGTCATTCCTTCCAGTTGCCTTGTTTATGTTTTTTCTAAAAACTGTGTTTCCGCTTATTAGGATCTGCATATGCGATGAGCGTTCACTCTGTGGGCCACTTCATTTATTTCACTTCCGTTTCCCTGACTAATAGTCTGCGACACGGAGAGACCTAGAGGCATCTCACTTCTCTCCCAACCAGTCTATACAGCCCTCTGTGTTTGTTGGAAGTTCATGCAAGGTTGATGCCGTGGTACCTCAGACTTCTCAGATCGGAGTACAAAGTGCTGGAGTCGGTTTTGACAGGCGATCAACAGAATGAGACATCCATACTTCCTCCGTCCGCCTTGCATTCCATACAGTTACCTCAGTCATTATCTGTTCATCACAAGATCCACAGGAACGTCTATCTTTTCCTTCTCAACAAAACCAATGTGGTATCACTTTCAGGCTCTCTTTTACTTGCCAATCGCTCTCTGTTTCCAATCTCCTCTTCCCCCTGTTATTTCTTCTCTTATCCCCCCATCAGGATATCATCCTTTCAGCTGGAGCCTAAAAGCACAGATATCCCCTCTGTTTGAACTCCCTCCCTACTCTTCTTTCACTCTGCCCTTCAATAATCTTGAGTTCTGTCACTCATTTCTATCTTTTTGCCCACTAACAGTGTTTCAGTGGATGGAAAAAGAGCCGTGTCCTGTGATGGGTCACCGTTTGGGATACGTTGACTTGTTTTTCCAGAATAGTAAGGTGAGCCGATTGATTGCGTGTCTTTAAAAACTCAATACATCTTCCCTCAAATCGTCCTAGCGAGATTATCGGGGAGAGTTGCTTTCCTGTGGGAAGGCTGGAATCTGAGCAGTGATGATTTTATGGAGTTTCCTATTGAGCCCGTCAGTCGGTGGTTTACCAAAAGGCTTAGCATTGGCAAAAGAGATGAGGAAATAAATGCTGCTGCACCGAGTTTGAAGACCAGTAAAGTTTTCCTGACTAAAGAAAATCCAGTTTCGGCTGAAAGATTATCTTGATAGCAAACTTCTAACTATCTGTTAGGTCCAGATTACCAACCCTCATTTAAAAAAAAAAAAAAGCCATCCGACTGGTTTGACTACTGTTCAGTGGGGGAAGGAGGAGGTTGTCCTCCAACCAGAAGGTTTTCTCCCACCCTCTTTTCGGCTTCTGTGGGGTTGCTGGTGGCCTGGGTTCCGGGTTCTTCCTTGTCGGCCTCTGGTCTCGGGGGTGGCGGGGTTGCCTCCCCCACTATACATGTAGATACACTTCAGGTGGAGCTTTGATAGGATTATTACACACACATGCGCGCGCGCACACACACACACACACACACACACACACACACACACGCACACGCACACACACACACAGCCATATACATACACACACACACACACACACACAACCTCACAGACATATACATACATACACGCACATACACACATAGACATACACATTGGCTTGTTCACCTGCATGCTTGCTCTGTAGTTTTTGGGGTTAGTTAGTTGCGGTAGCTTAGCTCAGACTGTGATTGTATCTTGAGATTTGGGATGATTGCTGCTTGTGTTTCGGCTCCGTGTCGGTTTCGTGTTTCGTTTGTGGTTTTTGTTGCAGATTTCCAGTGCTCCACGTGTGCCTCCATGTGTTCTTGCGTCCTGGTTTAGCAGCGGATGTCACCCCCCCCAAAAAACAACCCCCCCCCAAAAAACACTGGGTTTGTATGTGTATATATATGTATGTGTATGCATATGTATATGTATATATATTAAATATAGTAACAATGCACATATATATGCCTTAGGTTTTTACCAGCATGGTATTAACCATTAATATGTGTGCAGACAAGGTTAAAAAAAAAATAATAATAATTTCATGTGGAGATTATCTCAATAATTTTAAAAATGTAAACTTGATGCAACAGTTGAACCTGACATTTAATTTTTGATGATTTGAGATGCACTTAAATTATTTAAGGAAAAGATGGCGAGCCAGACCCATTGACGATGCTTTGAAGATTCCTGTTAGTAGACTGGCCAGCTGCTGCAGGGATTGACAGGGAGATCATCTTTAAACTCAGGATCTCCCAGCTACAGTTATACCTGCCTGGGTAGTGTACATAAGAGACACAGAACAACACAAGAAACCACAAAAGAACGTGTTAGAAGGGAATTATTCTTTATTTTATCTTATTTTGGGTTATATTTTTCCAGTCACTATAATTGTGATTATATATATATATATATATATATATATATATATATATATATATATATATATATATATACAGTGTTGTGCATGAACACGTTCAAATGAACGTGTTCATTGAACTGTGAGAACTGTGAGAACGTTGAACTGAACGCAACATATTTACACATAAAGAACTTGAACGTGAACTTGTTCATTCTGCAGATCATGAACTGGAATTTGAACTGTTCAGATTATGTGAGTTTCAGTTTCACTGTTTAGGTCCAATTATTACGGAATAATCCTTCTTATTTCACCAGCGGGCGGCGCGCACATTTAAAATACTCGACGAGCCCGGTGCAGTCTTTACGAATGTAGGCTGATTTATGGTTCCGCGTTACATCAACGCAGACCTACGGCGTAGGGTACGCGGCGTGCGGACCGTATGGGTCGCGTCGCCGCGTACCCTACGCCATAGTCTTCGCCGTCGATTTAACGCGGAACCATAAATCAGCCTTGACGGATGAAGAGAGACGTTGCAGACGCAGCGTCAGCGAGCCGTCAGATGATGATCCGCTTATCATTATCTGCAGGAATTTTACACATCGTCTCCCAAAGAGTCTGATGGTAAAAATCCAACCTTTCTGTGCAAATTATGTCCACCTGCGCTGAGAAAACCAGTCCGAGCGTCTGCCTCGTCAACTTCACATTTGAAACGTGGAGTTAAAGCATCCGTCCAGTGTGAGGAAATATCTGCGAGTCCTTAACAATCAAAAAAGTTCCCAGAAAGACCAAGAGGTCTGATTTCCCAGTAACAGGTAGACAAATTGATAATGCACTACAATGTTGGAGATTTACAGCCTCTGAGTAAAGTTGAAACGCCACTAGGACAATACATGATTGTATTCAGCAGGGGTCTCCAACCATGTCCTGCATGTTTTACATGTTTCCTTGCATCATCACACCTGATTCTAATTAATGGTCGTCATCAGCTTGTCATCCAGGTCTGCACAAGTCTGTTAATGACACAGTCATTTATATCAGGGTTCTGAGGGGAAATATCTAAAACATGCAGGACGGGGTCCTGAGGACCAGTGTTGGAGACCACTGCTAAACAGGGAACAGTTTTAGGATAGGGGGACTTTTCATTCGTACTTCTCACCTAAAAATATTGAAATGAACTGAATTTGAACTAGTTCAAAATGAAAATGGTGAACTATGAACGTGAACAGTTCATTTTTAAACTATGTGAACTGAACTTTGAACTAGTTCATGAGAAGTATGAACTTGCACAACACTGTATATATATATATATATATTGTGTGTTTGTTACGGTAATAAAATTGTCTGTTGTTTACTATAACCATATTCTTTCTGGCTCATCAGTACCTAGGTCTTAGTAGCCTAAACTCTTTTGCAGTTTTCTAAGTACAAGTGCTATAGGCAGGACGCTGAACTGGAACTTGCTGAGTGGTGTATGACAATAGGGACAAACAGCAACCTCCCTGGGGTGAAAGTACGTCGCTCACCCCCTAAAAAACAAGTACCCACACAGAAGTCCCGTAAAGAACTGGAAACATTAAATACGTCTAAGAAGGGGGTCATGACACGTTATTTGACCATTTAAGGGAAAGTCCTAGCGTCTTGGTGACCAAAAAAGTTTCCAGAAGGGCTCAGCAGATATTAATCAGTTGTTTTAGTTACAAACTAGGATGCACTCTGCATGCATGTATTGATGAGGTTGGAAGAGTTTTGACTCATCCGGTAGCTGCAGCTGCATGCCAACAGTTTTTAAGAGCTGAGGGAGCAGTTTGACAGCCTGCTGCAGAGAGAGAAAAGTGCAATCTGATGCTCCACTGGAGCATTTTACTGTAAAAGTAGAAATAGGGAGAAAAAACAAGAATCATGATTCTTCCGCTTTTTAAAATAGGCCTACATCTGTTTGGTTATCTGTAACTGGATGAGGTGTCGTCACAGACCGCTGCGCCCGCATTGAATACATTTCAACTTCAGGGCAGGGACCACAAAAATGTCCATGCGCTGCGCTCACCTTAGCAGCGTGCAACAATGCTTTTGGACTTCGAGACAAATAAAAATCAACGGATTCCAGAGCGGAGCACGACATCCTATCTGATCGACCTTTCAGCAGTTAAAGACAAACTATTAAAAATGATTATGTTAGCAGACATGTTTTCGTGTTGAAAGTACTGTTGTGACTGGTTATAAATGTGGCTTTCTGAGGAGCAGCTGCTCTCTTCTTTTATAGGAATCACGTTCTGACTACAAATCTTTTACCAGAGAGTATTTTGTATTTTTAGTATTTTTGGACAAGTCTGGGCTATTTTCCTTCACGCTATCTACTGTACATGTTTATGTTTATGTATGCATATGTAAAAAAAAAAAAGCGTTAGATGTTTGCGTTTGTGTGAATGGATGTATAAGAAACACATTGGAAAGCAAAATTAGAATTAGGTTAAATAAGCTCAATATTATGTGCAGAACGTTGTTTTGTCATTTGTCATTCTTGACATCAAACAGATACAGCAGTGCATTTTTCAGATTGCGCCTGGATGTGTGTAAACAGCAGCATTGGATATGCTGGTGAACTGTGATCTGGTTTATGTCTTCTATGTGCAATGTAGGAGCTTGTGGTCTTCCATCCCCAAGTCCCACCTCATCCATGTTATTCTCCTGTAAGTTTGTAACTTCTGGGAACTTTGTTAATTGTAAACTTTTCATGGGCATTAAAAGCAATATGTTAATGAATAAGAATCTATATAAATAAACTGTAACATTTCAAAATGACTGTTTCCTAGCTTTAATTTAGTTGAAAAAACCAACAGTTTCTTTAGGATTGTTAAACCCATCAGATTTAATATGATTTCAGTGGAATTTTGACTCTTTTCTCCTTCACAGGTACAGGTACATTTCGAGAATCCTGGACACAGCAGAACCACTGTCAAGGAATACATCCAGTGGAGGAGAAAGCTTGACGATATTATTAGGATAAATATATCTGGATAAAAGTTTTAACTGATGCCAACTACACACTACATAACTTTAAAAAAACTTTAGAAAGATTTGTTAAGAGAATAAACACATGACTGCCTCTCACATCTAAAAAGTATAAGTAACTGTAAGCTTTAACCCTCAAAATCCTGAAGTCCCCACATCTGGAGACTTGATAAGAGAATGCAAGAATGAGCTAAATAGGCTTAAAGGTTTGCAAAGACTATGGATGTTACACTATTTACTACCAAAAAGCAACCCTCTGACTGATTGTTGATAAATACAGTATAAACATATTTGTCCCAAGATAAAGACAGAAAAAAAACAGTTACCATTTTTATTACAGCCTCTCTAATAAAACCTGATTCCACCGTAGCTTATGGCTGACAGGATTCCAAATAAAAGTTTGTTCTCCACAGAAGTTCCTCTTTTTGCTTTATTGAACACGAAATACAAAAATATAAAAAGTATGTCCTATCATACACTGCTTTCAAAACAGGTAGGCCTCTTTCCCCAGTTTGTCAAAGTCATAAACATTTTTAAACACACCTGACTTCTGATTGTCATCACGGTGTACCTCACTTTCTTAAAGGTGCAGGATCTTATTTTTATCATTAGTGAATAAACATGGCATGACCAAAATACAATCACCATGTAAAGATTAATAATGACAATACCAGAGGTTACATTAATTATGTATATGACACCTACAATTTTGCTCCAATTTCCATTTCATTGACAGTTTGGGAGGCTAACTAGCATGGTGCTAGCTGGCTCATAGTGGTTAAGCCGTATCCTCCGCCATCTGCTCACCACTTTTACATAATGTTACTAGAACACAAGGAATAGTGTAATTTAGTGTTATGAATGACAAACAAGTCATCTATTTATCAATCACATCTCTATAGATTTTTAGGTAGCATTATTTGTAAATAACGTTAACCAGTTCAGCTAACTATAAAATGTGCCTTGAAAATATGTGAGCAGTACAATTTCACAGGAAAATGGCACTTACACTATTTGACGAGTGGATACATTTCACCAGTGGCAAAACACAAGGAAATGCTTTCGTACATTTGCAAAAATGGCACAAAGACTTAACTTCAGGAAGTCACAAAGGTGTTGCAACATACTGTAAAAGAAAAATACACAAAGATTGTTCATGTTTGTGAAGTGATAAAATATAGCAAAAAAAAAAAAAAAATCACAGCTTTCCATATATGCACATGGAAAGTAATGCTTCCAAATTTTGTAGTTTACGCTTGCAATCATACTCTTCTATGACGTGACAAAGTTCAAAGCAAATGCAACCTCCAGGAGACAGGAACGGATTAATGCCCTGCTAGGTCTTTTAATTGTCCAGAAAAAAAATCAGGAAAAGTAGTTATAATCCAGGCTTGTGTAGGTCTGTGGCCAAACAAACAATCCAGCCCAATGGCGGTGGTGAGAGGTAGGCACTGCAGCTCTGGAGTGAGGCAAAAACAAGCAGTCAGAATACCAGATAAAAAATGCTGAAAAATATTCCACAATACCAGAACGGCACATCTACACCTCTACTGATACTTGCCAGGTGATTCTATGGGATGATCTGGCGAGGAGTGTAAGGAAGGCAGGTTACTTGGTGTTGATTGGTAAATGGATGCAGGTGTGCAGTGCACACACTCAGCCAGCTCACCACCAGGAAGGAAACTCTGAGGTGATCCTGAGTGTCTAAGTGACAGAACGGCGATGGCGCAATGGATAATGCGCAGAATGTGGAGGTGGCGGTTTCGAAACCGTAACAGGACCCCCCCCCCCCCCTCTACAGGAGGCCCCGGCGACGTGCCAGACGTATCAGGATAATCCAGGATAATCTGTAGAACTGCTGCAGAAGCTCAGGATCCCTAATAAGGGTCTGGGAGACCCAACAGTCCTCCTCCGGGCCATACCCCTCCCAGTCAACAAAGTACTGGAAACCACGTCTATAACGGCGCGCCCACAGCAGTCTCCACACTGACCACTGAGGTGGAGGAGAGGGCGGGGGTCAAAGGGACAAGAGAAAACAGGCTTGATCCTGGAAACATAGAAAACCGGGTGGACCCACTTCATAGAAGAAGGGAGCTGCATAGCGACAAGGTTGACAACACTCACAATCGGAATAGGTCCCAGGGACCGGGGCGGCAGTTTCCTCAACTCCACCTGTAGCAGCAGATCAGCAGATGAGAGATACACCTGCTGACCCACCCTGTACGGCGGGGCATTGGTGCGCCGATGGTTGGCTCCCTTGCAAGCATGGGTGTTGGACCTGAGTTGGACCCCACTCAGGGCAGGTCCAGGAAGACTGATGAAGTGCAGAAGCACACCAGAGAGCAGACTCCATGTTCATGTTGTGGTGGTGTTACCCATGGAGGAGGGAAGACCGGTGACAAAATCCAACGACATATGCAACCAAGGGTGACCAGGAACAGGAAGTGGACGCAGGAGGCCAGCAGGGGACTGGTGGGACGCCTTGCCCCGGGCGCATACTGTGCAGGCATTAACGAACCTCTGGACATCCACCACCACTGTAGGCCACCAGAATTTCCAACGCACAAAAAAGAGGGTGCGGTTGACCCCTGGATGACAAGCCACGCGGCTGGCATGGCACCATTCTAGAACCCGGTAACGGACTGCATCAGGGACAAACAGTCGGTAGGGGGGTCCGGTTCCTGGATCTGGTTGAGTGTGCTGAGCCCTCCTGACTGCTGCCTCGAGATTTGTGGTGATCAGTCCAATCACCTGGGAAGTGGGGAGGATGGTGTCTGGAATTACAGGGTCACACTCCACTGAGTGAATCCGAGAGTGCATCCGCCTTAGAGTTTTTGGAACCCAGGCGGCACGTCAGGGTGAAGTTGAACCGTCCGAGGAACAATGCCCAGCATGCCTGATGGGAGTTCAACCGCCTGGCCGACCTGATATAGATACAATTCTTGTGATCGGACAGGACAGTGGTGGGATACTCTGCACCCTCCAACCAGCGCCGCCACTCCTCGAAGGCCTCCACAACAGCCAGGAGCTCCCTGTTGCCAATGTCCTAATTACCCTCAGCTGAAGTGAACCGACGAGAAAAGGCTGCACAGGGGTGCAGCTTTTCATTGGTCTCAGACCGTTGTGAGAGAACTGCAACAATGGCAGTGTCAGAGGCATTCACCTCCACTACAGCAGAGTCAGAGGCATCCACCTCCACTACAAAGGGCCTTGAGGGGTCAGGGTGAAGCAGGATCGGTACAGAGGTGAATCTCCTCTTCAGGGCGTCAAAAGCGGTGTTGGCGACAGGTGTCCAGGCAAACTGATGCAGAGATGGAGTAAGGGCAGAGAGGGGGGCTGCTACCTTGCTGTAATCATGAATAAAGCAGCGATAAAAGTTTGCAAAGCCCAAAAAACTCTGCAACTGATTCCTGGTGGTCGGTTGAGGCCAGTCCACGACAGTTCGGATCTTCCGTGGGTCTGGCTGAGTCTGTCCCTTCCCAATAATGAATCCCAGGAACTCCACCAAGGAAGCATGGTAGGCGCACTTCTCTGCCTTGATGAAGAGGGGGTTCTCCAGGAGGCGCTGGATGACCTGACGGACATGCTTGATGTGTTCCTCCTCACTCCTGGAGAACACCAGGATGTCATCAAGATAAAGAACCACAAATATGTCCAGCATATCCCGCAATACATCATTTGTCAATGCCTGAAAAACTGCAGGAGCATTGGTAAGGCCGAAAGGCATGAAAAGATACTTATAATGCCCCTGCAGAGTCTTGAACGCAGTCTTGAACTCATCCCCCTCACGTATCCGAACGAGATGGTAGGTGTTCCGGATATCCAACTTTGAGAAAAACGGTAGCGCCCTGCAGAGGTTCAAAGTTGGAACTGATGAGGGGAAGAGGGTACTTGTTCTTGAACGTAATCTTATTTAGTTCCCTGTAGTCAATACACGGTCTAAGGTCTCTTCCCTCATTTTTTACGAAGAAAAGACCCACTGCCATTGTGGACTAAGAAGGACGGACGAGACCCTCATCCGCTCAGAGTTTCAGAGCATTCAACCCGCCTCCATTGGCTCTGCACCCGCAACTGAGTCCAAAACGAACCTCTTAGTAGAGTCAGAAGAAGGGGGGTTCGACCGGGGAGAGGATTGACGTGAATGGGCCTTGGCCCTCCTCCCTCACTGAGACGTTCCTCGATGTCAATGGCAAAGCTGATGAGCTTATTGAGGTCAGTGGGCCTCTCTCTAACCAGCTCCTCCTTCAGTGACTCCGTGCGGCCCTCTCTAAAGATGCAGTGCAGAGTGGAATCCTCCCATCGCGTGCTGGCCGCGAATATGCGGAATTCGACCGCATAAGCAGCAACTGTGCGGGAGTCCTGCTTGATGTGGAGTAGCTGTGAGCCCGCCTTTCGAACCAGCGACGGGATGATCAAACACTTCCCGGAACTCCTCTTCGAAGTTAGCATAGTTGCGTCTTGCCCCTGGGTTAGAGCTCAAAAAGGACCGGACCCAACAAAGCCTCATCCGTGGTGTGGCTCGCGATGTAAGCTACCCTAGCTGCATCAGTGGAGAACATGCTGGGCTGCGGATCAAACACAAAGTTCCACTGCAACATGAATCCCAGATAGTCTGTAAAAGCCCCATCATAAGGCCTCGTGCTTGACAGGTTAGGTTCCCTGTCCGGCTGGGTGATACTGTAGGCTCAGGAGGGGGATGTTGCGGTAGTGGCTGGAAGTTGTGGAGCCACAGCACCCAGCGCTGCCAGCTGAGCGGAAATGGTGTGCATTGGTGTGTTAGTAGTGCCTGTTGTTCCTGAGCCAATCTCTGCAGTTGTTGAGACTGGATCTGCTGATCCCCAGCAATGCCCTGCATCACTTCAGAAGCCTGGCGAAGTAGCCGGGTGTGATCAGCAAGCACTGTGTCTTGGCCAGATCATCTGTTAAGGCTGGGTTGTGTTCTGAACTCAAATGCAACATCCAGGAGACAGGAACGGATTCATGCCCTGCTAGGTCTTTTAATTGTCCAGAAAAAAATCAGGAAAAGTAGTTATAATCCAGGCTTCTGTAGGTCGGTGGCCAAACAAACAATCCAACCCAATGGCGGTGGTGAGAGGTAGGCACTGCAGCTCTGGAGTGAGGCAAAAAGAAGCAGTCAGAATACCAGACAAAAAATGCTGAAAAATACTCCACAATACCAGAAGGGCACATCTACACCTCTACTGATACTTGCCAGGTGATCATATGGGATGATCTGGCGAGGAGTGTAAAGAAGGCAGGTTACTTGAAGACTCTGGTGTTGATTGGTAAATGGATGCAGGTGTGCAGTGCCCACACTCAGCCAGCTCACCACCAGGAAGGAAACTGAGGTGATCCTGAGTGTCTAAGTGACAGAACGGCGATGGCGCAATGGATAATGCACAGAATGTGGAGGTGGTGGGTTCGAAACCATAACACATGCTGGTTTAGTTTAAACTTCTTATCCTGGCTCTATTCTCTCCCTTTCTTTGTCATTTCATTTGTTTATTTGGAAGGGACAGATACAGAAAACATAGACAGACATAAATGTCTATCTGATGCCTGTACCACAGAGTTTATAGCGAATGCTAATTTGCAACACTCGTCCCTAACAGGGCTCACATCACAATTAGAAGAAAGGAGTTAGAAAGGTACACATACTTGACATGCCCTTACAAACATTAAAAACATACACAATACAAACATTAAAAAAATACAAAATTACACACATAATAAGAGCTAGCTTTGCTTATCTAGGCCTATCTGCACAAACATCTCTACTGCTATAATTATTCCAGCATATAGCCTAACTATCCTACCTATATAAGCTACTAATCCTTTGTAAGAGGAAGCTCATCTACACACACAGCTACCTACAGTACACTCACAAACACGTGAGTTTTAAAATTTAGCTGAGAGTCCAAGATTATACCTAAATACTTAATCTCTGTTACTTGCTCAATAGTATCATCACCAATTCTAACAGACAATGATTCAGTTTCAGATCGTTTTTTGATGGAAAAACAGATTGACTTGGTTTTCTTGGTGTTCACTGACAAACAAGAGGAGTCTAGCCATGCTGATATTTTTCCTAGGTTTTTTGTTAGTTTGTCTGTAACATCAGCACATGTTTTGCCAGGTGTGTAGAGTACAGTATCATCAGCATACATTTGGATGCCAATATCAGGACATGTATCCGGTAAGTCATTGATATACAAACTAAAGAGAATGGGGCCCAAAACAGTGCCCTGTGGGATTCCTGTTTCAATATTGCAAATGTCAGATTTGATGTTATTGATCACAACACATTGGGAACGGTTCTTTAGATAATAATCAAACCATGATACTGACCACTGTGACAAGTTATATCTTGAGAGTTTCGAAATTAAAACCATGTGATCTACAGTGTCGAATGCCTTTCTTAAGTCCAGGAACACTGCACCTGTTATGTTTCCTTTATCTAGTGTTTGTTTTATATTTTCTAATAATAAGCAAGTTGCGGATTCTGTGGAGTGGTTTTGTGCAAATAATGGTTTGCTTCTAGGTGGTCTAACAATTGTTCAGTGACTTCTCTAGTACTTTAGACATGACTGGAAGAAGACTAATTGGTCTGTAGTTACTAATGTCTTCACTATCCCCAGATTTAAAAACTGGCATTACCAAGGCATGTTTCCAGTTATCTGGGAATTGGCCAGATTTAATGGACACATTAATGAGATGAATGAGGGGTTCTGCCAAAATGTTGCTGTATTTCTTAAGGAATACACTGTCTAGGTTGTGGGCATCTTTAGAGAATGTGGATTTTAGCTTGTTTATAGTCTTCAAGACCATTGATTTGTTTACTTCTTTCATCTGAAAAGAGTTGCCAATCTCATCAGAGGCTATATTCTTGGGAACAATAGGTTTGTTGTGGAAATTAGCAGCAAGATCTTTAACAGATTGAATGAAAAAATCATTAAATGTGTTGGCCAGGTGTGCTGGATTGGATATTATGCCATCTCCAACTTTGAGTTCATATTTATGAGTAACATTGGCCTTGGGTTTTATTAGGGTGTTAAGTTGCTTCCAGATGACTCTGCCATTGCCTTTGGCCTCTGTTAGTACTTTAATATAGTAGTTTGACTTTAAGATACGCATCTCCTTAACTACCCGATTTCCTAACCATTTAAATACATTCAGATCAGTCTGGTTACGTGACTTGAGGAAGGTTTTCAGTGAGAAATCTATCTGTTTCATCAATTGGTGTACGCTTTCACTTAGCCATGGGAGCTGAGCTTTCCTCTGTGACCTCTTACGC
The DNA here is from genome assembly GCF_033807715.1 of Cololabis saira. Lineage (NCBI taxonomy): Eukaryota > Metazoa > Chordata > Actinopteri > Beloniformes > Belonidae > Cololabis > Cololabis saira. Next base: position 20,661,592 of record NC_084597.1, read on the forward strand.
TGTACAGTAAATTTGTCTACAATGCGACCAATTTAGATATTAATTTGCTACAGCAATCATTTATCTGATCAAGTTTGAAAACCTCATCCCAACAGGCTATTGCTAGTTCATCCTCAAATTGTGTGAGGTTCTTGCGTGGGATCTCAGTTGTAGATGCTTTGTGATGGTTATTAGAGCATCCAGCATGCCGTTTCTTTGTGAGTTTTCTTGCAATTAGAATTAAGTTGCCTCCCTCCTACTTCTCCCCTCTGTGGGGTTGCCGGTGGCCTGGGTTCCGGGCTCTTCCTTGTCGGCCTCTGGTCTCGCGGGTGGCGGGGTTGCTCCCCCCCCTCCCCCACTATAGATACACTTCAGGTGGAGCTTTGTTTGGTTTATTACACACACACACACACACATATAGTCATTTAGTCACATGCATACACACACACACACACACACACACACACACACACACACACACACACACACACACACACACACACACACACACACACACACACACACACACACACACATGCATGATCATATACATACACACACACACACATAGACATACACACTGGCTTGTTCACCTGCATGCTGGCTCTCTAGTTTTTGGGTTTAGGTAGCGGTAGCGATAGCTTAGCTCAGACTGCGATCAGATCTCAAGATTTAGGTCGATTGCTGTTCGTGTTTTGGATGGCTCTGTGCCGGTTTCGTGCTTTGTTTGTGGTTTTTTTGTTGCAGATTTCCAGTGCTTGACGTGTGTCTCCGTGTGTTCCTGCTTCCTGAATTTGGCAGTGGATGTCGTCACCCCCCACCCCCACCCCCTCCCCCCCAGAAAAAAAAAAAAAAAAAAAAAAAAAAAAAAACACTGGGTTTGTATGTGTATATTTATGTATGTGTACGCATATGTGTGCGTATATATATGTATATATTACATATAGTAATAATGCACATATATACACTTTTGGTTTCTACCGTCATGGTATCAATCAATAATATGTGTGCAGACAAGGTAGAAAAAAAAAAAAAAAAAAAAAAAAAAAAAAAAAAAGAATTAAGTTGTGATCGGACAAACAGCTAATAAGATTATATGATTTTATGATTCGATCAGGTTTGTTAGTAAATGCTAGATCAATAAGTGTCTGGGTATTCCTGGTAAGGCGAGTGGGCCCACTAATCATCTGATGAAAGTCATATTTTGTCAGCAACTCAACTTGTGGTGAAGTTTGGTGTGGCTATTCCTGGACTGAGGGTTTAGGTTACTTAATTCTAGGGGTGTAACGATACACTAATCTCACGATACGATACGATACACGACATTGAGGTCACGATAACGATACGATATTATAGCAGTATTTTTTTTAACAACCTTGAATGAGGAACATATGACTAGAAAAAAATGGTCTTTTATTTGAAAGACACAAAATACAAAACAATGCTGTGCATTTGCCCTATTGTTACAGTTTGTAATGCTTTATAACTGTTTAAGTTTTAAAGAGAAAGCCAGGCCAACCATTTTCCACAAACTGAACTAAAAGTAAATGTCAGGTTTGCATTATGCATCTTCAGTTTCATACAAATAAAAATATTTAGCCACAAACTGAATAGTTTCTCCCATGTATGATTTGACTTTTTTCTTTTCCAGAAATTTAACAACTAAAATTAAATAAATAAATAAAAGTAAATAAATACATACAATTTTACGTCATAAAACGGATTGATTCATGCTCACCTTATAAGTGTAAGAGGAGATTTATTTTTGTTAAGAAGGTTATTTTGGTAATTCAGGGTTCATTATTTTATAAATATATTCTTTATATTCTGATGTAAATCAGGGACTATAATGACACTAGTCAGTTTATCTGTAGCGCTTAGTATGTTTTAGATTGGACGGAGTGATACAGCACTAGGTGTTGTGTTGATGTTCTAAAATCTACACTACACTGTTGACGGACATTAAAGTACTCTCAAACTCAGCAGAAGTTGTCCCTGTGTTTATCCTACTCACGACCCCAAAAAGGTTTAATTTAATAAGGTAAGGCTTAACTCTACACCAGCCTTACATAAGTAAAAGTTCAGAGCTCAAAACCCCCCAAGAGTCCTGTGATCGGGACCAAAACGGTACTAGTTTATTCTGAGTGGAGGAAGATTTTGGTCCGCGGGTCGAGGCGGGGTCGGCACGCGTGGTTGGATGCGCCGTTCTAGTCAATACAATAGATTAATATTAATAACACAATATCGCAATACACTTTGTCACCTCCACGACACGTTTCGTGACGTTTTTGTATCGCAAAACTTCGTGGCACGATATATTGTTACACCCCTACTTAATTCAGAACTCTTTATCCAACACTGATGTCTTAAATAATCCCAAATAATGTGTTTTTTTATTTAAAAAAATAGGAACAATAGAATACAATAAAAAGTGTGCTCAAGTGAAAAGCCACCAGCGGCTGCTTCTGTATGCATGTTTTTTCCTGTACTCAGTGCATTCAATTTTCCATCTGGGTTGTAATTCAGCATGTGGAATCAAATCATTCACCTCCACTGTGCATACAGATTTTAGTTTCAGAGTACAATTAAAGGCCAGACAGGCAACATTGATTGTGTTTATGGGAGACAGAGTCACAGAATAATAGTTGAGGGTTGAGGAAGGAATAGTATACAAGAACATCAGATAGGATAAGAGAACTCACACTGAAAGATCTGCCCTGCAAAATGTGGAGACCAGTGAGTGGGATGAGTAGCAGATTTACACTACAGACTGCAATAAGAGACCTGGACAAACTAGCTGTGACATCACCCACACGTTTTTCTGAAGAGTGGATTTGAAAGGGATGTTGAAATGGTATGATTGGCAGCTGCTGGAGGCGAATGTAGGTTGGGGTGATGAGAGCTTGACATGGGTAAGAACCCTGAGATGTAAACCTACTGAAGTCTGTACAGAACTCCCAAACAGATCTCCATCGCGTTAATCTAGACGAGCTGTGTGGAAAGGGTTGATGAGTCGGAGGGTGATGGACAGGGTCCGGAGATGCTTTTCAGGTGAAAGAAAGGGAGTGTAGTAAAATGAGCGGAATGATACCAAGGTTGCAACCGTGACACTGGATTGATTAATAGATTTAGCAACCCACTCTCAAACTTTCATATTTCTATGATAAATTTAGTGAAAGATACAAGGGCAGAACTGCATAATTTGAACTAGTAGATTTCACCACAGATGGCAAAATACTGACATCAACTTCCAAATGCCCAGACTCCTGACAAGAAGAATCTGATTCTTTGGGAGCCACTGCGTACTCATCACTGAAGAAGCATCCCAAATCAGTGGGTAATCATAGTCAATTATTCACAGCAGTCTTGTTAATCAGGCTTGTTTCTTGAATACCTTTTAGTGCAAACACATACTTCCAAATTACTGCAGAAACTTTACTGCAGAAGAGCGCTCACTTCCTGGGCAACAGAATGTGTTGTTTTCATTTATTTTTGTGCATCATTTTTAGAGAGAAAAATCAAGAATGCTATTCAAGCAGTTAAAAGGAGTCATTTATTTTGTACTCTGTCATTTTGAGGCGAATGAAAAAAGAAATCATTCCCTTCAATTGTTTTAGGTGAAGTCTGACAAAATGATGAGACTGATGTCCTCTGCCCGAGATAATGTACAACTAAAACTTTACAATAACCCCTAAAGGCAACACTTGTACCCTGATATGTTTAAATATGCTTTTACTGTATTCAGATAGCATTGATTCCATTGCTCCCGCTAAGGTGAAGGTTGAAGGTCTCTGGTGAGAAAAAATCTCAGTGGATAAATGCCCACTAGTAAGAAGTGAGAAATAGGAGTGTGTGTGTAGCATCTTAACTAGCGCTTTATGTGAGATGACCGCAGTAAGGATGCTGGTGATTAAAGAATCATGTCTCAGGAACTCGGTACTAAAGCAAAAAGATCCCCCGGTGCTGAAGTATTTTTTTGTTTCTCTTGGAGCCTCCCTTTAACACAAGGCCGTAACAAATGGCTTGAGCATGACAAAGACGATAAAAGCACAAAGGGTGCCCGCCCTTTGAAGTGCCCAGAGCGTTCTTCCAGTATGAAACAGAAATTCTTTGGTCATCACCCTTGAGATCGACTATATCCAAGAAGGCAATTAGTGCATGTTTTTGTTCTTCTGGCAGATTAATACAGAAATCTTGGCATGTAGAAGCAAACTATTTTTCATAAGAACCACTTTGTTTTTAATGTTTTGGACTCGTGATTGCTTTGTACAAACTGAACGTTTTGGTTGCATTTCCACATATTAACAGGTTAGTGCAGCTGCAAAGACACTCAAGACTATTAGGAAATGCAATGTTTGGATGGGTTATTGCTAAATACAGTAAACATTTTCTGCACTGTGCCTCTTCTTAATTAAACAATCATCTATTTAGTTATGTTACCATGACCTCTGTTTTTGTGACAGATTTCCGAAGATACTCTGGCATGCTGGTGGTTTTCCATTTTAATATGTTCCAACATGCACAGTGCTGTGGCATAAACACTTCAGGAGAGCCACAAATGCATAGTTTCATTGCAATGAGGCAGCATAAAGCTGCAAGAGGGTCCCATTTTGGTGAAAGCTGAGGTGCTGAGTGTAGACAATAAAACCCCTGTTCTGTCAATCAGTGCATACTAAATCTTTGGGAAGACCTGCGGTTTCAAGAATAAAGCCAACTTATATAAATAAATAATTTCAGTTAAAACCAGAGAATGATGAGATGTGATTTTAAACTGCAGGGAGTTAAAGATGAATGGTGATACTTGGAATCTGCTTTATATTATGAAAACTTTTTCACTGGTCCTTTAATTAAGCCCCATACAACTTCCTGCAGGAAGCAGGACAAATATGTGATAAATCTGGAGACTCCAGTCTTAAAAAAGTAAAGTATAGATGCTGTGCAAAGTGAGGAACTGTCTGTATTGATTGAATTACGCGCAAACAAAAGTAGCTGCCGCATACCTCTGCACACTACTAAATTAAATCTGTCACTCTAAGTTCATAAGGCATCCCATAATGCAGCTGAAAAACAGTTTTCTTGCAATCACTTATTCTTCCATTTTTGTCTGTCGACCACCTACTCCAGAACTACTACTCAAGGGTTCTTCTAGGTCTCAGGCTTTGTATCGTGGTCCTAATGTGTTGTTGTTTTTCATTCTTGTGCAAATAAATATAATATGCAACACTCATAGAATTTATTATGCACTTAATGTGTAAAAACTGGTTAATGTTAATGGTTTATGTATTCCTTTGTAATTAAATGGCTCTGAAAACAATTATTCATCCCATATTTAAAACCACTGTATGTAGCAAAATCAGCTGTGACCAAATGGGGCCATAGAGGGGACAGTCTTTCTATAAACTTACACTTTATTTATTTATATAGCACTTTTCATGCAGCTGGAGTGCAACACAAAGTGCTTTACATTGATACATAAAAAAAACAATCTCCCTTGACCCCCCCACTCCCCGTACCCTCATTCATACGACATACACACATATACACACAGCATATTATATAGATGCATACACACCCGGCACCCCCACCCTTGTGATAAAAATGGAGTATGGCTGAGCACTGATAGACCAGGTGAGGAAACACCATCCTATGGGAGCCATCCACACTGAGAGCCGTCCAAGCCCACGACGACAGGGGCCGCCGCCGCAGAGACCCCCCACCCAGACAGAGAGGGGCCCACACCATGGCTATAAAGCCCTTGAGCAGGACCCCCAACTACCCAGGACCTGGAGCAGCTATATATATATATGCTGTCACCTTGTGGTCAGAAGTAGGATCGCTAGATAGCGTGACTTTAAAAAAAATGACCTGGAGCCTGATTGGTTCGTAGAATGATGATTAAAATCTAGTCCAGTCTTAAGTTTATTTTTCCTCTGATATTTACTAAAACAGTTTCCTTAATTATTAATTTTTCTTTCCTCGCCTGCATTATTACTTACATTTATTTGGCTTTTTTTGCCTCATGAGTTCTAAAGAATGAGGGCACATCCTTTGTGATTCCCGAAGTTTTAAATAAGAGCTAAATGAACACAGTGAATTTATGAGGAAAAGGAAAACCAACAAAGAAACAATGGTTTCCATACAGAAGATCGTTAGAAGATACCTGAACAACATGACAGGGAACGAGAAATAACTCCAACTCCCCACGTTCAATATCTTCTTAATTTCCTTTAAATGCCACACCATCTGCCTTCAGCTACTTGTTGTGGCTCATTATATTCCTGTCAATAAACTGCACATCGTTCAAGACAATGTTGTTTTCCTTGGAAAAACTCTCCACTCTCCTTTTATTGAGCTGCTTTAAAATGCCACTCTGATTGCCACATCTGTTCAAACGGATGACAACGGTAATGAGACTGTCTGAGGAGTTTAATGTTTGTCACCGCAGCCCTCCGTCTTGTATTGGGCTTTTCACTCGAACCGCGCCGTTTCAGGAGTTTAATCATCCAAGCCGAAAGCTTCTTCCTGCTATCTGACAATATCTGACTCCGGCAGAACACTGTGCTTTTTATTATTCAGAACCTATTTATTAATCGCCAAAATCTGTCATTTATTTATTTGCTTCCGTTCTCAGAATTACTATCAATCTCGTCTGTTTGTTAAAGCCAACTAGCTTATCGTCAAGCCTTGGAAAAAAAAGAGAAAAAAAAGAGAAAAATCAGCTCATCAACGTCCTGAACTGTGGGTGGATCGTGTGGGTTGGTGCACAAATGTCTGGACCTGGACAAATGCTTCCTAATGGGGATAATGAGGGGGGCTCTCAGGTATTACGAGTTTTAAGTGCATTTCAGAACCTGTACTTTCTTACTTTTACTTGAGAAGCTGAATTGGTACCTTTACTTTTACCAGGTTTTTTACACACAAGTATCTATATTTCTACTGAAGTATAAAATGCAGGTATTTCTGCCACCTCTGGTGTAACGTTTGGATCTTACTGATTTACGCATTCATTTGTGAGAAAAGGTAGCAATAATGAATTAAAGCTGCAAGCAGCGATGAACGGGCCCTCGCACTCACAGCCACCGCCCCCCATAAGCATATCAGACATGACACCACCCACGACTTCCTATGTCAAACCATTCAAAAGTTATAGCAGAAAAAAAGGGACAACCAATCAGAAGAAGGGGCGGGGCTAATTCAAGCCAATGAAGGTCAAGGACTCCATACAGAGTCTGATGACACCACCCACGACTCTCTATGTCAAACCATTCAAAAGTTATAGCAGAAAATAGGGACAACCAATCAAAAGAAGGGGTGGGGCTAATTTTCACTAATTATGGTCAAGGACTCAATACCGAGTCCCATGACACCACCCACGACTCTTTATGTCATACCATTCAAAAGTTATGGCAGAGAAAAGTTTTCCAGGTGGCGCTGTTGAGCCATTTTGCCACGCCCATTAATGCAAACCATGAAATATCAAATTTATTGCCAGGCCTGGCTTGCATGCAAAATTTGATGACTTTTGGAGAACTATCAAATATGGACCAATCAGATGAAGGGGGGCGCACTTTTTGGCGTCTAGCGTCGCCACGGTAACACTTTTGAAAGAGAAAAGTAATGCGTGTAGTCGCTGGGTGGAGACGCACATTTTGATGTATAACACACCTGGGTGCACGTTACGGTTTGGGCGGTATTAATTGCCGAAGGAATGGCATAAATTGCGCCAAAATTACACAATTTATTTAAAATGGCCGACATCCTGTTCGGTTTCGGCCATGGCGCCAAGAGACTTTTCTTTAAGTTGCGACATGATACAGGTGTGTACCGATTTTCGTGCATGTACGTCAAACCGTATTGCGGGGCTTGAGGCACAAAGTTTTCCAGGTGGCGCTGTTGAGCCATTTTGCCACGCCCATTAATGCAAACCATGAAAGATAAAATTTATCGCCAGGCCTGGCTTGCATGCCAAATTTGGTGCCTTTTGGGGAACTATCAAATATGGACCAATCAGATGAAAGGGGGGCGCGCTTTTTGGCGTCTAGCGTCGCCACGGTAATACTTTTGAAAGAGAAAAGTAATGCGCGTAGTCGCAGGATGGAGACGCATATTTTGATGTATAACACACCTGGGTGCACGTTACGGTTCGGGCGGTATTAATTCTCGAAGGAATGGCATATATTGCTCCAAAATTACGTGATTAATTCAGAATGTTCAAAATGGCCGACTTCCTGTTCGGTTTCGGCCATGGCGCCAAGAGACTTTTCTTTAAGTTGCGACATGATACAGGTGTGTACCGATTTTCGTTCATGTACGTCAAACCGTATTATGGGGCTTGAGGCGCAAAGTTTTTTCTGTCTGAACGAATCAGATGAAGGATGGGCGCGCTTTTTGGCGTCTAGCGTCGCCAAGGTAACGCTTTTGAAAGAGAAAAGTAATGCGTGTTGTCGCAGGATGGAGACGCACATTTTGATGTATAACACACTTGGGGGCACATTACGGTTCGGGCCGTATTAACTGCCGAAGGAATGGCATAAATTGCGCCAAAGTGACACGATTAATTCAAAATGGCCGACTTCCTGTTCGGTTTCGGCCATGTCGCCAAGAGACTTTTCTTTAAGTTGTGTACTGATACAGGTGTGTAGCGATTTTCATGCATGTACGTCAAACCGTATTGTGGGGCTTGAGGCACAAAGTTTTCCGGGGGGCGCTGTTGAGCCATTTTGGCACGCCCATTAATGCAAACAATTAAATATCAAATTTTTCGCCAGGCCTGACTTGCATGCAAAATTTGGTGACTTTTTGGGCACGTTTAGGGGGGCAAAAAGGCCCTCCTTTCGTCAGAAGAAAGAAAGAAAGAAAGAAAGAAAGAAAGAAAAATTCCTACAGATACAATAGGGCCTTCGCACTGAAGGTGCTCGGGCCCTAATTAAATTTGCAAGCAGCGATGAACGGGCCCTCGCACCCTGGTGCACGTTCAGGCGTGCTGCAGTGGAAGCGCTTGTATGACTTGCATGTAGATGTCTTCCGGCCTGGACATTTAGCGGATGCCACCAGCCACAACACAAGCTAATCATGGAGTAGAAAAACCAAAGGACCGTTACGTCGCCCGGATCTGCGTCACCGGGGCCCCTCCCTGGAGCCAGGCCTGGGGTCGGGGCTCGCTGGCGAGTGCCTGGTGGCCGGGTCTTTGCCCGTGGGACCCGGCTGGGCTCAGCCCGAAACGGCGTCGTGGGCCCGCCTTCCCGTAGGCCCACCACCCGCAGGAAGGTCCATGAAAGGCCGGTGCATTGTGGGCTGGGTAGCAGTCGTGGCGGGGTGCCTCGACGACCCAATCCCTGGACCAAAACCCTCACAGTGGGGACATGTAATGTCACCTCGCTGGGGGGGAAGGAGCCGGAGCTTGTGCGTGAGGTTGAGAGATACCGGCTAGAGATAGTCGGGCTCACCTCCACACATAGCTTGGGCTCTGGAACCCAGGTACTTTTCTTTAAGTTGTGACATGATACAGATGTGTAGCGATTTTCATGTATGTACGTCAAACCGTATTGTGGGGCTTGAGGCACAAAGTTTTCTAGGGGGCACTGTTGAGCCATTTTGCCGCGCCCATTAATGCAAACCATTAAAGATCAAATTCTTCACCAGGCCTGGCTTGCGTGCAAAATTTGGTGACTTTTGGGGCACGTTTAGGGGGGCAAAAAAGCCCTCCTTTTGTCGGAAAAAAAGGAAAAGGAAAATTCCTACAGATACCATAGCACTGCACTGTACTGTTTGCACTGTAAGTGCTCGGGCCCTAATTAATTCAATGTGATTAAGCTGATAATACAGACTTGTAAACAGGGAAATCAAAGACGTCAAGGTTATTTTATTAAATGTTTTGCTTCTTAATAAATTCAGGTTGTCAAGTGTATTTTATTGAATGGTAAAAATCTATCAGACTGTAAAGATTGGACTTGATTAATTAAACCTGGAAAAATTTCATGAAAAGGTTGTTAGAATGTCACCTTCCGTGTTATCACCTCCATCGTCTGAGTTGTAAAATGTAACCAAACAGCCTGAAGGCAGTGAAGCAGCGCAGGTTTATATTTACATTTCTTTCATTTATCTGGAGCTGTTTACAGATATCCCACAGGTGAACAGCGGGCTGCAGGGATAGCTGGCTCTGAGGCAGGTCCAAAAGGTTTTTAATGACTCTTCCTCACTCATGTGTGTCGTCTGATCATAAACAACTATAACAAACTTGGATGTGGTTCACAGAGTTTGGTGACAGTCTTGGAGAATTTTTTGTATCAAACAGTCTGTTTCGGATCTGAGCCAATGAGCACGCTTACTCCTGTGGTACAACAGGAAACATGCCCCGTCTGTGTTGACAGTTGATTACATGCTGCTGATCATCATTAGGTCTGCGTGTTTGTGACTTTAAGCTCATTTTCTCTGCTTCTCGTAAACAAGCTTTGGTCGCAGCCGTAGGTCTGGACACTGTCTGATCTGTGAGCACATGCCAATTTATCTCACACTGATGTAGAGCATCACCAAAAACCAACAACAAACATCCACCAACCAACAAACATTACAGTTTAAAACAACATATCAAATTAAAGCTGCAAGCAGCGATGAACGGGCCCTCGCACTCACGGCCACCGCCCCCATAAGCATATCAGAAATGACACCACCAACGACTTCTTATGTCAAACCATTCAAAAGTTATAGCAGAAAAAAGGGACAACCAATCAGAAGAAGGGGCGGGGCTAATTCAGGCCAATGAAGGTCAAGGACTCCATACAGAGTCTGATGATGCCACCCATGACTCTCTATGTCAAACCATTCAAAAGTTATAGCAGGAAATAGGGACAACCAATCAAAAGAAGGGGCGGGGCTAATTTTCACCAATTATGGTCAAGGACTCAATACCGAGTCCCATGACACCACCCACGACTCTTTATGTCAAACCATTCAAAGTTATGGCAGAGAAAAGTTTTCTAGGGGGCGCTGTTGAGCCATTTTGCCACGCCCATTAATGCAAACCATGAAATATCAAATTTATAGCCAGGCCTGGCTTGCATGCAAAATATGGTGACTTTTGGGGAACTATCAAATATGGACCAATCAGATGAAGGGGGGCGCGCTTTTTGGCATCTAGCGTCGCCACGGTAACACTTTTGAAAGAGAAAAGTAATGCGCGTAGTCGCATGATAGAGACGCACATTTTGATGTATAACACACCTGGGTGCACGTTACGGTTCGGGCCGTATTAATTCTCGAAGGAATGACTCATATTGCTCCAAAATTACGCGATTAATTCAGAATGTTCAAAATGGCCGACTTCCTGTTCGGGTTCGGCCATGGCACCAAGAGACTTTTCTTTAAGTTGCGACATGATACAGGTGTGTACCGATTTTCGTTCATGTACGTAAACCCGTATTATGGGGCTTGAGGCGCAAAGTTTTTTCTGTCTGAACCAACCAGATGAAGGGTGGGCGCGCTTTTTGGCGTCTAGCGTCGCCACGGTAACGCTTTTGAAAGAGAAAAGTAATGCGTGGTGTCGCAGGATGGAGACGCACATTTTGATGTATAACACACCTGGGTGCACGTTACGGTTCGGGCCGTATTAACTGCCGAAGGAATGGCATAAATTGCGCCAAAGTGACACGATTAATTCAAAATGGCCGACATCCTGTTCGGTTTCGGCCATGTCGCCAAGAGACTTTTCTTTAAGTTGTGTACTGATACAGGTGTGTAGCGATTTTCGTGCATGTACGTCAAACCGTATTGTGGGGCTTGAGGCACAAAGTTTTCAAGGGGGCGCTGTTGAGCCATTTTGCCACGCCCAGTAATGTAAACCATTAAATATCAAATTTTTCGCCAGGCCTGACTTGCATGCAAAATTTGGTGACTTTTTGGGCACGTTTAGGGGGGCAAAAAGGCCCTCCTTTTGTCAGAAGAAAAAAAAAAAATAATTCCTACAGATACAATAGGGCCTTCGCACTGAAGATGCTCGGGCCCTAATTGAAGCTGCAAGCAGCGATGAACGGGCCCTTGCACCCTTGTGCACGTTCAGGCATGCTGCAGTGGAAGCGCTTGTATGACTTGCATGTAGATGTCTTCAGGCCTGGACATTTAGCAGATGACACCAGCCATGACTCTCTATACCAAACCATTCAAAAGTTATGGCAGAAAGTAGGAACTATCAGATAACGACCGATGAAGGGGGGCACGCTTTTTGGCGTCTATCATCGCCACAGTAATGCTTTTGACTGAGAAAAGTAATGCGCGTCGTCGCAGGATCGAGTCGCACATGTTGATGTATAACACACCTGGGTGCACGTTACGGTTCGGGCTCTGAAGCAGTTGAAGAAATGGCATAAATTTCGCCAAAATGACACGATTAATTCAAAATGGCCGACTTCCTGTTCGGTTTCGGCCATGGCACCAAGAGACTTTTCTTTCAGTTGCGACATGATACAGGTGTGTACCAATTTTCGTGCATGTACGTCAAACCGTATTGTGGGGCTTGAGGCACAAAGTTTTCTAGGGGGCGCTGTTGAGCCATTTTGCCACGCCCATTAATGCAAACCATTAAATATCAAATTTTTCGCCAGGCCTGTCTTGCATGCAAAATTTTGTGATTTTTGGGGCACGTTTAGGGGGGCAAAAAGGCCCTCCTTTCGTCAGAAGAAAGAATAAAGAATGAAAAAAAATTCCTACAGATACAATCGGGCCTTCACACTGTAAGTGCTCGGGCCCTAATAAAAAAAATTCCTACAGATACAATCGGGCCTTCGCACTGTAAGTGCCCGAGCCCTAATAACATACAGTTAAAGAAAATAAGGGAATCCCTGCAACATCTTAGTGCAAAATGATAATGTCAGCATTCTTCAGGGACAGGTTGTGTAAAATGTGTCTAGGGAGCGACCCATGGCGTATTTTTACACGTGGACTGGCTTCCCCAGAGTCCAGACCTCAACATCAATGAGCATCTGAGATGGGCTGAAGATGACCTTGCCCAAGGGTCTGACTCTCACATCAAAGATATGAGCTCTGGATAAAAATAAAAAAAAACACTGTTGAGACATAAGCTTATGAGGCAATGCCATGACAAACATGTGTCGTGCTCAAGGCAAAAAAACGAAATATTGTCTTTGTCCTGCAATTTTATGGTAATGTGGACCGTTTCCATGGAGCGTGCCGTTCCCTCAACATTATCATGTTTCCAAGATCAGCAATTGAAGGTATTGTCATAAGCCGTGATGGACATTTTGCATTTCTGATTTTTTACACTTTTCTGACAGGAAGGCATGTCTCAACTAAACCTGGACATGACAAAACACCACAACGATGAAATTCTCTCTCCCCAGCCACCCCAGGATGTACATGATTTTTGTCCTCCATCTTAAACCCTTCGGTCAAACAGCGTTAAAGCATGAGTTGTTGAGTCTGTTTGCACAGCTTACTCCTCTAATAGCACCAGCCCCCTGCTCTCCGCCAAACCCCGGGGCCTTTCTACCACCCGAGTCAGAGTATAATAGCTTTTACTGAGATATAGCTGCTCCAACAGATGAAGCTGGATGTACAGACCGATCTGTTTCAGCACACAGGAGGAGTTCATTTTTTCAATGTTTGGATCAGTAACACTTACAGTTTGTGGCAGATACTGCTCACATATGCCCACTAAATCCCACATCAGGTGGATGGAAATCCACTAAATCTAGAACTGTGAATGTTAGAACAAGTGCAAGCAGCCAAGAAATTGAGACAGTATCAAATGAGGAGTGAAATATAAACGTATATATACACATTTTCTGGCTGCGTGAACTGATGTGAGTCTACCAGTGACTAGTGGTCTAGTGTCCTCAGTTCAGTTGGCTAATCTATTTTCTGTAGTTTTTAAAAGGCATCCATTAAGAGATGTTTTAATATATTACCAATGTTTACAGTTTTTGTAATGATAGTATTGCTGTGTTACTGCTACAAAGATGCTAAGTTCCTGCCGTACATTTTAAAATAGTTATAGGAACTAAATAATTGTCCCTGTTGACTACAAGTAATCAGCTGCGCAACAAAAAGAGGATTCTTCCCTTGACGAGCCTGCTGGAAGCAAAGAAGACAAAAGCTTTGTTCAGACTGCAGTTTTGTTCCTGAAATTAGATCTTTTGATTGAATCAAATTAAATATAGGTGTCCTGAGAGAATCAACCCGTGGTAAAAGGAGAAATTGCCTTTTCTAGCTAAGAGCGTTTCACTTTAGGCTCGGATGTTAAGTCACATTAGTGACACTGACCACAATTTGTTCTTGTTCAGTCTCTTGCTTCATCACATCCTCTCTTCCTTTCATCTTCCAAGATTAATTCATTATGAGGTCTTTTTTTTCTTACTCCTAATAGTGTTGTCCCGATCACGGCATTTTCAAAACATCGGTATCTGCCAAAAAAGTATTGGGACACCTAGTTATTAATGTTTTTAATATATATTAAATCGTTTTATATATCGTTGCATTTAACGTCACTTCCGGCCGCCGCCCGGAAGTGACGAAGTAAGCGAAACTAACATGGTTTACATCAGTGGTCCTCATTCCAGGTCCTCGAGAGCAGCTGTCCTGCATGTTTTTGATGTTTCCCTGCATCAACACACCTGATTCTAATTAGTGGTCATCACCAATCTTTCCTCCAGGTCTGCACAGTTCTGTTGGTTACACAATCATCTGTATCAGGGTTTACTGGAGCAGGGAAACATCAAAAACATGCAGGACAGCGGCTCTCGAGGACCAGGAGTGAGGACCACTGGTTTACATGTTTGAATTTTGAAATTTTATATATGTTCATGTTGCATTAAGCTGCCGCTATTCATTTCATGCCATTCAGAATGTTGCACTAAGGTTAAGCCAAAAACTATTTTAATTTTCTTGTGTTTGTGAGTTTGACTGGATGTCATTCAACTACCTCTTTTGAAGTTAAATTTATTAGGGCCCGAGCACTTACATTGCGAAGGCCCTATTGTATCTGTAGGAATTTTTTATTTTTTTATTTCTTTCTTCTGACGAAAGGAGGGCCTTTTTGCCCCCCCTAAATGGGCCCCAAAAGTCACCAAATTTTGCACGCAAGCCAGGCCTGGCGAAAAATTTGATGTTTAATGGTTTGCAATAATGGGCGTGGCAAAATGGCTCAACAGTGCCCCCTAGAAAACTTTGTGCCTCAAGCCCCACAATACGGTTTGACGTACATGCACGAAAATCGGTACACACTTGTATCCTGTCGCAACCTAAAGACAAGTCTCTTGGCGCCATGTTGAAAACGAACAGGAAGTCGGCCATTTTGAATTAAACGTGTCATTTTGGCGAAATTTATGCAATTACTTCAGCCGCTTCAGAGCCCGAACCGTAACGAGCACCCAGGTGTGTTATACATCAAAATGTGCGTCTCCATCCTGCGACAACGCACATTACTTTTCTCAGTCAAAAGCGTTACCGTTGTGACGCTAGACGCCAAAAAGCGCGCCCACCCTTCATCTGATTGGTTCAGACAGAAAAAACTTTATGCCTCAAGCTCCACAATACGGTTTGACGTACATGCACGAAAATCGGTACACCCCCCCTTCATCTGATTGGTCCATATTTGATAGTTCCCCCAAATTTTGCATGCAAGCCAGGCCTGGCAATAAATTTGATATTTAATGGTTTGCATTAATGGGCGTGG
The DNA here is from genome assembly GCF_033807715.1 of Cololabis saira. Taxonomy (NCBI): domain Eukaryota; kingdom Metazoa; phylum Chordata; class Actinopteri; order Beloniformes; family Belonidae; genus Cololabis; species Cololabis saira. The sequence goes on from NC_084597.1 coordinate 20,677,256, forward strand.
CAAGTTGGCTCAACAGCGCCCCCTAGAATACTTTTCTCTGCCATAACTTTTGAATGGTTTGACATAAAGACTCGTGGGTGGTGTCATCTGACTCGGTTTTGAGTACTTGACCTTCATTGGCATGAATTAGCCCCGCCCCTTGTTCTTATTGGTCGATATTTCATAGTTCCTATTTTCTGCCATAACTTTTGAATGGTTTGACATAGAAAGTCGTCGGTGGTGTAATTTCTGATATGCTTATGGGGGGCGGTGGCCATGAGTGCGAGGGCCCGTTCATCGCTGCTTGCACCTTTAATTATACATACATTTATTACTTCATACAAAATCAATTCCGCTCCTGAAAAGTTTTCATGTGAAATCTAGATAAGAATCTCTTTTTTGACCAGGTGGTGAATTCAGTATGTTTATTTCTGCGCCAAATTTGGACAGTGTACAATGGGTGTCAGCGGAGATCGAGTTGTTTTCGGAGTTAGCCCCTAGTGGTCAGCTTCAACTTCCTGGCTAGCAAAGGCGAAATTTCCTCTTCACTCAGAGGTAACTTCTTTTCAACCCCTTCAGTGCTTCTTTCCATCCATCAGTCAAATGGCATTACACCAACAGTAAATGCCAAAAAGGATGCCAATTTGATGTAATCCAGTAAAATGTGGTCACCAGTGGGAAAACAAAGATGCTTCATAAATGGGATTGAGCAGCTGCACTGAACAATTCAATATAATTTTTTACCAAAAAGTATTAATTAATAGGATTCATGCATTTTGTTGTAATGCCAGCACGGAATGTATGTTAAAATAAAATTAAGAGATTAAATAAAGTATAAGCACTGAAGGCATGGAAGACAAAGCATTGTTATCAAAATGGAAAATGAGACTGGATTAACAACAGTGATCAGTATAAAAAGATGGAAGCCCGGTTGTACATGCAAAAACAAACAGGAGAAGGAGAAAATAAAAGAAAAAAACAGAAGCAAAAAGAAACCATAGACCAGAGCACAAGGAACAAGACTAATACACAACTAACTAATACACAAATGTAAGAAAACATTATTATATTCAAAACTTTAAATTCTTTGATATCCTTTCACATTTAGTGATTGGTATGGATTTCTTTTTTTTTTTGCCTTATTTGAAATATCCACCTTCCAATAAAGTTCTGGAAATGTTTAAAATTTCAGAGCCACCTACTGCTTTCAGAGGGAGGCTGTTTCGATGACATCCAAGAGTGGGCTGTCAAACATGGCCAGCTCCTGTGTTCTTCAAAATCTCATCATTTTGGCTTTGTTTGTGGACATTTTGTGCCCCAATTTACTCCTCCTTTCATTGCAACATCCAACAAAGTAGCAGAGAGTTTCTAAATATCTTCATGTCATGGCTGAGGGCCACTGCTGCATGCATAGTCTGCTTTCTTGTTTAGAGAAAGATTAAACTGCTTCATTTATCTTCAGGCTGCTCCCTCCTGAGGCTGATGATGAGGTTACAAGAACAACATTAAGGCGACAGCACGTGCCAGCCACGTCCATCTGCTTTTCGCTGGTTATATACTGAGAATACAAGTGTGGTCAATATCTCCAAAATGACAAAGGCTTTATAATGTGGCGTTTAAATACGACCACCGCAAATCTGAACTGAATCAAGATGTGATCAGAGTTTAAACTCCCAGCTTTAAGCCATTTCACATAATTGTAACCATTTTAAGCCAAGTACATCTATTTCAAGGGATCAAAGGTATTTAGACAATTGACTGAAAATAAGTTAATTGGCCAGCTGCAGTCCACTTTTTGTTGTTTCAAGAGAAGTGAAGCAGATTGAAGGTCTGGAGCAGATATCGGGTATTGAGTTGGCATTTGGCAGCTCTTTTACTGGAGTCACCCAAAACTGAGTCAATGGAGATCTCAACACAATAACATAATGCATCATTAGTCTGAAAAGACAACATAAATCTGGAAGAGAGATGGAAAATCTTTTGGTGTGGCGAAATCAACAGTTTGGTATATTCTTAAAAAAGAAAGAATACCCCGTCACAACATTAAAAGACCTGGAAGACCACAAAGGATGATTACAGCAGTTGATCAATTATTCCTTCCTTTGGTAAAGAAAAACAACATCAACAGAAGTCATGAATACTCTGGAGAAAGTGGGTGAATCATTGTCAGAATGTATGATCAGGAAAAGCCTTTGTGAGAGTAAATACCAAGGCTTTACAACAATGCATTAGATTATCTTTATAATCTGTAAAAAAATAAAAAAAAACAGCCCTCCCATCTTCTGAATCAGATTCTTTGTATCGATGCAACTAAGATAAAATTGTACCAGTGATGGGAGAAGAAACGTATGGATGAGAAGAGTCAGCAGCAGACCATTTCATGTGTTAAACATGGGGGATGGCAGTGTTGTTGTATGGGCACCTTTGCCTGCCAGTTACTTTACCAGCTTTGTTCCTGCCTCGGTACCAGTGCAGGATCTGGAATTAGTCCTCTCAAAAGCCAGAAGCACTGTTCCTTGGTGAGGAAACCTGGTCACACAGGAACCTTTTGCAGATAAAAACCCAGAACTGTTTTTATCTGAGGGTGTGAGTGGCACTGCGGTGACCCAACAAGATCAACTAAAATTTGGTTACTGGCATTAGAGGGAGATAGAAGAAAAAAGAAGGAAGAAAGAAATTGATGAGTAGTGTGAAAAGTTCCAGGAAGAAGAGCTTTATTGAAAGAAGTGGTTATGCCGACTTTCCACCCAGGACATCAGGGGAGGTTGCAACAAGGATTCAAGGAGCGCCACCGGTGAATAAAGTAACATGATGGGTTGCTTGGTGGCAGAGAGCACACTGGAAAACGGAAACTGAGACAAATATCACAACCATGTGCTTTACAGTCACTGAGGTAACAGTCGTCCGTGCATTTGAAACTCATTTGTACATATTAACTGAACTGTTGTCAATGCAATTAGTCACATTTAGCTTTATATAACCAAGCTGCAATCTGTGCCAAGAGTAAAAACCTTTGTGATATACAGTTTACATATATGTTTTTTGTTGTTTTTTTTTTACATTATTTTCTTAGCTTCCACACAGTTGTGTTTGCGCATTAAAAACATTGACCGCAGAGACTGTGCTTTTTCTAATCAACATTCAGTGATATTCGATATTAAACACTTCTTAACTTTATTCATGTATTAAATTTAAAATACAAGTGCAAACCAAAACACTGCCACTGCCAAGAATCTGGGTTCACGGTGAGGTAAAGTGATCCGGATTCACGTTGATGCAATGTGGCTAGAAATCTTTGACAAAGAGCTCAAGTGCTGTATTTTGTAAGAAATTTATACAAAAGTGGATCATTTGGTTGTAGGCTGGAGCCCTGTAAGAAGAACCAGCACTGAGATTGAAAACTTACTTGATCGTTGCTGCAGACAAGGATCAATAAATGAGCCTAAAGCTTGAGTTATGGTTCTGCGTCAAAACGACGGCACGAAGGCACGGCGTGTGGTACGCATCGACGCAGACCACACGCCGTCACTGACGTGAACCTCCCGAAAATTGTAACTACGCGTCGAGGTGACGCAGACCACACGCAGGGCTGTGATTGGTTCGCTTGGAAGCAACGCATTTCCGGTTTCCGGTTTGAAGCAGTCATGAACTTTCAGGGCTCTTTTCTTCGTGTATGTGTGATTTTTTTTGTTTTGTTTTTTTGCACAATAGTTGTCCTTATCTCTTTGATTCACTGTGACCGGAAAAAGTCAGATAAACCATTCAGGAAAAGATTGTGAATTAGCGGTCACGGGGGGTACTGCACCGCGGTGAAATGGAGTGACGGAGAAGTCCAAAGGGTTCACGACGGCGTCACAGTGACGGCGTGTGCTCTACGTTGGTTTGACGCAGAAACAAAATTCAGCCTGAAGACCTAACTTTGCCTTCTGTGATGTCAAGAGAGAGCAACTGTTTGAAAAATCTCAAAATAATTGAGTGTTTTTAGCACTTCAAAGTTACATGCCTGCAAAAAGGCATATGCTATTTGAATGTCATTCATGTGAAATGTGTATTGGAGGGTATCATCACAATAACACATCATTGATGGAACTCAACACGTGAAATTGAGAGGTTGATATAGATATATATATATATATATATATATATATATATATATATATATATATATATATATATATATATATACATACATATATATACACGCACGCACGCACACATATTCCTTTTAGTTTTGTGGGTCTTACAGCTGATTTGACAGGAAATAAGCCTAAAAGCTCTGGCTTCCAATTTAATTCTGGAAAAAAAAAGAAGACAAACATTACAGAAAATTTTTTTAAAACAACAATGGGGTCCTGTGATGCCTTTTCAGCCTTATCTCAAGTTAAGTTAAACCAACAGCAGACCGGAAGCTGTCACCAGCTTAGAAACTGCACCTTTAAGATGGTCAAAAAAATGAGCACAGGCAGCCAGCAGGGAAAAAACCATGACAATGAGCTGCAAGACACCATAAATCTGCAGAGAGCTAAATGAGACTGCAGATTAGGGTAACACTTCTCTACAAGGAACCATTTTCACATTACTGTGTCAGCTTGATTTAGCTGTTTTAATCAGTTGAACTGGCTCTTTTAAGGTAAGGAAAATGTCTCCATAATGTTTAAAAGACATGTAGCAGTGAGATGGGACAATGCATGCAGTCTTACTGTAAGAAACACAATGAGAGGGGAATCATGCTGCGAGTTTATCGAGGCAGCTTCTCCACATGACTCTTCATTAAATCTAAAAGTTTACAAAAGCTGCCTATCTATAACACTTGTATAGCACCAGAGCTGAAAGTCACAGAAGCAAGAGTCAAATGTTGAGAGGAAAGAGACCCAAGAATAGCACATGGAAAACTTACCGAGAACTTCTGCATTATTCGTCTACTGCAAATGTTGATCTACATTTTTCTCTAACTCTAATTCTTGACACATACTGATGCTTTGCATCCTCCAGCAGTTTGTAGTTGGGAGGACACAATCTGACCAAGGGGCAACATCTGGCTCGCTAGTCTGATACAAACCTGGTCCTAAAGAAAACTGCTGTTCCTTGAGGGACAACTGGGGACTGGCTCCCCTCTATTGACCCTCATGTTAAAATGATTAAATGTCCAATCCTTCAGCAGAAATACACATATCTGCAACCTGGTTCAGAGTTGACATCCATGACATCTGTATGGGGGGGGGGGATTATTATGTACCTCATCAGGTAAAATGTAACTAATGTAGCTATGATAGGGTGAGTGGTCTTTTTTTGGCAAAATATAGCCAATGGTTAGCTGTCATCTCTTTAGCTTCAAATCAAATTGAGTCAAATTGAAATATGATTAATATCCGATCTCACACAATAAAATGCAGCACAAAGTGCTTCTTAGCCTGACTTCTGAGGGGTGAATAAATAGCAACTCTTACTTTAAAGGAACTGTATGTAAGAGCAATAATAAAACGAATCATAAAATGACCCCGATATGTCAACAGACATTTAAAAATCATGTTCATTTCAAATACTTATGTCACTGACAACAGCACTCAAGCCAGGATATTCCAGTTTAAAAAGAGGAGTTGCAGGCCTCAACTGATGTTTATGTTGTCATTTTTTGTTTTGGCCTGAAGCTCCACCCTCCACCTATCTCCCAATCACCAAGTCAGTATTGTTTCTGAAGCTCCACCCTCCACCTATCTCCCAATCACCAAGTCAGTATTGTTTCTGAAGCTCCACCCTCCACCTATCTCCCAATCACCAAGTCAGTATTGTTTCTGAAGCTCCACCCTCCACCTATCTCCCAATCACCAAGTCAGTATTGTTTCTGAAGCTCCACCCTCCACCTATCTCCCAATCACCAAGTCAGTATTGTTTCGGCATCCGGGTTGCCAGCTCGGCTCTAATTTTCGCAGCCATGGCAGCCTACGTTCCTGCTGCATTCTGCAGCCTACCTGGCAACCTCTGGTCGGGGGGAGGAGGGGGAGGGTACACGCCGCTCAACAATATTTTGAAAGTGACTGCAGTACCAGTTTTGGACATTTCTTACAGACGGCTCCTTTAAAGATAATATGGCCAAATCTTTTTTGGGTTACCTGGAAGTGTTTGTGGTTAAAGCCTGAAGCAGCCATATTCAACCCCCATTTGATGGCTGCTAACTAGTAATAAGCAGTGTACACCAACTGGACTGTCTCTATCTCACGGGTCCTCCAGTTGAGAGATCTTCACCATCAGGACCCTTGCAAGTTGACCAACTGGTCGTGCGGTCAAAACCTAATGATGCTGGAGCTGAAATGAGGACGATTGGGGTGGTTGACACGTTGCTGACAGCAAGCCAAGCCCTACATCTAAAAACGTTAATGTCTGGACAGATTTGACCAGGATGAATGTAAAATAACAATTCAGCCAAGCTAAACTGACAAGCTTTCACGTCTGCTCCTTCCACTTATTTTTCCATATTTTGGATCAGAGTCAGTCAGAGTCAGAGTCATTTTTATTGTCCTTCTAGGGGAAATTCTTTTAGCAGTCTGGGAAAACAATCATCATACAAACACAGACATACCAAAAGAACAATTAAAACATTAAAACGTGACATAGTAACCATAATAAATGAGTAAAAGCAAAAGTGCTTTCATCAGTGCAGGCAGAAAGATAAAAATATATTAAAAATATTAAAATTTATGCGAGTTGATCATTTTAACGGCGGTTGGTATAAAAGAGAATTTATACCTATTGCTATTGGCCTTGGGAAGCCTATAGCGCCGCCCAGAAGGGAGAAGGACAAACTCTTTTGACAGAGGGTGATCAGGACTGGTCAAGATGTCTTGTGCCTTATTCAGGACTCGATGAACCAGGGTCGAAAGATGTCAGTTCTTAGCAACATGGCACACTGCAGTTGGACAAAAAAAAGGAAAGCCTTGAAAAGCCCTCCTCAGAACATCTACGGGTGACGCCGCAGGAGGCTTGTCCAGTTCTTTTCTTCTCCAGTCTATGATCCTGATAGAGTCCCAGTCCCAACAGAGCTTTCTACTTTATGAGATAGCCTCCTTTTCAGCTGCTTCCCCCATCCCCGTGTCGGTCCCAGTGGAAACAGTTATGAATGGTGACAAGGAGCCAGATGGGAGAAAAGCTAAGAATCCAGACTACAGGCAGTAAAATTCAGAGGTCTATTGTCGACTCTGGGGGGAGATACGCTTGTTGCTGTGTGGCGAGTAAAAGATCAACACTGTTGCACTGAAAGCAACAGAAGCGCGCTTCATAAATATTTTGTGCACACAAATGAAGAAGAAACCACTCGACCGAGAAAAAAAAGGAACTTGGCTGTAACATGAAAAAATAAAATCATCAAGTGCAATTACAAGACAAGTACATTATTAAAAAAAATACATGCAGTATATTTCTCATTTTTGTGTTGTTGTTTTTCCACTTCGTTGTATTAACATATGCGAATCAATGTCCTCTGTGAGATGATGCAACAGAAACAGTCAAGGGTACTAGTTAAAAAAATGGAGCAATTTTCTTAGTGGTTTCAATGTGTTCATTTGAAGTTAAGACAACAACAACTGCATTTCAGAAAATTGCATCACTAAAATACTCAGAGTTCAAAGTCTAATCGTAAAGTTGAACAAGCTGGTTCAGCCATCATTTCAGTTGAGATCAAATGTGACGCACTGTCTACTATAGAATAATACAAATGAGGCAAAGTTCTTCACGCGGTGGATGCAGCAGTAAACAAAGCCACTAAACGGGACACAAAGTTTCTGAAATTTTGGTGGTTGCTATCAGATATACGTTTACTTCTGGAGGAGGGAAAATAAGCCTCCAGTCTGAAATGGAGCTCCTCATTAGCACCACTGGGTCTTAGACCTGGACCTGGTCTGGACCCATTTAATTTTGGGTCTGTGTTCCGTCAGTCATACAGCATATATATATAGTATATATCCCATTCAACTACTGCAGGTCTTTGAGTTTGGTGAATATAAATCTGAGTGGAAGTGAGAATATCAATTTTTGTGGGGTAAAAAAACACCTTTTGAGAAACTTAAAGATGCAGGATGGAGGCCGATGGTAACTGGTTAATGCTGAAGGAAGCCCTACGGAAGGGAGGTTGAACAAAACCTGATATAAACTGCGTCAACCAAACCTGAGCTGCTGGTTCCCCATCATCGGTTATGAACTAGTTTAGTTTACTCTGTATCAGTTAACCCAGCTCATATTCATGGGAAACCTCCCATATAAAAAAATCATCTATGCAGCGTTAAAACCACAATAGTAAAATTGATAAAAAAGGGAAACATACAGTACTTCAAAGAATTTGTCTTCCAAAATAAAAAAAACAAGATGCAGTTGTCTACACTAATGTTTCCAACCCTCGTCCTCGGGGCACATGATCCTACAGGTTTTAGATGTCTCCTTGCAGCAATACACCTGATTCAAATGAAATGGTCATCATCAGGCTGTAAATGACGCATTTGTATCAGGGTGTGGTGAAGCATCTAAAGTCTGCAGAACAGTGTGCCCCGGGGAGCAGGATTGGGAATCTTGTGCAAGTAACGCCTCATGTACGCTGGTTTGTGGATGGAAATAACAACGAGCTTCTCAAGCTTGTTCCTTTCATCCGAGAACAGTTAGAAACTAGAAAGATCTAGAAACTGGTCTAGACAACATGTTCTGCATAACCAGTGTTGCAAAGCAACACCTGGTGGAAAACACACAGAGCAATTCACTGTTTTTACATATATTTCATGACAACTCAATGGTGTCAAATATTTGAAATGTCAGTGTGCAGAATACTACTTAAATATATATTTGGTTGAAAATGAAAGAGCTCTATCAAACAAGAATCATCACGGTATGGTAAAACAAATCCATGGTCTCAACACCCTTGCAGGGTGGATTATTTGAATCTGTTTATATATACAGTATATTTGTATATATATGTGTATGTTGATCCCTAAAGGGGAATGCCTCCATGTGACAGTGACTGGTCCAACCAGGCTAGTATTCTGATTAGGCGTATAGTAAATCTATGTGGGACCCCCACCATTTGCCCCTTTGTTACTTGCCCATTTCGTATCCTTAATCAGCCTCATATATTTAGCCTAGGTTGGTCTTGTATCCCCTTCCCATTTGGGGCCCAAAAGTACTACAACCATTTCAATCCAGATGAGGGCCACATGGACATCCTGGCTGGGAAGCTGCAGCCATATTGACTTAAAATACTCAATATTACTTTAACAAAACTGGAGGAGATGCAGGCCCTGCATTGAACATTTGCCATAGGACATCCCGTTCCAAATGTTTCACAGGTGAATTCAGAAATCACTGCTGCATTTGCAGATTCTCAGTTAGCACGAGCTGCCAGCTCTGGGTTTAGCTTCTTCTTCGGACCCTACCTGGCCAACCCACAGCCAGAAAACTATGTGGATCAGAGATAACTGAGAGATATATCTAAGTAATGCCCAAACAGTCATCCTCATTACAATACTATATATATATATATATATATATATAGATATATATATATATATATTTTTTTTTTTTTTTCTTTTTTTACTGTACCTGTCACGATGTCTGTGTGCTCCTGCGACATGTGCTGGCTCTGGTGGACCCATTCACCGTTGCACTTAAAGAAGATTTGGAGCGCGGGCCGGGCTTGGCACCGGAGCTTGATAGGGTTACTCTTGATGATGTAGGCATCCACAGGCTCCTCCACGAAGCGGGGTAGGGTCCCCGACTGGCCATGCTGCAGGGCTTCCCCTCGAGGACCTGAAGAAGGAAATGAAAATACATTTAGACCCGAACAGAATTTCTCACCAAAATGGATCCTGAATTTTACCTGCTAGTCATTGATCGCGAGATTTAAACCATTGTCAGTTTTTTTTCCTTACTCAAAAACCTCTTCAAAGACTCTTTGCAACACCCAGTTTCATTTATTCTCACTGAATTAAACTAATAAATCAACGTGAGTGTGTTCAATAATTAAATAAACAAAAATGTACACAACCCATGTGGAAAACATAAAACGACATAGTAAAATACCATCTTTTTAGTTTTCTATTTAGTTTTTAAACATTTTAAGCCATTAGGATTATTGTTTTGTAACATTTGTCCTCATTGTTGTGAGCTGATTAACTCCTCTGAGAAATGGGACACATTCAGTGAGAGTTATTACTGTTGCCTCAGTTTTCTTTCTCTTCTGGAAAGTTAAAAAATAATAGAAATGAATCTTTGTTAGAAACTGAGAAATCTTGATTTCATGGAGGTTTCATAGAGGACAAATCTCTGGCTGAGCTGTAGCTATTTCATATTGCAGTAAAACCCGGCTATAGCAATATGAGCACTTCACCACGAGATAAGCTGCTTGTTGATGTAGAAATTTAATCACCCAGGTCTCGGTAATCCAAAATGTTTCAGCAGAAGGTCAAAGGACTTCTCATCCAAAATACTTTGCCAGTTGTTGACCTATGGTCAGCATTAACACATAGAAAGTGCACATTATTTATCTTCTGAAGAGTGTCCCTCATTGTCCTGATACAGAAACAAGTTCCAGCTCAATTCGAGATGTAGGTAACACTGATTAAGCTCCAACTGCACATGGGTCAAGCAGATATGACCGAGGGGACGAAGTAGCTGCTAAACAAGACAATGAGACCGACGCACTTTCACAGAGGTTAAGTAAAACCTGGCAGAAACAATCAACACTTCTCTCTCTACAGAGTGGTTTTCATTTTCCATAAAAAGGCCTAGCCATCGCAACACAAGAAGAGCTGGAAACCGCAAAAGGCTGAGGATGAATACCTGTCTGAAAATATCCGATTACTGATCACAACATTATTTTACAGAGGCTTGAAAAAGTTAATGGGATTGAAGTAACTGGATTAGGGTTAATTTAAGCCATATTTATAAGATATATTGCCATTTGTTGTGACTGCTGCAACGCTGAAAATGTCCTATACGTCCCCATAGAGTCAATATCATCACGCAGCCCGGCATAAACATCTGTTGATGTAGACAATACTAATCTATTATCCACATCGCCGTATGATATAAAAGTGATACGAGTAAAAGCATGAGTTCAAGACAAATATCTGGAGGACTATGAACCATCTGCAGAATAATCTGCTTCCAAGTTTAGACTAAACTGATATTGTCTTTCGACCTAAACACCTCATGAGCAAACTGTTAACCTTTTCATTACTCTGGATGACATAACTTTTCCCTTCGGTAAATATGGAAGTTTGGGGTCATTTTTGACCAGTATATGACCTTTAACATATGCTTTTGTTAATTCTTTCTTGTCACGATGTCCCCCAAAATGTTCTGAAACTTTATATTTTTGAGCGTTGTACACATGGAGGGTATTGTATTTTCATCAAAATAATCAACCTTACATGGGGGTAAAGTTTAGCAATCTGCCCTCCTTTGTAGTGACAAATGGCACGACGAAGGAATTATGGTACTAAAGTTGGGTAAGCCCAAAAGTGATATAATAAAATGTCCTTCAAGATGCTATGTATTCAATCAAAATAAATTCACACGTTACTAAAAACAACAATGGTCAGACAAAACTAGTTACCTGCTCACTTCCTTTGCCTGTCACAATAAAACCAAAAGTATGAGGAAGAAAATGACTAGGGTCTGTGTTGAATATGGAAATAAATTGTGTTCAATATGGAATTAAAAGTTGAGGTTATAATTTTTGAACATCCGTATGAAGGTTAAACTCTCCCAGAAAAATGACCATGATGACATCTGTACTTGACAACATATAAGCAATTCTGACAAAACCCAGACCAGGTGGATGATATACCATGACAAAAAGAAGTGATTTTTGTGATTTAAATCTTGGGCAAAAGAAAAAAGGAAAAACAACAGTTTAAGAGGCTTGGGTCTTCTAGTTAAAATAAGTCAAACTAAGGCTGAGTCTACAACTGGCTGAAAAAAATGATAGCACTTCTCTACCTATGTTTTTTGTTTTACAAAAGTTTAAAGATGTCTTTAAATCATCATGCACCTCTACTGTACATGATGGTCACAAAAAATAAATCTAACAATAGCCCCTTTCACACAGCCAGTTCGAGGCGGGAACGTTGCGCCTTTAAGCCGCCTCGCTGTTCTGTGTGAAAGTCACGGAGGCGGAATGGGGGGGCCAAGTGGCCCCACCAATAAGCCGGCAGCGGAGGTAGTCACAGAGCCGAAACGGGGTCTGTGTGAATGACACAGCCGGCATGCCGGCATGCCACTAGACGCTGACGCTGTCGTCACGCCTCTGATTGCGGAACGCCGGCATGCTGTGTGAATTTACAGACGGGAGCGGCGTTATGCCGGCGTTGTATGGTTCTGTGTGAACCAACAAAGGCGGCGTATTGGCAGGACTTCTTTACACCAATATTGCGGAATCTCTGTGTGAAAGGGGCTAGTGACTCAGACGAGAGTTTAAAGGTGACCTATTATGGCATTTAATGTATATTTTAAACAGGCCTTGAATGTCTTAAAAACAATCTAAAGCTTGTTTTTTCTACATAAATCATAAATCCAGCCTGTGGGCCCTGTCACTAGTTTTACCGCTTCTAACCTCTTTTTCTGCGCCTCATTTTTAGGGAAGGGGGGGGGTATGATAATGAGGCTCTGTGCTGATTGGCTCCCTGAATGACGGGTAGCAGGGGAGGAGGATAAACCTCGCTCCGCCAGAGCAGCCCGAGCCTGTAAATTATCACAACACTGAATTTTCACAAATGGAAACTTTATTGTTAAAAAAATAAAATATGAGTTGTATATAAATAACATTTATGCACTATTTAAGCCGGATCTACCCGGCGGATGCTGAACGCTGGCCCCGGAGCCACGCTGGGCGCCCGGGAGCAGCGCTGCTGGATCAGCGCGCGTCACCGCGGCTTTAACGGGGGAATCTGACCGGTTCCGACCGGCCGGGACCGCAGGAACCGGCCTGGACTGGTAGCAGGGACTCCCGGGGACCGACAGGCGGAATTTCAGCCGGATCTGCCCGGCGGATTCTGCGCGACAGGCGCTGCAACTCCACGGCGGGCGCACAGATCGGCTCCGGGGCGCATCCGCGGCGCATCGCCCGTTACCGGGGATCAAACCGACAGATTTGCCTGAAAATCTCGGAGGGTGAAGCTGGTCCAGCATGGGACAGACCCCCGAGGACCCAGCTCCCAAACCACCCGGGAACCTGGATGATTTAACCCGGATCCGCTGCGCCGCGGCGCCGCGTCCGACTGGCTCAATGAAAGGACCGCTCCAGCAGCGGAGAGAGCTGGTTGTGGGCGTGGTTTCAGCAGCGGAGGCTGAACCTCTGGAAATCTGCTCCCGTCGTGACGTCACGACGGGAGCAGATTCTAATCGGCTCAAAAAAAACCACGTGACACTGGGGGACTCTGTCCGGCTGGGGTCAGAGACCTTGCAGAAATTCATGGTATCTTGTCTCCCCTGTGCTGGCAGGGTGAGGGGAGACCACTTTATATATGTTAAAACAAGAAAAAACGTGTTTTTCATAATAGGTCCCCTTTAAAAAAAAAAAAAAAAAAAAAGAAAAGACATTACGTGACTCTAGTGGTCCATATTGACAATCAGCTGACAGGCAGGGGGCAGAGTGAGATTGAATGAGAAACACAAACCTGCCAAGTGTAATTACTGATGAAATCTGCAACGACCAACAAATGAACAAGATCAGAGCATTCACATTTAAAAGACGCTCAGACCAAGTGGACATTATACAACAGCGAAAGCAAAGTGTTTTTTTTGTTTGTTTTCACTTTGGGAGAAAACAACAACCCAAATCAATGATTGAAATGGATACCCCCCCAAATGTCAATATTCTGAGGTTAGCAAAAGACGAGTACTGATTGGTTTTAATGGTTTTAATGGCAGCCATGAAGAAGTTGCAGAGAATCATCTGAGATTTCAAATCAGCTTCATGGTGTAAGATGCTGGTGTTCGACAAAGAAGAGCCAGTTTAGTTGAAGAATTTCCTAACAAGACACTGGCAACACATTAAGAGGCAACACTCCTTTCTTCTGCCCGTTTGAGGTGCGCTTCAACCGGCACACGTTTTGCTACTTCTGAGGCCCACAAGTGTAATTACACTCTGACTAATCCGCTAGTTTGCTGGAACCTCTTTCATGCAAGTGTGAAGGATTTAGCGAGGCAAACCATCTCGCACCCTCTCCTCCTGATCCCAACTCCCCACTGCACACAGCATGTTCCTCCACAGCGATGGACGTACCGTTAAAAGGTCCAAAAGGATTAGAGAACCCACTCTCTCTTTTTCCCTTTCCTTCTCTCCGGCTAATCTAATCCTCCTACCTTTCCTGTTGGATGTCTACTGATCGAGGGGAATAGATAAAAGAGTCTCTGTGATTCCCTGTCTGTGGAAATCACAGCACTTACTCAGTGTTCCTCTTGACACATTCACATTCTATACTTCATTCCTGGAACTGGAGCTGAACAAAGAGACATGCTTTTAATTTCAAAATGACTAGCCCTGAGCAAGCTTCTCTTGTACTGCGTGCTCCAATTTGTTTTGTGCATGCAAAATTTACATGGTGCGTTCATATGGATGAAAAACAGACGGGAATATACATCCAGACAATGATATATGGCAAAAAAGAATACATAAATACACTGCTGTCAAACACAGTCAAAGCCCTTAAGTCAAAGTAACAAAACAGTGGTTGATAGATCAGTTTTCATTAGTGGGCGACCGATAATCGGCCGTGGCCGATTATCAAATTCGATATTCATAATTTTATTAATAATCGATATCGGCCCCCCCAAAAAAAAATCGAAAAAAAATATATTTTTTTTTAAGAAAATCGGCTGCATAAAGTGCATATCTTATATTTACATTTTTGATGATTTAAATCATAGCCGCCACGCCTGATTTTTTTTTTTTTATTATACATTTTTTTTTCCATTAAATTACAGGCTTTTCTCGCTCTCTCGTCTCGGGGGGGGGGGGGGGGGGGGGGGGGGGGGGGATTGCATCTAATGTGATCATTTACTGAAATACTGCATTTTCCATTCATTTAAATGAATTCTTGTATTGAAATGTGTTTTCTCCCAAAAAGGTAAAAAAGGGTAATAATCGTATCGGCTGATATAGGCTATCGGTCTTTTTGATTTCCCCCTAATCGGTGATCTGATCGATATAATCGAAAAAAAGGCTGATCGGTCGGACACTAGTTTTCATATTCATTCATGCTTACAGACATGTCAGTTTCAAACAGCTTCAACGAAGACATGTAAGATTATTCTAATCATGTAGGCCTATTTCAGGAGTGTTTGTAACTGCGGTAGTAGTACGTTTACTCAAATTTTCCCTTTCAATTTAGCTGCTGAGACCATACCGCCGCAAAATAGATGGAGACACAAGAAGGGTTACATGGACGCCATTTAACCTCAGGCTGATGTTGGGACATGTGCTTTACAAGCACCTAGCTGCTCCTGGAAGAGTGTAGTCTCTTATCATGACATTTTTTAATATAAACCATAAAGTGCACCAAAGAGCAGTAACTGCAATATATTTTATTCGAACTATACATTATTATGCTAAACCACTGTGTGGGTTGGCCCTCTGGCACAATTCTGCAATGAGGTGTGATGCTGTTTGACATTCTCAAAACATTCCCTCATTTACACCTTGAGGCTGTTGCTGGACTGTTATTGGTTCATGTCGCCTCAATATGCCTCAACGCTGTTGTTCAGCAGGCTGCTGTGCTCCACAGTTTCCACAGTGATGTACAACCAATACTTCAGCCTGGCAATAATGCACAAGAGGGGCACAGATACATCTCGCCAACTTGAAGAGGAAAACAACGTATCACTGGAAAATGGCTGATGGATGGCTCTATTTTCTTTTTCTTCCTCTGCATCTGTATCTGCCTTGTTCATAAAAGGTTTCTAAAGGAAATGCAGCCTAGTTATGATGCAGCATCTCAGAAAATAGCAAAAAATTTCCTTTTAGAAAACAAAACACTCAAATCTCCTCACGTGTAAAATAGAAAACAACTAGGATTGAATAACAAATATTAACACATACATGGTTTTACACTCACACCCATGTGATCAAATATGCAGATGACACTAATGCTATTTTCTAATTATGACTCAGGTGTTGATTTCAACATTTACCTTTACTTTGACTTCATTGCAGATAATGCTCATTTTTGTGTTGACTTTTCTTCTCAGTAGTTAAAAGCTTTTTGCCCCTGACTATACAAAATGATGAAGCATTTTGGTTATTTTATCGTCACATTCTTTCTGCAAACACATCATAAGGTCTGCAACAACATGGGATTGGTCTTCATAAACTTGACATTCCACACACATTTTACAAGACACTGTTTCAGATCTGCAGGCAGGCCAGTCCGTCTGCTAGTTTTTTCTTGAACATGCCTAAAATCTTTATGTACAGTCCTGCAGTGACTTGATGAGGTTTGGTATTTGCAATGATATAAACTATCAAACCATCATGGAGTCTAAAATTTGGACTTGTTGCTGTTAAAAGTCTGGATGGTCCTTTTAGTATTTGGTCATGAGCAGATGATTTTAACAAAAAAATAACAAAAAAAAAACAAAAAAAATATATGGATTTATCTGCCCACATACACATTTCCCATTTCGGCTGCCTGGTGGCCCATCCCAGGCAGCTGTGATGCAAGAACTTCACGCTTTGCAGAGGCGTCCAAAAGCAATCATTTACCCATGTTGTTATAGCCACGATTGACACAAATCGACTCTTGAGGTGTCATCTGAAAGATCTGAAGCCCCAGGTATCCAAATTAAGCTTTAGTCCTTCAAAAAAAGGATTAAAATTCCTCCAAATTCCTTGAACTGTTTTTTAATTATACATAGTAGAATGAGATATATGCAAATTCCTTCCAACCCTTCTTTGACACCCATTAAACATTGATGATTTTCCTCATTTGTTGAAATAATAGCAATCATAATTTGTTACATTAGTATATAATGTAGTAAATACATTTTACCCCATAACTAACCCTAATTTGCTCTAGTTTTAACCCTTTTTTTAACAAGCTGCAGGTCTACAGTAAATTGTTGGATGTATATTCACAAATGTAATGATGAAATTTTGTCACAACTTTGATATGAGACTGTTTGATGACAAAAACTAAAAACTCCATAATTCACAGCGGAAACAGAAACTCTTGTTTCTTCTAGTTTAAATTTGTCATTGAATTTGCTTCCTTTAAAGAATCTTTTAGCTGTCACGGTCTACCGTCTGTGCTATCAACCAAACGCAGCCAAAGTAAAATTTGTACATGTAGCATTAAACAACATTAAACATCACAACATCACCCATCAACAGGGATGAACAGTTTCCAGACCAGACTTACATCATATTTACCTTGTAAAACTACTGGCTCGAACATTCCTGGCTCAAGCTCAAGCTGAACGACAACCTCTCCCAATCTTTAAACCCTTAATTAAATGTAGGGTTTAAAAAATATGCAAATCACTGCATTACTTAGGCAGGAAACCTTAGTATCATCTGTATATTATTTCATACAGTCCTATGATTATGCACTGAGAAAAACTAAAAGCAAAAACTTTGGAAAGAGAAATAACATTTGTTAAAGTGCTGTATGTCTCTTTAATACAATTTACAGGACGAAAACATCTCAAAAGCCACAAAACATAATGCAATCTTATAATAAAAGCAACAACCTTGAGAAGTTTAAAGAAATTCATTTTTTGGTTCACAGAATTGATTGCAACAAGGTCCTCTTTTGTACATAGACTGCTGCGTTCTAAACATCAGTCTTTTTTTTGTCTCTGGTACTTTGTTCACTGTTATTGTTTTTTCCACCCATACTTTGTAGTACTTCAAATGAAATACTTATTTGAGTACCATCTCAGTCAAGCATCCAGGCAAGCTAAACTGATGCTAAAAGGTGATTCAAATACAGCACACTACAGCTTATTGTGAGACAATCCTTGCCGGTGAGAACAGGAATAACTGCAGCAGGTCTGAAGTTCCACATACATCTGTTTATTTATTTGTTCTGTGAGGAGAGATGATGTTTGCAACTGCATTCAGTTTACAAATCTCTGGGCATAGATTGAAAAACATGAGATATGGATATTCCATCTGTGTTCTCGGATTGCAAATCCATGTGCATGAATAACAAATCCATGTGCACGGTTCATAAACCAACAGTACGGATTTACACTTGGCTCTTCGTTCCTCCGCTGGCTGGAGGCGAGCTCTGCAGCACACAGTTGTTGTGCTCCCCCTGAAAAGACTTTTCAGGCATTTCTACGCCCTCAACTGATCACAAACTGCTATTGTCTGTGTTCCTAGAACTCTGCACGGTGGCGTGATGACAAACAACTGATTTTGCCCAAATGAAGGAACACCATCTTCATTGGAAAACAAATCAGAGAGCTGAACTATGCTCGACAATGCGACGAAAAAGTGGCGTCTGCTAAATGAGCATGCTATAGTTTGGCAAGAGATAGCTAAGGTGGGGGTGAAAAATATTGATTGTAAGATCACAGCCTTTTGTTGGAGTAGATATATCCATTACTAGTTATACTAATTTAAAGACATACCAAGTATAAGACTTCTGAATAAAACAACAGACATCCTAAATCACATCATGACCCAACAGAAATGTGTGGCAGTGTTTTCATCTTTGTCCTATGTGAAGCTGCAGATTGGGATCTGGTCTTTGGGTTTGCCTTTCTTCTTTCAAACAGTGGTTTTCCAGCAGTGGGTGTCTCCTTACTGTGTGGCCGTTCAGCTCAAGTGGGAACAGAGCATGTTCTACTGTGGATAATAATACTCTCTTCCCTGTGTCAGCTGGCATCTTTACCAAGCCTTTCATTGTTCTGGGGTTCATTTGCACATTTTCCATGAAGGCGTGTCCATCTCTGGGACACAGAAGCCGTCTCCATCCAAAGTGGTGTCATGTCTGCATGCTTCCATCCCGACTATATCTGCATGTTACTGTTAACAGATGAATGCTGGAACCTTCAGGGAAGTAGCAGAGAGGATAAGGGAGAAATATATGCCTCAGTGCCACCTGAGGTCCCTTTTCTACTTTTTATTTTTTCCTTGAAACAGGCCCTGGGATGGACTGGGGACCAGTCCAGGGTTGTAACTTCGGCTTTCACCCAAAGAAAGCTGGGATAGGCGCCAACAGATCCCTGTAAGCCTCAATAGGAATAAGTGGGTATAGATAATGGATGAAAGGCTCTGAAACAGATAAACTGAAAAGAAAACAAAAGATAAATAGATGATGCTGCTCCTCGTCTGATGGCGGCATTCCTTAGATTTAACAGAAGACCAGATTGTGCCAGACTAACACGCTTCCGTTTGCTCCCCTACTCGCCTGTCCCTGTTTATTAATGTGACTGTATGCAGGTGGTTTTCTTCTAAAACAAGACATAATGCTATCAGATTAATGGAAAGTAGCGCATCACTGCGAAGAGCGTGAAAGTGATGATAGATATCACGGAGCGTATATATTTGCAGTTTCTGCAAGCACATCACCACCACTCTCTGAACCTTGAAGGTTTTTAATGCAAGTTACCTCTGTCCCGACTGCACCAGCCGGTTCTCTCGACAGAATAATGATCATTGAAGTGGACTGATTTTGATTGTTTTCCATCACTACGGCACATGTGTGATCTCAGGTTTCAAACCCCTCAGAGGTGTGAGACACCACAAACAAATCGCCAGCAGTTAAAGTTCAGAATCATCTGCCTGCATGATTGAGGAATCTGTTTATATGCATGTGGGTTTGCAGCAAAGGATAAAACTAACAGGGATACAAGGAATGGAAAACTCCCTTGCTGCTTAAATGCAGCAGACTGAATCGAGTTTTAATTAGCAGGACACAGGTGCTTTGCTATAAGTTAAACAAATCATCTAATTACGTCTTAATTTGTTAATCAAGAGTCAGTGGTATAATCATATGGTAATTAGTTCATCATGGTAACATTTTAAGAACAGGTTTGAGAAATAAGGTACATTGTTTGCTAATAAACAGGAGAACGATTTGCAGATTTGCTGCTACATGTCTCTGCCTCAGAGTAAACCCTGACTTGCATCTAAGATGTCTGTGTAAATACAGCTTGGCCATGGTCAACGCTGCATTAATTATATACGCCCAGTGTGAGGTGCCTTCATAGGCACTATTGACGTAAATTCGTGCAGCAGATGGATGGGACAGTTTGAGGATCAGAGGTGAAGCTCGCAGAGGAGATGGGGATGGAAGGAGATTGGTGAAGCAGATGATAGGTGGGTGTTGAAGATGGCACGAAGCACGAGGGGAGCATCTGTTCAGATCATACCAATCTACCGCAGGAAGGCAAACGGAAAAAGTTCAACATTTTCAGGATGTGTTTATATACCAAACCTAGACTATGACAAATAAAAACACACAAAAAAGCACATCCACTTCCAGTTCAGTCATGTACAAAAGGTAAAAGCCTCTCTTTTAATGTGTAGAGAGTTTTAGTTTAAAAAAAAAATTATCAAATGAGTTTCAGTATTAAACAGAGGCAGCCTTAGATTAAAACATTACTTTTCCACTGTGCCATTATTTGTTTAACAAAACTATCTCTTAAAATACAAAGGAAAAGAAAAATCTGTGGGCAATACTAAGAAGCCCCTTTCTTTATCCAGAATATGTAAGACATTGCTAGTAATCAGCCCCTGATGAGTTGATCAGCAGCAGCTTTGCAGAAGGTGGTCAGGCGTCTATAAAAACATATTGTGGCGTTTTGCTGATCTGAAACATTCAGGTGTGTGCTAACACAATGCAAAGAAGGAAATACATAAGCAGGGTCCTTAGAGAAGCAGTTGTAACTGAACATCAATCTGAAAAGAGTCATAAAACAATTTGCAATTCAAGTAAACCTTTTCACAAGTGAACACGTTCAAGACAATTGCCAGTTTTCCCAGGAGTGAACATCGTAGACAATTTACCTCAAAGTCAGATTGCGTAATGCTTGAAAAAAATACAAAAAAGATGCACAAACTACATCTCAAATGCTACAGACCTAACTCCTACTGTGAGAAAGATTATTCACAAGCGGAAGCACTCAAGACCTGTGATGTGCCCTTCATGGATGAACTTATGTCGACGATTAAATCTTTCAAAAGAATGAGGGTGATCAGATTGCCAACATGAGGCAGTCTCTTTGATTTTATTCTTTGCAGGTGAAAGAGTTGCTTCCATCCTCATGGTGGACATGCGTGTTTCAGTTCTGTTTTCCCAGCCTATCATTTCCAGCTTGCAGCGCGGCTAAGATTCCTCGTCGGGTCTCATGACGGTGCAGAACATCAGCTTTGTGGAATTAATCGCACACTTCAGTCTGTGAACAACATGGAAAGGGACCTACTGACCAGCTGAAACCAATTCATATCATTAGCAGTTCAAAAATACATGCAAGTAAACTGAGTTTAGTGGCTTGTACTCCTGTGATGAAGCAAGAAAAGTGTTTTACACCCTGTATTTCCATTTAAACCTCCTGCCGTTATAAGCCTCAAGTCTGATGATGGGGACGTTATAAACTGCGCTGTGAATGACGGTGTTTATTGAACAAAATCAGTGGTAGACTAAGACTGTTACCGACGCCGATCATTTACCGCAGTTTTAGACAAACAGCTTATCACTATTCAAAACCATTTTAAACAAAGCTCATCAGCGACTGAGATTTTAAACTGATGACTCTTTGATTCAGTTTATATATTTTACAAGATAAAGTTTACAATATCTTGTCTTCTTTCAAAATAATCATATAAATTGCATAAACATGTAAAACTTCTAGAAATTCAATAAACACTTCAAATATCTCCTCCTTGATTTAAATGGTAGTTTGCACGCTTCATTCAGAACTGTGTAGTGGTGCACGCATCTGCCATTAAACCTTTCATTCTGCGCTCAACCCCGGACTGAGACCTGGCTACCTTTATTGACAATCTCAGTGAACAATTGCTGTCAAGTCTAAACTGTCTTAAGAAACAAACTGAATCTTTTTTAAAAGGTTGTACTCATTAATTTCTATTAAAGATGGTTGACAATGTTCCCAGGAATGGACATCTCAGTGTTAAAGTCCACGATGGCACAATTGGAAGAAGACTGAAGAAGTAAAGACAGTTTGGATGAGCTGAGACCTGAACTGAGTTTTGAAAAACTGCATCGCAAAGAAATCACATAACGTCTGCAACGATGTGTTATGGACAGATGAGACCAAGTTGGAGTTGTCTGGCCTCAATGCCCTGAGGCATGTTTGGCAAAAATCAAAACTTTCATTGCATGCACCTGATGGATGAATGGGTGAAACATAAAAGATTAAAGGTTTCGAACAACTCCAAATAAAAGATGTCAGAGAATGAAACAGAAATAAGAGGGGGTTTTCATGGGTTTTAGTGTAGAATCATAAAAAATTAAGAAAAAGTTTTCACTCAAATTAACAGCAAAATCTCCCACGAAGTCACTGTAATTGTGGATATCAGTGGTTGACTCATCACTGCCCCCTGGTGGATGAGTTGCTAAGCAACCATACAGTATACACAAATTATGGAACCACGAAGGATAGCGATGGAAACAAATGGTCAAAAGTGTTGGGAGAGCAGAGCACACACAAATGCTTGAATCAGTCAATGAAGCAGAGCAATGCTGGAAAGAAGAACAGTCTGAAGCCGATGAAATCAGTCAGGAAATGACAACTGTGAACTGTGGAGGTTCTTAGTATTTTTCACTTTTTGACCATTTGACATTATTGATGATGTAATGGGATTTTGCCTAAAACTGAGACCCACAATGATCAGATGATTTATTTTAACAACAACAACACACATACAAAAAAATGGAAAGATGGATACAAAAAGATGGGATTACTTGATCTTCCAACACTGAAGCAAATGGGGTGTGAAAGGTACTGGCACGAGTGCACCTTATCGTGGTCTGTCTGAGCTCTCAGACAGAACCCACATTTCAAAACACATCCATTTCTGGTAAGAGTAGTAATGAACTGCTTAGCAACCATGTGTTGTGTGCAGCACCTGGATGCATGCAGGTTCTGTTCATCAAATCTGCCTCCATGGTCTAAATGGGGAGCAGATAGATTACTTCAATGTCTCTCTAAACTAAAGTCACAGTGGTGAACAGGATATAAACAGATTATATAGCATTACTTAAAAATCATATCTCCGCTTTCTTTTCAGGTCTGCTCCACCCAGTCTCCAGGCAAGTCTCACGGCGACTTTAGTCAGACTGCAGAAATGCCTGAACTCCTAAATCTCCTCTGTAACTTGTAATTTCTGTGTGACGGGAATTGCACAGGCAATACATTTCGGCTCTGCCTCCCAGCCTCTAAAGAAAACCAGCGTGGCCTCAACAGAAAGAGACACCAGAGCACATTGTTCAAATATTAATGCAAGCCTCTCATCTGTCAGCTCAGCGCACAACCCAACACAACCACACACACACAGATTTTGTGTGTGTGTGTCACAACTGAACAACTCCCAGGCAGAGAAAGCTTTCCCAAACACACATGCCAGATGTTGTCCAATCAAAACAGGAACAAACCAATTTTGATTCTACTGTAATTGACTCTTTCACATCCAGACATATTATTCAACTCTTTAACCCTCAAATGTTTAGCACTAGCACTGCATCCCTGGAAAACACGAGGGAAGGAGTTTTTGACACCTGCAGTGAGGATAAGCAGAATTCATGCATGCTCCCCACCCTGATTTATCCTCCACGGTGTTGGAGAGTTTCAACACTGACGGCCCTATGATGACACCACAGACTGTCAAAAGAAAACACAAACAAGAGTCATGTCTGCAATAATGTGATGTGCTGTACCTTTAGTACAACGCACAACAATTACTATAACTTTTTATAAAATTTATAAAAATCACAATTTATTCGAGCTGGTTCAATCATCAACTTTTTATCGAACCATTCATCTAATCAATCGTGAATCTTCTTCATTGACTTGTATTTGATTACTATCTTGTAGTATAATTATAGATATAATTATTTTTTAAATAAAAAAAAAAGACAAAACAGGTTTGAAAGAGGGAATAATACAATTCTGCATTACTGTATATTGAAGGTTTTTTGTTAAATGGCAGGCACAGTTCAATAGACAGATGGATAAAAGAAGATGAAATGATTCAACTATTTTTTTAACACAAGCTTAATGAGCACGTTTCAGGAAATATGAGGACCTCGGCCCGACTGGAGGTTTGAACTAACAGGAAGTGGTGCAGCTGTAATAGACGACGCATTGGTCACATGATTTGAGCGGTTTTGAAGCCTCTTTTTTCCCATAGACTATAAAAGAAAAAAGAAGAATAATATATACTTTCTTCTTATGGCGCACCGCCATGTTAGCCTAGAAGCCAACCAGGACACGCC
The DNA here is from genome assembly GCF_033807715.1 of Cololabis saira. Taxonomy (NCBI): domain Eukaryota; kingdom Metazoa; phylum Chordata; class Actinopteri; order Beloniformes; family Belonidae; genus Cololabis; species Cololabis saira. Next base: position 20,701,681 of record NC_084597.1, read on the forward strand.
CACCACATATGGCTTCTTTAGATGAGCCACGTTGAAGGTGCTTCAGAGCCGCCGGTGGATGTTTACAGCAGAATATCAGTTAGTGTAAAGTGCTGAATACTTTAAAAGCTTTGTATTACGATAACTAATGAGGAAGTGATCACAGGCTGGAACCAGGTCGTAAATGTGTTTATTAAAAACTGATGCCAAACCGCCCAGACATTGGAGAAGCCCTCAACACTTGGCCCCTGTCAAATTACTGAACTCCTCAACCTATCCCTGAGAAAGCTGCTTGTATATGTGGTCTCAGTCTTACTGGTCACTACCCACAATTCACCATGGATGAGGGTTTTTCTCAACTATGACCTCAGGCTCAGACGAGCTGATTCTCATTTCAACTGCTTCAGATCTGACGCCCGAGCAGATGAAGTAACTGCTGACAGGACTGGAAACCCTGGACCCCATGGCAGCACCTAGAAATGCTTGGTTGGGAGACTTGTCAGCAGTACTCGAGTTGTAAAAAAAAAATCAGGGGGGATGGTGGATTTTATCATATTGGGACAGATAATTTGTGCTGATTACAAATAATATAATATAATACAAATAATAGCAGTGACCAAAACACCTGCATAAATACTGCAGGAATGACATAGCAGCAGTTAAATGCAGCCTTCTGTAAGCTTTAAATATCCACTGGGCTTACATCAAATACATCAAAACAACAATAAAAAACAGTTTTCTGAACTTATCAATATGACTCTGTCCTTCACAGGATAAGTAAAATGGATCACTGCAAAAAATCTAAATCTTAACAAGAATATTTGTCTTATTTCTAGTTAAAATGTCTCATTTTAGTAAAAAAAATGTCATTACACTTAAAACAAGACTCATCACTGGAAAAAACAACAATTTTCACCTGTTTCAAGTAGATTTTCACTTGAAATAAGTAGAAAAATCTGCATGTGGAACAAGATTTTATTGCTTGTAATGAGAAGATAAATCTTGTCCCACTGGCAGATTTTTCTACTTATTTAAAGTGAAAATTTACTTGAAACAGGTGAAAATTGTCAAATAAGTTATTTTTCTGTTGTTATTTTTCTGGTGATGACTCTAAATGTTGAAATAGCAGTAAAACCACATTCATTGATGAAATGACATAAGGGATGGAAAGGGGGGATGGCAGTTTTACAGGGGGGATGATTTTGACCGTTTTTATTTCAGGGGGATGCCATCCCTCCTCATCCCCCCTCAACTCGAGTACTGATTGTCAGGCGACGGTTGTGCACTGTGTGACCCTCAGCTGTAGTGTAAACAGCACAATGTTTTCCAAATTCCTGATTACAAGACAGCGAATTGTGCTGGCACTTAAAGTCATCTTAAAGGGGCCTTATACAATACCATCTTTCCAAACCTCCCAAACTTTGCACTCAATGCATAATCCAACGTTTCTTAGTATACTGAAGCTTGAAGTCTGCTGATCAACATACTGGTAATTACAAAAGTAAAGAGCGATGACCATCTCCAAGTCATGTGATGTCGCAACTTTTCTCTTCATTACTTGTTACAGGGACTACTGTATTGTCACTTTTTCAGAAATAATCATTCTGACTGACATTTGCTGCGTCCCTGAGAGTCAATCCGGGCCCCCATGGCCAGGGCTGGACCCGATTTCTCTGAGGATTTCTTTTTTTCGACTGAGTTTTTTTTTTTTTATCCTTTATTTTCTTTTATGCTTTCATACCCAGTTGTAGTGCTTTCCCCTCACTGGCAGCTGTTAAATTCACCTACAGTAATGCTTCAGTTCATTTTAGCTGCTGAGCGAATGTAGACCTCAGCTGAGTAGGAAACTTTCAAGTTAGTGACAAGTTGCTAAATAAACTTCCCGGCTGAATTTTCTTCACTGGCTGAGAAGTTATTTTTCCAGCTGGCACACTTGTTGTTGCACAGTGCTCGGTTGGGAAAACTATTTTACTCTCATGCTTTCCTCTAGAAAGAGCGTGACAAGTGCTTTGTCATGCTTGTGAAGACTACATTCATTGAGTTACATGTGTGAACGTCCCGTGTTCAGTGTTATGCACCTGATACACCCCCTGGAGATGGCTTCAACATATTGGTAACATCTCACAACCCTTACCATCAGTCCAGACCAGGAGCGAGGAAGCTGCAGTGAAAGCTGGTCAGGGACATGCGTGATGAGCAACACCCCTTACACAACCTGCTATCTCCGACACGAGGCAGCTGTACTGACAAGACATTGAGGAACCAGCACAAGCTGGCTGAACCCAAGGCCAAGACCAGCAGGCTGAAAGACTCAGTCCTGCATACTGCAGTTAGACTGTTAATGACACTATTTAGATAGCAAAGACACAGCACGACTGCTAATGAACATTGCATGGTTGCCCTTAAATGAAATATTTTTAACTTTGAAATTGTATGTTTTAAAATTGTATGTAATTGTATGTTTCTTATTGATTGCTGTAAAATTCTGCTCTTTTTTCAGTGTTGCCCTGGCTTTCACTGCTAGCTGAATTTAATCAAATCAAATCAAGTCAAAAAAATAAAAAAATGACAGTATTTGATGCCAGGTGAATCAAGGGGCATCACTTTATCTATACCCTCATCATAGGCCCTATATTTCACTCTCTTCTTGTATTTTGGTCTTGAGGTTGTATTTTTTTTATTTTTAAATGGTAAAACTATTTCTGCAACTTTGGTAATGAAAATGGAAACTCTGACCTGGTTTTCTGTTTTGTTATAACTTCCTCAACTTCCTAATCTCAGTTTTTCTAAAAAAAAAAAAAAAAAAGTACCACGGGAATCTATTTTGCCTCCTAAACAAACTTTTTCTCTTTTTTTTTTAGATCTAAATGTGTTGATGTGCTCTTCAACATCTGTACAAGCCAGTGCATGTGCGCGGCGCGCGCATGTTTCTATGTCCCTATACAAACACCCTAGTGGTATATGCGTCTTCATCTGCGTGTGACAGCTTGCCAGCCTGGTTTTGTGAGGCAAGAGATAGTGCTTCCCTCAGCTCTCCTGATAATCAAAGGGTAAACATGCCGAAGCAAAAGTGGGTTACCTGGATGTCAAACTGACGTAAAAAGTCTCTGGTTCCCATCCTATCAACCACTCCTCTATAGGATTTACTCCATCTCACATCAGTATTGGGATGGAAACAAATTCATCCCAATAAATGTCACAGATATTTGCATATGCCTTTCATGTTCGCTGTGTCAATGATCACTTGATTTTTTTTTTTTTTTCACCCACCAAACAAAAGATAAGTACAAGCTAAAAATAGGATGAATAAGCTCTGACCTAATTCGGGATAGAGGAATAAAATCCAATGAGAATTATGTCTTTGCTTTTCATGACTTGTGATGCTCGGCCATAAACACCACCGAAAATAAAACCTAATACTTAAAAAAAAACCTTAAAATACGATAACATATTTTTGCTTCACAGCTTTGCTTCACTTTTTTAAATTTCTTTTTCCTCAGTGCACAGCCCCATGTTGAAAATGGGTGGGACAAACAGTCCTGGGAAGCCGGCTGGAATGCGCGTACCTTACGTCAGTGGTTGATAGCCATTTTAGCTTGGTTGAGTGAGTGTATACCAACCCATGGCGCTCATTATTATTACTTCTTTTTATTTCCCTCGTTTGCATATACATTAATGGTTAATACCAAGTTTAGTAAAACTTAAAGCAGCACAATGTAACTTTCAGCTTTTGTTGAGTTTGGCGGCTCCTTTGGACAAAAGCGGTAGTGCTTTACCAGTAGTGTGGAAGGGTTCCTACCATCCACCTCAAAGTTACATAGTGCCAGTGAAGGCGATACAGACCCCTCAGACCATGACAGAGGTGTCATTAAACCTGTTGTAAGTTGATGTACCATCACAATGAATCTGGAAATATTATATTAAGGTGGAAAAGTTACATTGTGCTGCTTTAAAGCATATATATGCATTTTAATCTTTTTTTTTTCTTGTGACAATTTGAGGAGGTCTAATTTTTTTTAAACATAAATGAAAGGGGGATAGGGGGTGGGGGGGTTGTTGAGCGGTGGCATCTGCTGCAAGTCTGAAATGAGAGAAACACAGGAAACTGGCACACAGGCCTTTGTAACAACCAGAAACGGGAACAGGCAGAGACACAAACAGCAACCATTTCCGGTCTCTAAAACTGAATCAAGACTAGGCTACTGCGATTATCTGTCCCTCAAAACTGTGGGGTGAGTATGTAGGTGAGTGAGCAGGTGTGTATGTCTGTGTAACTGTGTGTACAAAGTGACAACAAGGTTTTACCTGAACTGCAACTACAGTGGAGGAAGGAGGGCACAACCACGCTACCAGAGAGACCAGAAGCCGACAAGGAAGAAACCCGAACCCAGGCCACCAGCAGTCATACGGAGGACCAGAAGAGGGCAGGAGGAAACCCCCCACCAGCAAACCCCGCCCCCTTCCAGCAGGCGACAGAGGGAAGCCCCGGACGGAGCCCCCATGACCACGGGAAGAGGCAGCCAGGAAACCCACGGTGATGGACCAGGACCCAGCTGAGCACCAGCCACCCGGCATAAGCCGATCACGTGGCCAGGAGGTCCACACCCTCCAGGCCCACAACCCCCACCTGGCGAGAGGCCAGCCTGCCCAGGGCCACCTCGACAGTCAACGCCGACTTCTATGACTTCTGTCTAAACATCTTCATTTTAAATGTCACTGCTGAAACCAACTCTGAACTGAAATGAGGACTAGCAGAATTTCACTGGGCCCGCTGCCATCTTGCAATGGGCTCGTTGTAGTTTAGAGCTGTGACCGAGCTCAGCTCTGCTCAGCCAGTCATTCCTTACCTCCTCAGATAAGCCTGCAGCTCTCCAAACTCCACCATACTTGTGCCCATGTCTTCTGCTAGGAATCTTGGCAAGCTGACCTTTAAGGACCATGTTGCCTCGGTTTTCCCAGTCTTGCCGATTTGATCCACTGGCTTCCAGTTGCAGCGCTCATCAAGTTCAAAGCTCTGCTTTTGGCTCACCAAACAATTACCCAAGCGGCTCCTGCCTACATTCACTCTTTCATCCAGAGATACACTCCCTCTTGACACCACAACGTGGCGTGAAATCAGTAGCCAGACTCTTCTCCTCCATTGTTTCCCAGTGGTGGAATGACCTACCAAACTCTGGCCGATCTGCAGGGTCCATAACTACTTTTAAGAGCAAGCTAAAGACGCAGCTCTTTAAGGAGCATTTCTGCATCTGGGGGGGGGGGGCATTAATACGTTTTATGTTTATTTGTTTTATGAAAAGCACTTTGTGTTGCATTTTTTGTATAAAAAGGTGCTTTACAAATAAAGTTAGATTTGATGACTTGATCTAGTAAACGTCTCTGCTCATCATCATCAGTAGGAGTTAGAAGATATGTCAGACTCTTTTCATGACTTGGCACTGAGTAAGCTGCATGTACTTATGACAACATGATTGTATGATGGTGAGTTTTAAGACCTAGTTTTGCTGAATGAAGGGAATGTTGTGTTGGGCAGCAGTCTGACCAGCACTTATCCATGCTGGACCCTCCTGCGTGATTTCTTGCTTGTGTTGTTCTGACAGATGTGAGTCGCTGTGAATAAAAGCGTCTGCTAACTGACAGTAGTGGTAGTAGTAGTAGTAGCAGTAATAGAGGGTTCACCGAGGTGGCATCCAGATATACTAAGGTTTCCAGCAGACTTACACTTGGCATCATCCTTAAATGATCAATGGCTCCCATTCCCTTGCTGCTCTTAGCTCAGCTTTGTCCTGGGAAACCTTCCAGGCATAAGTACAACTGGTTACAGCAGTTTCCCAGTAAAATCAGGAGGGTCCATACAGTGGTACAGTTGAGGGACAGCAGTTTTTCCTTTTACGATATTGCTTTGAACCCTGAAATCAGAACGTTGCTCCTCGATCATGATGCTCCCTCTATCAAACTTTACTACTGAGATGATGCTTTGATGTTGGTAAACATTTTCCCAGTATCACCAGCAAATAAAATTTTATTTAGCAAAGACCAACTATTCTTGATTGAATATTGCCAGAGATCTCATTATTGAGAGACATGGCTTATATCAGCAGATGTAGCTTATTACAAAAGTATCTCTAAACCACACCTCCAAGCTCATTTCAGTGAGTTGGATTCCAGGTGTGCAAAAAACTAACTCCAATTAGCTTCCATTGAGATAATTCATCCAAGGCTCAGCTAAAATGCATACATCCTTTTCAGTTATTTTTTTTCCTTCAGTCAATTACGAAGACTTGGCTTGCAGTTGTGGATTGAAGATGCAGGACATAATGACTGATTCAGACACACGTATATGACTTTCAAATTAAAATCAATCAACATTTTCGTCTCGAATTAATTTACATTTTTTAAAAAAGCTTTCTTTATTAAGTATTTGCTGTTCCATGTTAGCTGTATAGCCATATACTGTTTATTTGACTGTAATGAAAGAAGTTGTGAAAAAACTGCACAGGAAGATTGCATGAAATCTGTGAAAAGGTGGGGGAACATTAAACTTCATCAGTCTGTTATGCGATGGCGACGTTTGTTATATGGACCTCAAGACTTCAATTTGGAAATCAGCTCTTTTATTATTTTCCTTTTCTCATAGACCTCAGCTATGTGGTACATTTTAAATTGAGCGTTGACAAATTGGAAAATAATAAACTGCTCCATCGTTGGATTTATTAGAAGAAGATTTTTATAATTTTTTTTCCTGGATTGCATACAATTTACATTCTATGTAGCACACTTGTGCTGCGCTTTCCTCGGTTGGTCTCACGCGCATTAAGTCGTTCACTGTCACGTCGCTCACTCTCGTGCACTTGTTTGGTGTTGCACATGTGCCCCCCCTCACGTTCCGCCACACGCGCGTGGACTTCATTCCTTCACTGCTTTGTGCGTGAACTATACTCACTCTCATACTCAAACATGGGGACTGATGCATGAAACAATCCCTCTCATAACCATGGATGCCAGAATTAACTAGAGATGAAATCTTAGTAAAAAAAAAAAAAAAAGTGAGTTAAGTAAGAAAACTTTTCAAAGTTTTTGTCTTGGGTACTCCTCAAAGCGGAACTCTCGTCAAACTTCACAACAAACTCATCCTCACCTCTTTTCATACAGATTACTACTACTAACGGTTTAACTAACTAAACGCAAGTGGGGGTATTGTCTGAGAGGATCTAGGAGTGATCTGAATTGTTTTGCGCCTTACGTCATCCCTATCACATGAACAATCAAGTCACCATTGAGTAATGGCTGGAGGAGATATGGAGTGCATTTATTAATATGTTGTATCCAGGAGCATTATTACTTAATCTATCAACTCTCTGCTTCATCTGGAACCAGGACCCCCCATTGACTGACGGTGATCAGACAAAAGAAGATAATTGCTTAGTTACCGTTTCCCATACAGGCTTTAATTCATTTCGTCTTCTCTGACAGCGGAGAGATGGCAACATAATTAAAAGCATTGTGTAGAATACATAATCTTACCTGCAATCATACCAGCAACCTGACAGCTCTTTCTAATGCGAGTGCACTTTGTGCAGAGAAAGAAGTAAAAGCCTTGAAAACAATCCTCACTCACCGTTTTCCCCCCACACATCCTCTCTTCTTGAGAGCTTTAATGCTAAACACAAATATAAATTAACCTACCGAATGAATCACTGCTGCGTGGACACGTGAGAAAAAAGGTTGGAGAGCATCATGTATTTTCAAGCAGATTGTATTGTATTTTTAAACCGGTTCGGTTGGGAGGGGAAAACAATAAAAACCGTTAGTTTATAAAGTTAAAATCCAGCACTTGATTGTGTGGATAACTTTTGTGTTATAATTAATCAATGGGCTGATATTATTGAATCTTTACTTTTTGACCTCCAAACATAGGCCGAGCAATTCTGTATAATTCCTAACCTCAAAACCTTTTGGCGCCGTTAGAAACTATCAACAAGTCAGGAGTGCTCCAGATTCTGTGAGGTGAAGTTTTATCCTTGCAGCAATAAAGCTGGAAGTTTAGCTAACATACATCAGAGCTTTCAGCTCTAGCTGCTAATCAGCAGTTCAACTTGCGTCTCACACAAGATGTGATCATACATACAGTATGGATAACAGTTAGTCACACAAGGAAAATATACAATTGTAGGACACACATAAATTGGGTCACAAAAAAAAGTAAGATAACATATTCGATAGGTGCACATTTCCGAGTGAAACCCAGCTCTGACTCCGTAACCTGGAAACAAATGGAGTGGGAACAGCCAACCCCCCCACAGCATAAGAAACATATTTTCATGATTGGCCATTTTCCCAGGGAGCACCAGAAGATTGCTTTTTTTTTTTTTGTTTTGTTTTTTTATTGTCAGTAAGTCAAATTTTCTTGACAGTGTTATAATTCTGTGATCATGCTGTGGGGGCTTGGTGAAGGTATAACCCAGCAGATGTTTGTGCTGGAGGGTCAACAGCAGAAACGTTCTTGAGATACATCCATGTTTGCATTTCAGTCCTTAAAAATTTCCCCAAATAAGTTGAATGGGAACAATTTAGTGCAACAATGGCATATTATCAAACAGGAAGTCAGGATGACTGCACAAAACAGACCACCTTCAAAAAAGATTGGCCGGGATTTCAATATTTCTGCTTCTACTCTGCATGTTATTATTAAAACAACTCAAGGAACCTGGAGGAATTTCCGGGCCTAAAAGGCAAGGGTGCAAACTGCCACATTAAGTAGCCTCATATTGACCTCGTCCAGAGGGGGATTTGACATGAGTTCAGATGCATCAGAGTTGGACCATCTGACAATAAAATCTGCTTCAGAGTCGCACAAACCTCAATTCTGGATCTTATTTGGAAGAATTTAATTACAACATACTCTAGACCGACATATAAAGATGACAATCCAGACTGTTACTGTTATCCAGAAATCTGGTGCTGTTATGGTTTCGGGGTATTTGTCAGACCTTGGTTGTCCTTGGTTGACAAAAAAAGCTACAACTTGAACCATATCATCTTAAGTAATACAATTCCAAGTTAATTTAAGGTTTGCTGCGTTGCGTCTTTAATCTTTTATTTTCTGATGTGGGCAGACATTTAACGTTTATCCCACTCCTCCATCTTTACTCACTTTTAGGTTAGGTTCAGGCAGCAAGACAAATGGTTAAGAATTAAGAAAAGATCATTGTTTTCATAATCCTTCACATTCATCAACAAAAAAGAAGAAGGTTAAAGGCCCAAGACAGGTTGTTGGAGACACTGGGCTCTTTTGGCTGAGAGACGTTTGCATTATTTAGTACGCATTTGTGCCTGAAAACTGTTGAAATGGCACACATCCCGGATTTCCCGGTAATGTAAAATGGCTCTTCTCTGATGTTGAAGTTCAACATCAGCAGCTCAGACTTGAAAATTTAAAAAGATGTAATTCATCTTCTCTGCTGTGTTCAATCCTATTTAGAGTCACGGGGGAGTGAGACTTATCCCGGCAGGCCTTGGACAGCTCACTAGGTCATCAAAACAGTCACACAAATGAGAATACACAATACAATACACACTTTCTTCTACGATTATTTAGCACCAATCTACCGTCCAAATGTTTTTTCTACAGATTTAATGTCCTCATTAAAAAAAATAACTTTAAAGAAGAAATTAAATGAAACTGCTGAGTCAGATACGTACATCAGTGGGAATCAGAGATGTTGGATCTCGACTCAGTGAATTAATGTCAGCATACATCCTCAACAATGTAATGATAGCGTTCCTCTTTTAACCATCCCTACTCAGCAATGCAAGAAGAAAGCTGACTTTTTACAGATTTCCAAATTCCCCAGATGCCGATCAAAGATCCTCTCTGAGGAGAAAGGAGCCTCCTCAGGGGGTTGGCAATCAAACCATCATATTCCCGGAAAGAGGACAAAACACTCCACCTGCTGATCCACAGCCACCACCAAGAAGATGTCGCAGCTTCACTGTATGTGACGTCTACGCCGGCACAATGAATCTCAGTGTCTTCCAACTTTCACAGTAAAAGATTAAGAGCCACCAAGTTTTAAAGTTCAGCTTGAAGGATTCATGAGAGCCTTGAACATTTTCAAAGGCTTATCCATCATTTGAAAGGTTTTTTAACATGCGCCACCATCGCTCTGACTCATTCAGCTCCACTAGCTCCACGTTCACTCCCCCACAAAGAAGACAAGGTATGGAAGATGGTTCACATAATCCTCCACTCTTCTGTAAAGGACCTGCTGTTGATGTCATCCCTGAACAAACGGCAGGGGCCAAAGGACTCTATAACAACACGATTGTTTGACCCCAGAGTTAAATCCGTCAAGTCTGTCAGCAGAGTCGTCAGATTGCCGACATTCAATATTCATACCAATCAAACATTTAGACAGTGCTTTTCCAAGTCCCAATTGCATCCATGAAGAAAAGAAAAGGTCTCTAATGGGCTCTGAAAAATTCACAACTGTAAGTAAGTAACCTTCACCCACACCTACTCTTTCACCTCATCTCTGCTTGTCTTTCGTGAACAGAGGACGTTTATTCAAAGCCCACAGTCTGCCAGGAAAGCCATTTACTTTTCACAAGTCGTGCACAATCTGACTGGAATATGTGATCCAGCAGTAAATGGCATCAAGTGTGATCAAGACAACATCAATAATAAACAAGGGAACAACACTGAGGTAAAGGTTGTATTCAAATTAGATAGTTTACAGACTGCTGCCAGGGATGTCATCTCCTGACTCTTTAACAGGACGAGAAACACTCGGCTGTAAAAAATATATATCTTACAAGCTCATCCAGTAGCGAAAAAATATATCCGATTTCTGGCAAGACAAGCCAAGTCCCTGCCTCACCGTGCAATACATTACTAATGAACAATTTCCCATTTTCCTCCTTAATAACCTACGAGTCCCAGTGAACTGTGCCAAGGATTCCTAATGAATCTTTTAAAAAAAGGAAGAAAAAAAAGATAGGAAAACTGGAATTTAAATCTTTTAAGACTGAACACACTTATTTGTCAAGCCTAGATGGACACGACGCAAGTATGTCAACACAATCGCTTTGCTGTTTTTCACACAAACGAGGCTTCAAACAACCAAACAAATGAACAAATAGGCGAGGCGTGCTCAGCACCTCGTGCTACATTCTGTATGCGGTGGCCCAAATTCCACCTTATGTAACCTTATTATTTGTGCACCATGCAAGTAATCACACTAAACAAAACAGGTACTGCAGGATATTTCACAGAGCGGGGCTTATGTGTCATGGTTTGCCGCCTCAGCATAAATATGTTTGAAATTAAAGAAGGAGATCATCGAGAAAGCTTGATAAAAATAAAAAAACTGAAGAAGCCATACGGAAGGGGGGCTGTGCCGTGAAATATCCATATGGATATTATGAAAATGACTTTTACCAGGCATCCTTAGACAGGAGGTCTTATTTATACTCATTACAAACCCTTCTGGATTTAATTAACAGGTTCAGGCATCTATAAATCCACCTCTACAACCAAGCATTACACAACCTTGATAACCTGCAGCGTGAACCCCTCGGTAAAGCCAGTATCCCTCACTCTGTTTATCACGCATGCATACATAACACCTCATTGATGAGTCTGTGGCTTTGCCTGTGGGCAAAACAACAAGCACAAATCTTCCAGCTGCACATATATTCAGTTCTGTAGACTAGACATGACTGGGGCTGGGAGTGTAGCGACTTACTGCAAGGAAAGATTTCAGATCCTTTGACATTTTCCACATTGTTTTTTTTTCTTTGAGACTCATTTAAACATGAATAAAATTCACTTAGCAAAACAAACAAAAGAAATAAGCTCCAACAGCTTTGTTACTTATTAAAAATACAAGACCGAGCTATTCGGTTTACATTAGTATTCAGACCAGTTTTAATGACACTAGCAGTTTTCTGCTTCCATCAGGGGTCCTTGAGATGCTTCTACATCCTGACTGTGGTCCATCTGTGCCTAATTAAATCCATTTTATAAACTCAAGAAGCCTCACACTTGTTTATACAAGGTCTTAGTTGATGATGTATGTCAGGGAGAAAAGCCAAGCAACAACAAGGAAGAATTATTCATATTTACGTGACAAGATTAAGTCGAGACGAAGCTGCCGAAAGCTCGAGATGAAACATCACCTCATTAACATTGTTGTGCAACTCATAGGTAGCTTGGCTGTCCAGTTATCAAGGCTAATGATAATTCTATTAAAGAATTATTAATAATTAATAAAGTTGACTATTTATCAAATTGTATTATCAAAAATGATAATTCTCGTAGGGGCACCACCGCCGGGGCCTTACTTCCGGTGGGATTCGATAACTAACAGCAGAAAATCAGTCTCATTATGATTTGAATTATCCTGCAGAACAGCAAATCTTACAGAATAACAGTGAAGGCGTGATATCCGAACACTAGGCTCTGCTTAAACAAATCAATTTGTGACCAAATCTTGCATGAAATAACACAACCACTCATAAAGAAATCAATCAGAATTTATTTACATACGGGTGTCAAAAGATGATAAACGCAACACCCAAATAAACCGGATGGCGGAAATGGCTTAAGTATCATAAAACAATTAATTAACTAGAAAAACATCACTAGAAAAATAGGACATGAAAGTTAAATGCATGGAATGAAAACAAAAAAAAAGAAATCAAGCAATAATAACGAAGATACAGAACATCTACAGTTCAAGCGAGGCTCCTGTGGTCTTTTAAAGATGGACGCGTCCTCTTGGCCACGTGCAATTAGAACGGATGGTGATCCCGGTGTTAAACCGTGATCAACTGCAGAAAACAGCGCCTTAAAACATGAATGACTAGCAGAAAGTAGTGACTACAAATTAATGAAAACAGTCCTTATAATGATGGTGGCGTAATCTCAGCTCTGAACACAGATTTAGCTCTGTAACACTTTCTTAAGTTACTGATAAACAGAGATCCCGACTTCACACAGTTCTGAACCGTTCTTAGTCCTACTGATCTACCGTTCCCGGGCTCACGTTTCCTCGGGGATCCGGATCGGATGCCTGCGGGTTCTGTGACTGGGCCGTCCCTTCCCCTGAAACGGATTAGACAGCGGCGGGGCCGCCTCGTGCGGGGCCGTGGTTCCGGACCAAACGGAGGCTCACACGCATTCCTAGGCGCGGCGGGGGGGCCGGTCTCTCCTTGCTGTGCTTCCCTCTCTGCGCCGGTCGCCGACGCGCGGCCGTCCGGGCCCCGGGAGAGCTCACGCCGGGCGAGACGCCGGCCGTCCGTCCCCGATCCCTGCGCCGGTTGGCAGACAGGGGCTCAGAGCGGGGAGGGGGGGTTCGGTCTGAGTCGCAGCTGTGTCCCGATCTGGTTGCCGGGAGCGCGTGGGCGTCGGAAGCTTGGATCTGTGAACTTAGAGGACAGAGTTAGTGGAAGCCGGAGGCTCCCCGGGGGACCGCCGCTTCAACGACCGGACCCCGCAGGGCCCGGCCCGGTGCGGCCTCCTGCCTCCCCCCAGCCCGGGGGGAGAGAGAGGAGATGGGATCCTTTGGCCTGGCCAAAGATCCAGCGCCGATGAGATGAAGTTGAGAAGAGAGGAGATGGGGGCGGCTCCGTGCACCGCGGCTTCAACGGGCTGCAGGTCCAACGGAGCGGCCCGATGGGGCCGTACACCTCCCCCCAGCCGGGGGGAGAAAGGGAGATGGGATCTTGGCCCAGAGCCAAACGATCCAGCTCGGATGAGAGGGTGATCGGAAGAGAGCTCTGTAACACTCCCAGTTAAACTCATACACCCAGGTCTCAAAACCTCACGCCTCCTCGGGTCTCCGGGTGCCGATTAGGGGTTCCTGCCGGGTCTTTGCTCGGAGTCCGATCCCAGAGAGTCCTCCCGCCTCTCCCGCTCCTCCTCCTGACTCTGGAATCACGAGAGGACGGGGGTACAGCTGAAGCAGCCGGCGCTCCAGCCCCGGTCCGGAGGCTATCACGTCGTCTCGGGGGCGCGCGGGGCCAGTCTACTTCTTCTGAGTGCTGGTGCCCGTCGGCCTGAGCGCGTGGCCCCGGGACGGGCAGCGGGATGCGTCTCGGTTCTGCGCGGGGCAGGCTGTCCACAGGTCCTTTCAGGTGAAGTTTTAAGAGCAGAGAGAGAGGTTAGAAAAGAAGAACGGGTCTCACCCTGGGCCGGGGCCGAGCTTCGAAGCGGCTTCCCCCCCCTTTCCAGCTCCCAGGGACCGGGGACACGTGAAGCAGGACTCTGGATGAAAAGTTGAGACCGAGAGCTGATGGGGGCGGCTCCGTGCACCGCGGCTTCAACGGGCTGCAGGTCCAACGGAGCGGCCCGATGGGGCCTTACACCTCCCCCCAGCCGGGGGGAGAAAGGGAGATGGGATCTTGGCCCAGAGCCAAACGATCCAGCTCGGATGAGAGGGTGATCGGAAGAGAGCGAAAAAGAAGCAGCGGCAGGGGTTTTGATCCTACGCGCGCTGCAGTGACGTCATCGGTGCCTCATTGCGATTGGATGCGCGCGCTTGTAGGCGCCACCCCCCCCCCCGCAAGGCATGCTGGGGGTTGTAGTTCAGGCAACGGCGCCATTTTATGAGGCACATTAAAGCGGAAAAGGGGGGTTCAAAGAAGCAGTACCATTTTGAGGTCTGGTTTTGGGCTCCGCTGCATCCGGCTCCCCCCCCAGGGGGTGTCGTAAAACCCCAAGGAAGTCTGTTTTCCCTGGCAGAAACCCTGCTGGGTCCTTGTTTTGATCTCCGGCCATGCAGTGGGCGTCGTAAACGGACTAGATAACCAGGAGTTAGCAGCAGGGGGTCGCAGGACTTCAGGAAGAAGGGGCAAAGTCTGGTTTTACAGGTCCTCATAATCACAAAATGTTCATACATTTTATAAGTTCAGATGGGCATATGGGCGGGCACAACAACATCACCCCTACAGTCAAATGTGGTCATGGCAGCGTGACACCCACCAGGGACAGGGACGACCACTACAGTCAATGACAGTGCTCCCACAGGAAGTACGGCTCAGCGGCAGCGTTCAGAAATGTCGTAGAAGTGACCTCCCACTTTGCATCGTTGAAGATACGCACAATATTCACGCGGGCTTTTGGACTTTGAGAATCCAGCTGATCTTCTAAGGCTCTACGATGTTGTCCCAACCCTTACCTTTGTTTGTCTCAGGTGAACGAATCAGAGGTTCTCAGAAGAAATTTCTACTATACACAAAGAGATTTCTTTTAATGGCACCCATTATGGGGGTATTATTGTTCCAATATTATTTGTGTGTGCGTATCTCAATCTGTGTGTGTGTAAAATATATGATCAGAAACCCGATTGAACTGCTGCATGTAAACGTACTGACTGAGAGCTACGCGCCGACTAGTGGCTGCATTGCTACTGTAGCCTGGCGTGAGCCTGTGAGTCCGAGCTCAGGGCAAAGGAAAAGATACGCACAAATTATTTTACACACGGATCGTTTTTACAGATTTGCCGCAGTAGAAGTGTGTCAAAATCCATGTGTACAAAGACAACCAATCGAGAGCTCCCGGCTGATTTTTGCGCACACATAAATATGAATACAGACACACAAATCTTTTTAC
The DNA here is from genome assembly GCF_033807715.1 of Cololabis saira. Taxonomy (NCBI): domain Eukaryota; kingdom Metazoa; phylum Chordata; class Actinopteri; order Beloniformes; family Belonidae; genus Cololabis; species Cololabis saira. The sequence goes on from NC_084597.1 coordinate 20,717,276, forward strand.
ACACACACAAATGTGAATACGGACACGCAAATCTTTTTTACGCACACACAAATGTGAATACAGACACACAAGTCTTTTTTACGCACACACAAATCTGAATACAGACACACAAATCTTTTTACGCACACACAGATTGAGATACGCACACACAAATAATATTGGAACAATAATACCCCCATAACCCATCCTTTTTATACAGAAAAGAGCAGAAACATGAAGCTCTACCACGACGGAACATGGTGCTTCCCCATTCAGGCTCTCGTCCGCCAGTTTAAAGATCAATCAGAATATTCAAAACTGATTCCTGCCACAATCAAATGCACATATTTTGAAAGGTGTTTCTGTCAAATATAAGTAGTTTTTTTTTCCCCATGAAAAAAATTGCATACATGATGAATTTGGTGTTTTATAAAAGGTGATATGTAACCAAGCATGTATCCCAGCTACCTCTATATAATTCAGGATCAGTTTCACGTTCTGCTTCAACCACCAGAAGCCAGACTGATAATATAAAAGATTTAAGGAACTTTAAGATGCTTGCAATACTTAAGAGGATGTGCCGACTTTCCGTATGTACTAAATGTGAATCAGGATTTTACTGCAGCAACCCTGCTTCTGCCCCCCCCCCCCCATCCCAAATAAATCAGTGCTTAAACATTGCTTGGATAATACCATATAAGCTGCTAAAACCTCGCTAATCATGGATAAGGATAATTCAGAACAGTGAAACAATTAATTTGTAATCGAGAGAGCTATGATGCAGAAAAGTAAGCGTCACTTTTGGCTATGCATGTATTATAATTACAGTATCATGATTTTGTTTGACAGTTGTGGAACTATTTTGTTTGCTCATGGATTTGAAGAGAAATGGTGGGAGAAAACTGTAAAGCTGTAATTAGATGTGGTCATAGTCATCTGCATGGAAATAAAAAAAAAAAACGTTTTTATGATGTCACAGAAAAGAATTTGATTGGCCTGAAGAATCCATCAAATGGGAAGCCGCGACGCACTGGTGGCATGAAGAATGACTGAAGACGCTGGAGGTCAAGGTGAGGCTGTGCCTAATCTTAAAAACATGAGTGAGAGGTCTGCGGAGTGTCGACCTGTGGCTCGTGCTGCTCGTGCAGCCTGTCAAGTGTGTGTGCATGTGGCCGTTTGCATGTTTGTGTGAGCTCTGCATAATGGCCAAGAGGAAGAGGAGGAGAGGTGAAGAATGACTGTGATCCGAGCGGCGAGTGAGGAATAGTGCGAGCTCACGTATTTTTACGTCCGTCAAAAGTCTGAAAGTCAGCAAAAGCGGTCATACTTGCTTGAACACGCTTCTGCTTTAATGAATGTGTTCAGCAAACGCCCGGGATTATGACTAATCCTAAACATCGACTGGAACCATGATGCGATGCGAGCGGGCTAAATGTCAGAATGTGATCATTTAAATTTAATGTGATTCGTGGGCAAATCTCTATTTTTTTTTTAATTAAAGATTATTTTGTGGCATTTCGTGTCACGGTCCTCGCATGATCAGGAAACATGAGAAACTGAGAGATATTGTAACTCAGCAGCCAGACGGGCCACGGGATCAATATTAATTTCCCCCCGCTATACATAAACATCAATCCACGGCTTAATCCTCATGCTTTATTCGAAGCCATCAAACCTGTTTAAAAACACATTCTCTACGTTTTTTTTTTTTTTAAACCAACCCTGTTTCCTACGATTGCAATTAGAATATTCATTAGATAAAAATCTCCTCAGACGGATCAATAGTCTTTGAGCCAAGGGGACAAAATTTGAGTCAAAAATCCATTGGACTCAAAGGATCCAGTTGCATAAGCTTTTGTGACTTCTCCAGCCCCGGTCCAAATCAATAGACCGGCCCCTGTCGTGGAGTTGGCTGCTTGTTGGTAAGCCAGAAACAGCAGTCTTACCCTCTATACTGCAGCGTTTCAAAGCGTTTTGGTCCACTTTTAAGTTCATTCTGGTTTTATTAGTGTAGCGTGCTTAGGTGAGCAAACGCCGCTCCAGATCCACTTAGACTTTTCAATCTCGCTCTGACGCGTTCAGATCAGAAGAGAGCACAAGATTAAATCGATGCTTTGACTGCTTGACGCAGCGTTCTCTCCCCAGAATGTTTCCTCTGCTGTGCCATTCATCACCCACAACCCAAACAAGGCTGCTCTTTTGTCTCCTCTCCCTACTCCGACCGTCTGGCCCTATCAACAGCTACACACCGTCTCCAGAGATGTCGGACTTCATAATATCTGTATACCACTGTGACGGTAGGAAGGGATGACACAGGTGACATAGCAAAACAGTCTGTGCTGGGAGGGAAAAAAGGAGGAAAAGAAAAATCTAATTTACAGTCTGCCCCCAGAGGTCAGCCCAACAGGCCAGGCCCAAGCATCTATCAGAGAAACCTGCTTTAGGGCACGAGCAATCCACTTACCAAGCCCTCCTGCCTGCTGCCCTGCCAGTTAAGTTACTAAATTGTACTATAGTTGAAATTGACATGCCACAGAAGAAGATTTGAAGTTTTAGAGCTCCAGCAGTGGAGGATTGATCCCAGAGATCTTTGAGTAAATAAGTTTGCAGAGTTATTGAAATTATCAAAATATAAGCTCCACCTCAAAGAACAGTTGACTTTCCTCTGGAGTTTTGTAAAATAGACATGTGTGGGGATATGTATCTCTGAAGAAAAGGAAATTCAGCAATATTCCTATCCATCTTTCATTAACCTAACTGGAGGGCTTTCCAAGGGGCTGGCTCCAGTTCTTGCTGAGATAGATTCAAGGCGGAATAAAACCAGAACAACTCACTGTCCACTTAGGGCTAAGTAAGACAGATAGACCTATCTGCTCTTTTATCAGTTCCTTTCCTCCTGAGATGAGAGATGAGCTACCTTTGTGGACGTCTTACAGTACGTATTCTCTCACGGTGGATGGATATGTACCCCTGTAATACGAGTTGGTCTGGCTCTTCCTACTTTGTAGCAACACCTAACGGATGTTTCAGATTTTTGTTTCTGCTCACCATCTGTGCTTTCTAGGTTCGTCTTGGTTTTTCTAGTGCCTCTTTATTGAAACCTGTTATTTGTTTAGCTTATTTAAAAAAAAAAGCATATTCCCTGTGTGTTAAGTCTGACCTTCCAGACCTACTCCGTCTCAACTGTTCTCACTTGTTATCTCCTTGTCTTTCAGTTCAAGTTTCTGTTCTTTCTTTAGGATGTTCTGCTTCAGCAGGGTTTTTGGTTTCATAAAGACATTTGTTTGCTACTCCCTCCTCACCTTCTCCTGCATTTTGGGTCCAACTCCAATTTTAGCTGTGATGGCTATAATGTGATAATAGTGGAAATTAGTGTTGGAAAAACGATTTATCATATGACCACCAGCAGACCTCTACAAAAGCTTGTGTTTTGGGAGTTTGCTGGTTTGGAACTTTCGAGACTGAATGAACCCATGCCAAGAGGCAGTGGCGGAGCGCGGGTCTCAGTACAGAGGGGGCGGAGCATTCTCCATGGGCCCTTATGATAGTCATTTTAACGTTCAACAACACTTCATCCTACCCATCAAACAACATTTATTCTCACTTTTATTGAGCCAAGCAAGCCTATAGGCCTATGCTGCAGAAAGCAGAGTAAAGTCACAAACTTGTTCAGAAGAAAACACACACATAGGCCTGACAGCTGTCAATCACACGGCGCTGAAAACTCAGATAGTCACGGACTGACTCAGTTCCATCTTTGATACAGCTTAAATACAAAAAAAAACATAACTGGTCTAAAATTACACAATCTATTTAGATAAATATAGACACAGCGGTCTATAACATCGTTTCTGAGCTCTATAATAGAGAATAGACTCAGCGGTCTAGTTGAAAACAACACAAGTACATTCAAATAGGCAGGTGGTCAAAGTTACCACAACATTCTGATAAATAAAGTATTTATGAAGGTTACGTTACACTGACTCACCAATGGCACTCTTCCATAACCCTTGGCCCGAACAAAATAATCCAGGTAACGTGGAAAACAGGGTAACATTCAAAACTTTGTGCATGCTTAGTCCTGTTAAGGCTGATTTATGGTTCCGCGTTACACCAACGCAGAGCTACGGCGTAAGGTACGCGGCGATGCACACGTACGGTGCACGTCGCTGCGTATCTACGCCGTAACTTACGGCGTACCTTTGCGTCGATTTAACGCGGAACCATAAATCAGGCTTTACAGGCCAGCCAATCAGCGTTGGCTCACAGCCCCGATGCGTTCAGGACAGTTGTAAAGTAGGAATTAGCCTACACTGGCCGCACAATGCACATTTGATCGTTATTATAGCTTATAATTTACGATTATAGATGAACGTATCACACAAAACGGGGCCCTATGAGCTTGTGGGCCCCGTGGCGACCGCCCCCTTGCCCCCCCCTCTGGCTCCGCTACTGCCAAGAGGCAAAGACATAAGCAGTGCTCTTAGAAAACTAGCTGTTATTGCAAATCAATCGGGGAAAATATTCAAAAAAAAAAATTCCAAACATGCATTTTTGGTACCTTTGGCACAATGTCCTATGGACTGGGATACACAAATTGAGTTGTTTGGCTTAATACCCAAATTCATGTTCTGTTCCAAGGGTGGAGACACTTCCTGCACCAACCAGCCACCCAACTACACCAATAAATCTGTATGTATATACTCAAAACGAATAAAATGATGATGTTTTGCTTCATATCACTTTTTTAAAATCAACCTGGCTTAGAAGAAAGGCCATCTTATTTTGGTAAGACTCCTGTCGTCTCATATCTCCTCCTTCCCTCCTTTACCCTCATTTCACAGCAGAAGCAAAAACATTAAGATAAAAAAGTAGGCGGGGAAAACAATTATTAGTCATGTGAAAAAAGACCTTGCACCACTCTTGTTGTCATTTTAGATATGAATAATGAAAATATAACCTCAGATGAACAACACCACATGCCATATGAAACCAGGCCATTATTTATTTACCAAAAGCTAATTTAAAATGCAGAAGCAGTGAGTGGAAACCCAAGCACACCCTCACTGGTTCTGATGGAATTAAGAGGATAAATAGCAGCCAGGTGTTGCTGATCAAATGCACTTGCTCATCGCTCCTCCAGCAAGCCTCCTACAGTATCTGATCTCTCCTCAAGATGTAATGTTGGAACTAAGACATCCTTCATGACAGCAAGCTGAGACTGATTTCCAGGTCACAGCCAAGAAGAGAAAGAGAGAGAGAGAGAGAGAGAGAGAGAGAGAGAGAGAGAGAGAGAGAGAGAGAGAGAGAGAGAGAGAGGCATAAAATAGGAAAATGAAAATTGCGGGTGACCATTCATGCTTGCTGTCATGGTGCAGGTTTTGTGGGAGGAAGTCTGAGTACCTGGAGAAAAGCTGTGCAGAAACAGTGAGACCATGACAACTTCAGGTTCAAAGGCAGTCTTTTTGCTGTGAGATGACAGCAATAACCACTGCTCTAGCACACTAACTGCTGCTCTAGCACACCATCCACATCAAAACAAGCTAAGCCAAAGATTTTAATATTCGTCGGGTATAAAGTGGACTGAAAACTACAATCACAATTCCAAAAGAGTCGGGATGCTGGGATGCTGCCCCCTCAGTTGCTTTAAATCACAGTTTAAACATTTTTATTTACTGCTGCATTTCAGTAAACTGCCACAATGCACTGCAACCTTTATTTCTTACATCTCATTTTAAAATATTTTTTAGTTATTATTTTAAATCCTGTAAATTATGTTTTATTGTATTTATTTTAAATCATACTTTTTAATGAGATCATCGGCTGCCCTCTGCCCTCTCTGCCCTCCTTGTCTGATATCTACAGCTCCCGCTGCCTCAGCAGGGCAAGGAACATTTTAAAGGACAACACCCACCCCGGTTTCCACTTCTTTGACCTGTTGCCCTCTGGGAGTAGCTTCAGGTCCATATGGACTCGACTCAGGGACAGCTTTTTCCCCAAAGCTGTGAACTTTCTGAACCAAAAAGCTACCTCATACTGTGCAATATTCTTCATCCATTTATGTGCAATATTCTTCACTCATTTACGTGCAATATTATTTCATCCTTTCAAGTGCAATATTCTTTCACTCATTCATGTGCATTATTCTCTCATTCATTCATTTTCATAGTGTATATAGGCTACTGTATATTTATGTTTCATGTTTCTTATTCTGTTGTTTGCATAGTCTTTGTTTACATAGTCTTTACACGTGTGCACTTTTATGGAGCTGCTGCCTAATCTCATTGTACCATAACAATGATAATAAAGGCTTTCTATTCTATTCTATTAATGTCTTTGTAAAACACTTTGAATCCCCTGTTATTGAATTGTGCTATATAAACTTGCCTTGCCTTACCGGCCTGCAGCTCCGACATCCCTTATTATGGAATCTTTCAAGACGATTATAAAGAACAAACTGATTAATCAGGTTCAAGAAAACTTGGATCCTTTTCAGATTGTATTTAGGCGCACCACTTGGTACATGATGCAACAAGCTGCTCGGACATCTGGACATTCGTTTGTGGTTTGTTAGGTGGACGTTCGGTTTTCAATTTTAGATAATTTCCTTTCATCTATTTATTTTTTGGCCCGGTTTTCTTATTCACTGGCGGCTGTGAACGTCATCTGCAGTAATGCATCTGTTCATTTGAGATGCTAAAAGGATGACGGCGTGCTGGAGCACTCAGCTGTGTTTTAAACTGAGAAACAAGCTCCCCATTGCATTCATTGCTAGAAAATATGTTTAATAATAATATTAACAAGGTAAATTTAATAAAAGAAGCAATAACATGATCCTCTCCAGTAGCCTGATAGATCAGACCCACATCCAGAAAGCTGTTGGGTCTGAGAACAATCCACAGGGTCTCCCCAACCAAGGGGCGGCACCAGTTGTTGAACATTCAAACTACATTAGTTTGGTCACGTCCGTGCTGTACATGTTGTACATGTCAACGACATTCATTTGCTAATGCACATGTGGGCAAAATCTTTCTCCATGTCCCATATATAAAGCCACCACACACTCCCCTATCCCCATTCAGAATAAAGCTTCAACAAAGTATTAAAGTATGTGCTGTAATCTTGTGCTGAAAGCTGTGATTTGAATCCACCTTGAAACCACCAAAACCTGCGCGACTCATCTTTGTTGATTTCTCATCGGCTTTTAACACTATGTATCTCCACATTTTCACAGATCGGTTTCAGAACCAGCACAACATTGATGTGGAACTGATATGTAGGATTGCAGACGTTTAGACAGCTATGCCACAGCATGCGAGGATAAATGGTATTTTATCTGATGTCCTGTTTATCTCTGCAAGCTTCCCCAAAGGGTGCATCCTCTCCCCTCTTCATGTGATACACAAGTATCAACCCCAACATACTGGGGCGTCACGTTCTAAAATATGCTGATGACTGATGATTAGGGGTGCAACGATTGGTCGACTTTGACAAAAATTAATGATAAAAATAGACGCCAACTAATTTAATTGTCAACTATTGTCAGCCAAAAAATTCGACAGACTAAGGCATATCCTTACTTCCTTCATGTATCTGCTGGGAACTGCATACCGTTCAGCCGCTATTGTCACCACACGTGTTTTTCAACAGAGTGAGGCATCTTCCTCTCTTTCTATCTCATCTCTGCAAATGCGCAATAAAATACAGAGACGGGTAGGGCTCGGCGATATGACCTCAAATCAATATTACAATAAATTCAGCAGTTTTACCTTGATAACGATAAATGCACGATACAAACGATGGTATGGTGTACGTTTTGTCGCTACTTTCATGAGGAGATTAAACCCTGTGCGCAGAATGTCTCCCTCCCAGTGGGAGGTATTCTTTATTATTGTTGTTGTTATTATTAATATTATTATTAATGACAGCAGTGGTCTCATTCTGCTCTAAACAAACAAACAAAAACATATAATAAAGAAGGCAAGGAAAGGCAAGTTTATTTATATAGCACAATTCAACACAAGGTGATTCAAAGTGCTTTACATCGACATTAAAAGCAGCAAGACATAATTAGACAGTAAATAGAAAATAAAATGAAAATTATAAGAAAAGGTAAAATAATAATTAAAGCACAGGTTGCTAATTTAAGAGTATGCTTGAATAACGAATAAATGAAATAAAATGATAGGAAAAGAAGTAAAATAATAAAAAGCACAAGCTGTTAAATATAAGGGCAGTAGTATTTAATTTGGGAGTACGCTTCAATAAACAGTAATGTTTTTAGGCCTGATTTAAAGGAGCTGACAGTTGGAGCAGACCTCAGGTCTACAGGAAGTTTGTTCCACCGGTGAGGAGCAGAATAACTGAACGCTGCCTCACCTTGCTTGGTTCTGGTTCTTGGGAACCACAACAAACCAGATCCAGATGAACCTCAGGAGTCTGGGAGCTTCATAGGGAACTAACAGGTCCAGCATGTATTTTGGTCCAAGACCATTCAGTGCTTTGTAGACCAGCAGTAGGATTTTAAACTCTATCCTTTGACTCACTGGAAGCCAATGTAGCGATGTCATGACCGGTGTAATGTGGTCCAGTTTCTTGGTGTTTGTAAGGACTCTGGCGGCAGCGTTCTGGATCAGCTGCAGCTGCCTGATAGATTTCTTGTTAAGGCCTGTAAAGATGCCATTGCAATAATCCAACCTACTGAAAATGAATGCATGAATACTGTACGTTTTTCCATGTCTTGTTTAGACAGAATCCCCTTCATTCTAGCAATGTTTTTAGGTGGTAGTAGGCAGATTTAGTCATAAACTTGAGTCAATAATTACACCAAGAAAAACATATACGGTAAGCCCCAAATTGGCCTGCTAAACCGTGGGGGTTATTCTGTCCCCGTTTGTGTTTGTGTGTGTTTAAGAGTGATGTGTGTTGTAACTTAGGTTACCTCTGCTAAGCATTCATTAAACACTTGAAGCTGAAACTCAGACCTTACCCGGCAACAAAAAAAAAAGCAACTATTTTCTTTATTGGCTGATTGGTTGGTGGCTCGAGATAGCTGTTCTGAGTTGAGAGCTCAGCTCACAGTAGCGTATCTTGACTCGTTTGTAAGGTGGGCTGTTGGAGTTGCTGTACGGTGATAATTTCTCAGCGTGAAAAATGCCACATGTGGTGTGTGAAATTTTGAAATGCGCGAGTCTCATGCTCAATGTGTGAGACTTGAGAGCCCTGTTATTTTGTCTGCGGCTATGTCAGCCGCTTCTTCGTGTGAACTGTCAGCCATTTTCTTGGGTTTCCATTCTTGTTCAGACTGGATGGCTGAAGTTATGTGATTACAGACACGCTGTACACCGTCTTAAAGGGGAATGAAAATAGACAAAAAGACGGTAATTTCGTCGGTCATCGCAGTGAATATCAGTAATGGTAAATTTTCGGTTTATCGCCCAGGCCTAGTGCCAGGTGTTGTGCGTTGCCCATGTGAACTCTGAACTTATAAAATGTATGAAAATTTTGTGATTATGAAGTCCAGTAAGGCCAGACTCGGCCCTTCTTCCTGAAGTCAGTTTTATGACCCCCTGCTGCTAACTTCTGGTTATCTCGGCCGGGCTTGAGATAGTCCGTTTACGACCCCCGCTGCATGGCAGATCAAAGCAGGACAGCAAAACCCAGTAAACCAGGCCTCGGAGGGGGGGGTGCTCCCCCTTTGAACAGAAGAAAACTTTGAAAGCCTGGTCAACCCCCCAAGCCTGAAACCGGCTTTAATGGGCCTCCTAAAATGGCCGCCGTGCCATGAACTACAATCCCAGCATGCCTTGCGGGGGGGGCGGCGCCTACAAGCGGCGCGCATCCAATCACAAACGAGGCACCGATGACGTCACCGCAGCGCGCGTAGGATCAAAACTCTGCAGCTGCTCCCTTTCGCTCTCTTCTCCACTTCATCTAATCGGCACTGGATCTTTGGCTCTAGGCCAAGATCCCATCTTTCTCCCCCCCCGGGCTGCGGGGAGGCAGGAGGCCCGCATCGGACCGGGCCCGCGGGGTCCGGCCGTTGAAACGGCGGCCTCCGGGAGGCTCCGGCCTTTCACTAAACTCTCTCTTCCGATCAACCTCTCATCCTGAGCAGCAAGACCTTTGGCTGCGTGCCAAAGATCCCATCTCCTCCTCCCCCCCTGGGAGGGGGGAGAGAAGATCCAGCGGAGCGTTGCTCCACGGCCGGCCCATGCTCTGCATGCCCTCGCTCCAGCTTGGCCTGGAGATCCGCTGCGGTCACGGAGCGAGGCAGCGCTCCGGCCCTCCTGCTCCTCCTAACCTTTTCTCTGCTTGAGTTCCCTTAGCCCGGAGGCCAGACTCTCCCAGGTCCGTGAGCCCGCGCCTTGGTGAAAGACGGCGACGGCCCTGATTCCAGTGGACTGTCCTCGCACGCCTGGAGGCGCGTCAAGAGGCTCCGTGATCGGAGAGACCTGCCCGGCTGTGAGACGCAGAAAGACTGCATCTCTTTTCAAAGGAGGAACGTGGAGAGCAAGCTGAGCGGCTGCCCGCCCCAGGGAACCCCTGCAGGATCATCCTGCCCGTGGGGTCTCCACAGGACTGAGCCGAGCCGAGCCGCATGGTGGAGCCGAGAGAAACGAGGCCGCATCGGACTGGAACCTCGACAGAACCCGCAGCTTCCCGATCCCGACCGGAAGGCGTGAGGTCTTGAGTCTGAGTGTATTAGTTTAACTGGGAGTGTTTCAGAGCTAAATCTGTGTTCAGAGCTGAGATTACATCAGCATCATTATCATGACTGTTGTCATTAATTTGTAGTCACCACTTTCTGCTAGTCATTCATGTTTTAAAGCGCCGTTTCGTCAGTTGATCACGGTTTAAACAGCGGGATCACCATCCGTTCTAAGTGCACGTGGCGTGGTTACAGTCCCGCCCTCTTTAAATACAGCAGCCTTCTTTCACCCAGGTTGTTGAACCGTACATGTTCGTTGATATCATGTTTATTATTACATTTGATTCTTTTCTTTTCATTCCATGCATTTAACTTTCATTTCATTTTTATTGATTGTTGCTTTTCTAGTTAGTTAATGGTTTTATGATACTTAAGTTCTGCCATCGGGATTTATTGGGTATTTGTTTATCATCTTTGATACCCGTATGTAAATAAATTCTGAGTGATTTTTAATGAGTGGTTGTTGTTATTTCATGCAAGATTTGGTCACAAATTGATTTGTTTAAGCAGAGCCTAGTGTTCGGATATCACGCCTTCAACTGTTATCCTGTAAGTGATAGTAGGATTTGCTGTTATGCAGGATAATTCAAATCATATGAGACTGATTTTCTGCTGTTTAGTTATCATTTTTCCCCCGGAGTAAGGCACCGGGGGTGGTGCCCCGACGAGAATTATTATCATTTTGATAATTCAATTTGATAAATAGTCAACTTTATTAATTATTAATAATTATTAATAATATTCATTAATAGCCTTCGATAACTGATCAGCTTAGCTACCTGAGTTGCACAACACAGGTAAGTAATATGGTGGTGACCGATGCAAGACCACAGCGACTAGCAGTAAAGTTCATTAAAAGATGTATTTTTGAGTCAAGTGTCCATCTTTAATTTCTTTAATTCATAATTAGCGCATCATTTAAACAACCTCATGCAAAATGTAAAGGCTGAGAGCTAAATTAGAGCCATTTAATAATTTTGAGTCATAATCAGTTGTACCTGATTTTAGCTCAAAGATGTTCATCAAGTCTTTTTATTAATACAGGCGATTTTAGTTTTTCTGTTCAGACATAAGGTGAATTTTTTTTATTTTTCCCACTTATGTGTGAACAAAAGAACTAAAATCAGGCACAGGAGTTTTCATCAATCATCTGTCGTCAAAAAGGATATAACAGATTTTAAAGGGCACCTATTATGGCATCTAATCCCTATTTTAAACAGGCCTTGAATGTCTTAAAAACATTTTTTTATTGTTTTTGCTAAATAAATTAGAAATTCAGCCTCTAAACCATGTTTTTATCATTCTCTAACCCCATTCTCTATGCAGGATTCTGAGTGGGCGGGGAGGCTATGATAATGAGGCTCTGTGCTGATTGGCTGCCTGAATGACGCAATACACCGCTATGAAAAAATGGCGGAAGCTCCGGCCGGCGGAGTTACACCGTGTCATAACTGCATGCGATGCGAGCGAGCGGCAGCGACAAATCAATTCCATTGCTTCATTTTCTATTGGACTGTCCTAACTGGCCGCAGCAACGCAGCGCTGCGTTGCTGCGCGCCGTTTTGAGCTGTTCAGCGTGCCGTTTTGAGCTGAACATCTCGGACGCCCTGCTTCTATTTTCTTCCTGCCGCTCGCGTTGAAAGCCGGTTGAAAGCGCTGTAGGAAACGGTCACGGATGAGGAATGGCTGATCCAGTTAGTTGAAATGAGAAGTTATCTCTATGATACCTCCTCATTTCACTACAAAAACCTCAATAAAGAGATGGGAGATGGACAGAGAGCGTCCGATGTCACGCAGTGCTACGCGATAGTTGGACGCTCGCATGCAGTTACACGGTTTTATAGTTGTGGGCGTGGTTTGCGCAGAATCTGAATGGCTCATAGAAGTCACATGACACTGGATGGCTCATCCGGGCGGCTGTACAGTCACTGCAGAATTTGGTTGCTTTCCTCCTTCTCTGAGATGGCAGGGTGAGGGGAGAGTAAAGTAAAGTAAGTAAAACTCAACTCTGTTAGAGAGCCCTTTTATTGGAAGCTCACTTGTTTTACTGTGAACCAGAGTTTTATGAAAATATTTTATTGAATCAGTTCCAACAATTTCTTCTCTTCGCTGGTTCGGGTCACTGTTAGTCAAACAAATACAACACTGTCTGAGCTCTCTCGCCTTTATATGGTGAGATTTTTGAACAATGTCCAACTCGAGCCAATTCACCCAGCAGCGAGTCATCTAAGATGCCTTCACGTCAAAGACTCAGCCATAATGCAAACCAAATAGACTGAAAAATTAATGAGTTCCTGCTGCTCTTATGTTTCTTAATGAGTCAACGTGATTTTATGTGATTTTAGATTATTTGTCATTGTCCAAGTTTTTTTTGTTGTTTTTTGTTTATTTTTTATGTTGTGCAAACAGCTGTTTCGCAAAGTTGTTGCCCCTCAAGGGATAATAATTAACCCCTGAACTATTGAACCCATATTTTAATCATTATAGAGCATAATAAATGCATATGCCATGAACTCTTTTTTTTTTTTTTTTTTTTTTTTTTTTAAATGGCAGCAACACATCTCAAAAGGTTGGGACATGGACAAAACCTGGAAAAGTAAGTAAAAGTATTTAAAAAAAACAGATCTGAAAGAACATTGTGCAACTATTTAAGATGAATTAGCATGTCTTAGATGTTTCTCCGCTCTAACACACTTAACTCAAATTAGGAGGCCAATGACAAACTTGTGCAGACTTTAATGCCGAGCTGATGATGAGCCAATCATGTGTGTTTATTATGTGAGGGCATTATTTTTGGTCCCAAGCATCTTAGGAAGGGACTAGATGGTGTTGCGATGACCTCCAGTGCTACTCTGCGAAACTTTGGTATTATTTTCGATCAGGATTTGTCGTTTAAACCGTATATTAATCAGGTCTGTAAAACAGCGTTTTTTCCATCTCCGTAAATCACAAAGATTAGGAACATCCTCTCGCAGAGTGATGCATAAAAAGTAATTAATGCGTTTATATCTTCTAGGCTAGATTATTATAATGTATTATTAGCAGGATGTCCAAGTAATTTGCTGAATAGGCTCCAGCTGATCCAAAATGCAGCAGCGCGAATGCTGACAGGAATCAGCAAGAGACCACATCTCTCCAGTGTTAGCCTTCCTCCATTGGCTACCTGTAAACATTTTATAACTTGCGTATATAGCCCAAACGGCCTATCTGTGCGATATTTGCAAGACCCGATAGTACCGTATGTTCCTAATAAGGCTCTCCGTTCTCAGAGAGCAGGTACACTCGTAGTTCATAGAGTATCCAAATGTAGATTTGGAGGACGGTCCTTCTGCTATCAGACACCATTACTATGGAACCAACTTCCAATCCGGGTTAAGGAGGCTGACACCACCTCCACCTTTAAATCCAAACTTAAAACGTTAATGTTGAGTAAAGCCTATAGTGAGTGTCAACTTTAGTGTGTTAGGGCCAGTAGTCATAGCTGCAGCTACAGGATAAGACTAATGGCCCTTTTCCACTAGTACCTACTCAGCTCGCTTCTACCCGCAACGCCCCCGTCTTGCGCTTTTCCACTACGGGCCGAGGCGGATGGAGCCGTGCCAAGCAGATACTTTTTTTGTAACTATTCTGCCGAGGTTCTAAGCGTGCTGAGCCGGCACTATATCTGACGTCATCACCCTCCACGCCACCGATTGGTCGGGGGGCGGGGCCGTCAGACGTTTGAATCAGGAAGCGGGAGTCAGCGCGAGAGCGACTCGTGGCTAGCTGCGATTTTATTATACAGCGCAAACGTCTGTTTGGTGATCCAACTCTGAGGTGCAGATGTTAAACCTGGTGGCTGACGAGATAATTAAAAAAGGGATGTAGACGGGTGATAAGGAACGATCAGATCCACAGGCGCTGTTTTTTTCTCAGCCGCTCGCGGCTCCAGCTGATTTCTGATCAGCGCCGACACAAACAAAGGGGTTGCGCAATCGAGTACGTCACAGCAGCTTCACCCGAACCCGCCCACTTCTCACCTGGCTGTGGAAAAACAAACAAGGATAAAATGGGTGGAGCCGGGATGAGGCGTGACGAGCGGTCCCGAGTCGGGCTGAGTAGGTATTAGTGGAAGCGCCATAAAATAGTTTGTCTCAAACATAGCTTTGTTGTAGATATGCTGCTATAGGGCTTCACTGCAGGGGGACTCCAACATGATCCACTAAGTGGTGCCCATCAGGCCTTCTTGTCTTTCCTTTCTCAGTTATCAATCATAAGTATCTCTTAACCATCATTGTTCTCCATTGTTCATGTAGTTTCTTGCGCTGGTCTGCCCCCTCTTTTTCTCTTATGTGCATGCTTGCAGGCCAGAGCTTCAGGAGCTGCATGCTGACCTGCAGTCCCCCCCTGACCACCTCAGTGTCTGCTGTCTACATCTGTTTATAAAGTCATCCCCGTAGTGCACCACCTAGCGATTGTGTCTGTGCCTCTCCTTTCTCTGTTCTTCTTTTTCTTTGTCTGTTCTCTCTTTTCCTGCTCCGCCCAGCTGGCCTCTGGCAGGACGGGTTCCCCCTTATTTTTTGCCGGGAGTTTTTCCTTACCACTGTTTGGCTTGACGTTTTTCTCCGAATTGCTATGGGGTCATGTTCTGGGTCTCATGAAAGCACCCAGAGACAGCTTATGTTGTAATAGACGCCATATAAATAAAATGGAATTGAACTGTGTGTCCCTGTCCATCAGAGAGTAGACGGTGCAAGTGCAGCTCACTATGCTTTTGCAAAGCCATGGTTTGTGTTTGTTAATTTGACTGAAGTGACATGAAAAGGCTCAGATATTGCATCCAATTATTGTTAAGGTCAAGTGTGACGAATCAAAGTTTGGACAGCCTTGTCCTTTTTTCTATTAAATCATGATTTCTTTGGATTTGGCAATTAAAAAGACCCACCACCGACGTGACGCCATCTGTTAATGTGAAGCCAGTTCAGCTTCAAAACACACTGAAACTGATAGATGCACGGCACTCGAGCTAAAACAAGTCAGATTCCAGTGACAGTTTGGAAGTGCACCTGGATGCTCAGACATGAAGTTAACATTTCAAGACTCGGTTAGATGACTGAGAAGACCTGCATGCGTGAAAGGGTTTGTATGTGGAGGCAGTTACAGGAGATAAAGAAAAAGAAGAAAAGGCCAGAAAAGGTCTGAAACTGTAAGCACTAAATCAAACTCGAGGGAAAATAATTCAGCTAATTTGACCCATTGCAGAAAAATGTTGGGGTTTAAAAACCAAAGGTTGCCTTTTTGGTTGAATTTTAATCTTATAGTTTGACTTTTCATTAAAAGACAGCTTGGGTGCGTTGTCAAGTTCAGCTCTAAAACTGCTGGCAGCCAAGAAACAGATCTGACAGGTTGAGGAAAAAAATTCAACAAATAAATTGGAACTGGTGAAGAAAATTGCAATCGGTGCAACTCTCGTTTCGATTGCAGTTTTGATCTTATCCTCCTGAAGAATGCATACCTGTATGTAGGGGGGCACTTCCTTATGAGAAAATTATGTGTTAGAATAGAATAGAATAGAATAGAATAGAAGACTTTATTGATCTCCCAGAGGAGAAATTCAGTCGTGTTAGGGAGCTGCTGCAGTGCGGAAGCAGCACCAGCTACACGTTATGTGCAATATGGGTAGTCAAACTACTTAAATACTAACTACTACTTAACTACTTAACTCAGAGTAATGACTATTGTATTACACCAGAGGTTGGAGGGAAAAACCACAATGCTGATGCTGCACGAATCACTACATTATTCTTACTAGACTCGATGTCACTCATGTGGGTAAGGTTAGGGTCAGATCGAGGCTGTCCGCCTCTGACTGGTCACTTGGGAAGGGTGATAACAGGTCTAAACGGGGCCTGTGCATTGTTGGATTTGAGGTCAGAGGTCTCAGAAACCAACAGATATATAACCAGTTTGAAGAGGAACTGAATGCTGTTTGGCCTAAATAAGATTAAAATCTCTTGGTTTCCTGGAGTTTCTTCCCTCAGTCACATGGTCACCTGCTATAAACCCCCGTATCATTTTTGAAAACTAAGATGCTCCCACTTTTATTCCTCTCAACACAAAGTTAATGTTTGTTTTGTCAATTCAACGCCGAATGTATTCCAAATCAAAGCCTCCATCAATTGCGCTCTCCGTTTTCTTCAAATATTTTTAAAAATCTTTACAAAGATTAAATAAAGGGCACGTAGATTAAAGGCTTTCACAAAAAAGAAAAAGAAAAACATCCTGAATTGTTGCAAGTTTAAACCAGTGTAAACTATGTATTCAGGAAATAGTAATTTTATGACAAAAATCTGCACATAAGTAGAGTTTTTGGTTGCAAAATATCCAACAAATTCCACATCACTGAAATGCCAACGGACTTGTTCACTTTAAAGCTGAAGCGCTGGGCTGTTCTCTCTTCTAATAGCGTTCAGACAGCCCCACACGGTTGGCTTTAAAGAGCACACACAGCAGAAAACTCTTCTGGACAGGGATTTGTTCTGTTTGTATTTGGTTTCTACTCACACCTTTTTCCAACAAATAAAACACAGAGAAAGTAATGTCATTGCAATATGTCGAAAAAACCCAAAAAGACATGTTGGCAAATAAACACAAGTGAGATGCTAATGCATCAGAGTGTGAGCGTGTGTGTGTGTGCGTGCGTGCGTGACACCTCTATTCGTGAGCCCCAGCCTCGATGCTGTGACAGTAGGCAGAATAAGTGTTTTACGACATCTTATTGAGACACCCTTGACGATGACACCTCTTCGATACCATTCCTGTCTCCAGCCTCTTAGCTTACTCATCCTCCCACCCCCACCACCTCCTTTCACTCCTTTTTGGATGCTTTTGTGCTGTCTCTTGCTGTCTTTAAATCATCCTCCCTTTTTTCCTGCCTCTCATCTCTTCCTATCCATCTTTCTCAATCATCCTCTTCCATATTGCCCTCTGTCCCTACAAATCTTCCACTCCACGATTCGAAGCACTTCCTCTGTCTGTCGTCTCCCTCGCTTCATGCCCCCCCTTTTTTTGTTCCCCCTCCCATCCATGTAGTAAAGTAATGGTGTACTCTGGGGACGATGTAAAAATGAACATGGAGGTAGAGTGCTTCTTCCATTTTACATCCAAATGTCAGATTTCCTTTTCTGGAAAAGCTGCTAAAACAAGACAAAACAAAAAATAATATTTCAACATATACTAAGTGCGTTGCATTTAGATAGACACTGGTCATTTATTTAACAATTTAAACAATTTGTGTTACAAAAAACCCCCAAAACAACTAGTTTCATATTTGCCCCAAAATATTACTTGTTTTTTCCCCTCACTGCTTTTGCAAATACCCAAACTGCAAAATAAATGGCACCTGGCTTTAGGCCTCATGGTACCATTAAAATGTGTAAATAATGATAACACCACAGCTGGCCACAGACGGACAGCCCTCTTGCTCACCAGCAGTAGAGCTTCAGTTCATGTTGACATGTGCCAGTATGAGTAAAGCCTTGTTCATACTTCCTTGTAACAGCTTCACACGGCTCCTATGCCATCACTGGCATTCATAGTTTTGCGTTGTTTGTCGTACTGTAATTACTCCACCAACCCCTGGGTGGCAGTGGAACTTCGTTTTCTGCAGCACCACAGCTCTGAGTGCCATTTCCTCTTTGTACTTTCTGTATGTAGCTCAAACATAGCAACTTAGAAAATTAAGTATATTTTATGCAAGTTGGAGCTGATAAATGTTGCATCAGTGGACACTGGCAAAGTATCGTTCTACCCGACTTGAAAATGATGAAGATGAAATAGTGGCGGGAAATTTGAAAATTATGAAAAACAAAACCAACAATCAGGTTTCATGCGGAAGATGGGACACTTTCAATTGGTCAAGTTCACACCCACTCCGTAGCATTGATGCAGTTTCATAAATCCGGTTTACGCGGTTAGCTGCAGGTATATTTGCTAAATGTGTGTGTAGTGCTTAAACTGTTGCACATGAGGTACACTTCAAGGATGACTACTACTATTTATAATCTGCATTTGCAGTGTGATACAAGTCTGACAGATCAAAAGTAGTTATTTATTGATAAAGTCATCAGGAACATCAAAGAAAGCAGTCTTCTATGCCTCCCAGAGTTCATTAAGATTTTTTGGTTTCATCTTCCATGCTTCCTCTTTCATTCCACCCCAGACATGCTCAATGATGTCCATGTCTGGTGACTGGGCTAGCCAGTACTGGAGCACCTTGGTCTTCTTCACCTTGAGGAACTTTGATGTAGAGGTGGGAGTAAACGATGGAGCTGAAAAATGTTACCCCTTTTATGGTTGGGAATGTTAGAGGTAGGTTATACTTATTGATATTTTAGGCTAATGATATTGCCTACCTTGCAAATCTTTCACACATCCCCATACTGGATGTAAACCCACACCATTAGTTTTCCGCCACCAAACGTAACTGTTTTCTGGGTAAATCTCGGATCCGTGCAGGCTCCAGTACTGTACATTCCCAACCCAACCTCTGGGAGGCATGTGAGACTGCCTTCTTTGCTATTCCTGACGACTTCAACAATATCGTATGAATCATTGTCGAACCGCATGAAATCTTCAAACTCATTGAAGTCATACAAGATATTTTATATAGATTTCACAGCAACACTACTTAATTCACTGATCATGCAGTCATGCAACATATGTTTGTACTTGAAGTAGATTATAAGGGCCCAAGCACTTACAGTGCGAAGCCCC
Source organism: Cololabis saira (assembly GCF_033807715.1). Lineage (NCBI taxonomy): Eukaryota > Metazoa > Chordata > Actinopteri > Beloniformes > Belonidae > Cololabis > Cololabis saira. Next base: position 20,736,720 of record NC_084597.1, read on the forward strand.
TATTGTAACTGTAGGAATTTTCCTTTATTCTTATTCTTCTTTATTCTGACGAAAGGAGGGCCTTTTTGCCCCCCTAAACGTGCCCCAAAAGTCACCAAATTTTGCACGCAAGCCAGGCCTGGCGAAAGATGTTATATTTAATGGTTTGCATTAATGGGCATGGCAAAATGGCTCAACAGCGCCCCCCAGAAAACTTTGTGCCTCAAGCCCCACAATACGGTGACTTTTAGGTTACGTTTAGGGGGGCAGATACAATAGGGCCTTTGCACTGTCAGTGCTGAAATTGTGTCCAGGCCCTGCAATGGACTGGCGACATGTCCAGGGTGAACCCCTGCCTCTCGCTTGTCATGAAATGGGATAGGCTCTGCAGAGACCCTGCAAAGGATAAAGCAGGTACAGACAATGGATGGATGGAGGAATTTGTGTCCATCAACTTGAACAGAATATTTACAGGTTGTTCCTGTCTTGTATTTTACCACAAGATCAAATAAAGGATGTGTTTGGGTGCCTGAACTGAAAGAAACAGAGATTACACAACCCTTGTTAATTTTGTTTGGGCCATTTTATCCGAAAACATTCATTCATTGAGCAGTTCAGACTGTGACATCACAGATCCAGAACAAAGTACCATCACAGATTCCCCATCTTTGACTCCACCCATCCCCGACCCCATGACGAGTTTTGCTTCATCACAAAAGTGGGAAACAGAATTTCAACAAAATCTATAAAAGGCACAAAATCACTTAACCCCTAGGATTTACCTTAACCAGAGGATTCATATTTGATTCAACTCTGCGACATTTGTACCACCTCATAATGAATTGAAATTTTTTTGTTTTATAGTTTTATACAAAAGTACAAAAGTATTATTTATGTTTTTATAAAAAAAAAAATTCCCTAATCTTTTCACAATGATAAAAAAAATAATTAATTAGGAACTATTAAATACAAAATTGCAAGTGTTTGAATTCAAGATATAGTTAACAATTCAAGCTTTAAAGGGTTAAACCAGCTGCTCTGAACACAGCTGAAACGATATGGTTGAAACTGGTGCTTTTGTAACATATTCCAGTTGTGTTCAGGCCAAAACATGTCACGCATATTTTAGACTTTTGGGGAGGAAAGGAAGTCATAATGTGTCTGCTTCAAAATACTGCCAAAACTTGTGTTGTAACCGCGAACTTGGACTTATTTCCAGCATCTCTTATGCTCTCCACAACTTGTGTAAAACTGTATAAGATGATCTTTTTGAGAAAGAAAAGAAAATGAACCGACACAGAGAGCACACAGAAGCCCCTGGAGTGTGGGTGTATTATGACTACTTGCAACTCCATCCTTCCAAAGCCTGCGAAAGAAAGTCAGTGTGTTAAAAATCTCAAAGAAAATCCAAGTTAGGGATCATCACTATCAACTAGCAGTGCATGAAGGATTTAGATATATTTTACTGGCTTAAAAAAAAGAAAAGAAAGCTGCATTCTGTGTGAGAAGAATGCAGCAGCTATCATAAGTTTGAGGTAAACATTGCGAGTGATGGTGATGTGAAAAATCAGCAGACCAGGACAGGCCTCCCTCCGTTCCACCGAATTACCTCCGACTGCAACCGAGCACGAGTCACTCAGAAACTGTGATCCAGAATAAACCGCCGTGGACAGATGTCAGACACTGCAGACGAGGACACGTGCAGCTTCACACGAGCATATGCAGGCTTCCCTTTCATGGGCCATTTAATTTCACTTGATCTTGTGGCAAGGTGATGATCCCCATTTTGTTATTTTAAACTTTAATTGCCCTTAGTAGCCTGTAATGATGCCAGAGGGGGAGGAAGGATGATAAAAAAAAAATGAAAAAAAATTTTAAAAAAAATCTGAAAAAATAAGTCATAAGTCAATAAGTCAAAAATAAGTCAAAGACCCAGAGACGGGAAGAACCAAGGGACAAATGAAGAGGAAAAGATTATAGCAGCTCAGAGATAGAGGGTTCTTGTTTCTTTTCCAACACAAGAACGAACGGAATAATGTCCCCCTTTTCATCTGCCCTTCCTCTCTTAGGGTTGACAGAATATCTGATTTTCATTTTCTCCACCTAACCCTCCGTTATTCACTAATGGGGCTCACATAATTATTCCCTGCCTCTGCTGGTTGTAATTACAAGCCTCCCGAACAAAACCACTTCAAGTCCATCTATCTGTGCTCTTCCCAGATATTGTCCTCTGGGACGTGAGGTCATATCAGTGGCTGTGCCTGTCCAACGGTAGTGTCACATTTTGTCCATTAAAGGCTCCTCAAAGACACGTATTTATCATGGACAAATGTGCCCAGGCTGCTGGCTTCTTCGCTTTAATTGAGACAGTATCGCCGTGAACGCCCAGCCCCCGTCTATTAACTACTGGAAAGCACGTTTTGAGAGCAGTACTTAACCTTAAAGGCCATGCATGTTATCCTTAAAGTGAAAATTTTACCTCCTCACTGGAGGTAGTATGCTGGAAAAGAGAGTTAAAGCACATAACTGAAGCACTATGAGAGCGTTAACGATGTTCATTCACATCCATAGTACAGATGCCTGTGAGAAGATAAGAAGAGGTTGGTCTAATTATAAACTGCACTTTATAATATTAGTATAATTTTATATATAAACTTTAGCAGAAGGGATTTATGCCTAAACTGTAGAGTGAAAACATGTTTCAGCGTTCTTGAAAATGTTAGTAGTTTTGTACAAACAAAACCTACTCGCGCCTCAAACACACCAGGAGCTTGTGTAAACAAGGGGTGCACATAAACGTTGCTTGTTATCATCAGACTTTACAATCAGAATAAATTATGGTTTATAACAGCTAAAGTTCAAACGTATGTACTTTTAGAAAACAGCCATGGTTTACCAAAGTGCTTTACAGGTAAAAAATAAAATAAGATAAAATAAAATGTGCATCTAAATGAACAGAATTAACAAGAAAAATAGAAAAATAGAGCAACACATTTTCTCATCAATAAAGCATATTTTACATTTCAAGTAACAAAATAACATATTTGAGCCATTTTTTTTTCTTTTTAGATTTTTTCAGTTATTCTATTGTCTGAAAATGGTTCAAATGTTATTTTATTGTCTGAAAAATGGTTCAAATATGTAATATGTAAATCTTTAAATTTGTTTTGTTGATGAAAAAATATGTTTATCTATTTTTGTGAGGGGGATATATATTGTTTTTCGGCACTACCTTGTTCTCTATAGCTGATATAACATGAATTACTCCTATGTGGGATCAATAAAGTTCTTATTTTTGCCAGCTGAGAAAATTAAATAGATTATATTTGGTGCCTAACTGTTTCCCAAGTAGATCAGTGCATGTGTGAATGAATAAATGAGACGTAAAACGTACATTTCTTTGTAGAAAGGTGCTTTATGAAAATAAGTCAATTTACTTGTATTAGTTTACAGCGCAGTCTTGCCACATCCAATATGGCGGCGTCGTTGACGTACGGCTCAGCACTCGATGGGGCGTCTATGGTTTCACACATCCCTCCCGTTATTACGTAACGACGGGAGCAGAATCTGAACTGCTTTCCTCCTTCTCTGGGTTGGCAGGCTGAGGGGAGACCACTTTATATACTGTATGTTAAAGCAAGAAAAAAACGTGTTTTTCATAATAGGTCCCCTTTAAATGTTTCAACAGTCGGAGCTTGTATTTGTAAATATGATTTATTCCACGGCGGGACCAATAACCAATAACTAGACCTGACTGGACCCCGGAACTGCAAGGACCATCTGACTGGCTGATCGGAGCGCTCTGACTCAAGTAGAAAGTTGAACATGCTGGTGCCAGCCCATTAAAAACCTCAAAAACCATCTAAAACGAGGGCTGTCGGACTTAACACAGTTATAGCGCATTAATGCAAATTGTGTTTCAACGCCATTACTTTTGGAAACACGAGATTAATGAGCACACTTTTCCATAAACATGACCCTTGGCCCAACCTTGGCTATGGAGAAACGAGAAGTGGTGCAGCTGCAGCTAAAGCAACACTGGTGAAAGGAGGTTCTCACCTGAAGACCCCGAACACAGTCAGGTAACACTGTTCCCAGGTTATATAGTCAAGCTGTGCTGCGGTCCTTAACTGAGGGCTGGTCCTGTTTTTGGAGCACGACTTTCTTGTGTTTATACTATTTAATGATCAGAGGGAGCATGCTGCCGATTTGAGAATGGCATTCATGAACATCCGCATGATCTTAGGATGAATCCCAGTTTTATGCAGCATTTGTCATCTGGTGTAGGTTTTAAGTTAAGGAGGTGATTTGGGTGCGAATATACTTCCAGATTTATGAAGATTATTTGATTTCAATCAAATCGTTTGCACAGCTGAAAGAACATGCCTGTTTCTTTTCTAGCTGCTTAGAAATATGCCATTCATCTCAAAACTGACAACAAACATCCAACCTTGATCCAACATTTCTGTAGAGAGTCATCACAAATAGCAACAACCCAGAGACCAAACACGGCAGTCGTCATCGGTGGGAGAGAAGGACACCGTCGAGGCCCGGGAGCGGTCATCAGATAAGGAGCATGGTTCCAGTTTCCTGAGACGTCCTACAGCCTCAGAGGGGCGCGCTGGTGCAAATGATCACAAATACGGCACACGTGATGGTCAAGTGGATAATGTGCTACTTTTTTTGGCCACACCAACACAGCTGACATCCTCTTGAAGAAAATTAAAGCTGAAAGGATCCAGTTCTCACACAGTGGACGGCACTGTCACAAATGTGTGTCTGCAAAGGCGTCAGGACATTTGACAGCAGTGTGTGATTGCTCAAGGAGAGAACAAGGAGGAGGTGGTGATTTTAGGTTTGTTGGGAGCAGAGACCATCTTTAAAGGGGACCTATCATGAAAAACACGTTTTTTCTTGTTTTAACATACTGTATATAAAGTGGTCTCCCATCACCCTGCCAACACAGAAAAGATGATACCCCATGAAAATCTGCAAGGTCTGCTCCTCCCCGCCTTACAGAGTCCCCCAGTGTCATGTGGTTTCTGTGAGCCGTTTGGATTTGTGCATTTTCTTTACGTCACCAAAATGCAAACCACGCCCTCGGTCTCCTCCGCTGCTGAAACCACGCCCACAACCAGCTCAGCCGGCCGGGGCGTCCGCCATTGTTCAGCAGCGGTGGCTGTTTCCACAGCGAGGGAGAGTTAAGATGAGGTTTTGCATCGACATTTACCCACATAAAAAGGATCAGATCCCACAGCACGGACCCGGTAACTGCACACGAGTCAGCGGTAAGTTCCTTTTTTTTTAATGTCATTTATATTTATATGATCTTTGCATGGGCTAAGTATTTAGCTTAGCTCCGGAGCCCCGGGACCGAGCTCCGAGCCCGGAGATCCGAACCCGCCGGCTCCGGCGGGCCGGCTCCCCCGGAGGCGGCAGCTCAGTACCGTAATACATTTTTCCTCTGTGGTTTCAGATCTTTCAAGCAAAGCACCTGGAGCTGTTCACATTCAGAAGACGCGCGGTCCTTCCTTGAGCCAGCAATAGTGCATACATTTTATTTATATATTTTAACAATAAAGTTGCCATTTGTGAAAATTCAGTGTTGTGATTTCTTTACAGTTACATGATTCATTTGTCTTGTAACATAAGAAGTGAAATGATGAGGAATTGGAGTAAATAACGGTGGTGTAACTGTTTAGAATTAAATTCAATCTTCTTGTGTGAATTAGTGTGAAGACGAGATGACTAAGACCCCGTCCACACGTAGCCGGATATCTGCGGATATCTGCTAAACCGGAGATATTTTCCTACGTTTTGACCTGTCATCAACACGAAAACGCAAATAAACGAAGCTTTAAAAAAACTCTGGGCAAAGTGAAGATTTTTGAAAACTCCGTTTATGTAGATGCGTGTAGACACACACAACCGGAGTTTTGCGTTTTCGAACGTCACATTATGCGCCAAAACAACAACAAATCTGCTCTGACGTGCGCCTTTTGTTTACTACAGATGATCCAGCATCTGTTCTCCAAGTTATTAAACAAATGGTCTCTGGTCTTGACCACCGCTTACTGCGTTACACCGACACAGAGCCTACAACCGTAGGTTACGCGGCGACGCGCACCCTACGGTGCCCGCGGAGCCGCGAAGGTGCAGCTTCCCGGGAGCCGCAGATGATCTACAGGATATGAATGTGGTCGAAAACGCAGATCTTCGGTTATGTGTGGATGCAAATTTTTTTATAAACGGAGGGGGGAAATATTCGTTTTTAAAAATACCCGGCTACGTGTGGACGGGGTCTAAAGGCTGATTTATGGTTCCGCGTTACACCAACGCAGAGCCTACGGCGTAGGGTACGCGTCGATTTAACGCAGAACCGTGGACACGCTTTGCTACGCAGCAGCTGCACTTCTCCCCGGAGGGACGCTTTGTCTCCTCCCCTCCTACACGTCATTCAAGCAGCCAATCAGCGCAGAGCCTCATTATCATACCCCCCCTTCCCTTAGAATGGAGCACAGAAAAAGGGGTTAGAAGCGGTAAAACTATAGACACGGCCCACGGCTGAATTTCTGATTTATGTAGAAAAAACAAGCTTTAGATTGTTTTTAAGACATTCAAGGCCTGTTTAAAATATACATTAAATGCCATAATATGTCCCCTTTAAAGACAACAGAAATAACCTTGATAATCACTCATTATTTATTCCCTGTTTTCTGAGAAAAGAGGAAGAAAGTTTAATTATGAAATACTGACAGCATCAGTAAAACTTTATTCAACATACCATACATATTCAAAAGTTTTGGTTCCCCATCATTTAAGATATCCAAGCGTAATAATATACATGTGAGGAGCTGTATGACAGCAACTTTTATGCATCAGGCAGCAACTGCTGTTTATGTATAATACATATTATGGATAACTATCTAAAACAAATTCAACGTATAGAAAATATTAAAAGGCAAAGGAATAAGAGCTGAATTAAGGAAGTTATGTCTTATTTAATTTCAAAAGCCACCTTCAACTGAAGCCTCATAATTTGATGAGAAAAGTGAGACACGTCAGACACATAAGAGCCGGGAACGCGGCCTAGTGAACGTCAGTCCTGTTGCGGTGATGCTGTGATACAGTTTATGTTAATTTGTTGTTTTGGAGTTGTTAAATATTGTTTCTATTACTTTAAGTTTGAATAGAAGCAAATTATTAAATTTAAATTGAATTAAATGTAACCTCGTTATAATGATCAACAAACATCAGTGCTTGATAATCGATAAATGACCCCCGTCCCTAATTTTACGCCTTTGTGACGAAGGTTTTCCAGCTTTTTTATCCAATAAAACAAGTTAACAGAATAACAAAAGAAAAAAACTGTGTTAGTGTTCCCTGAAACATCGCTTCACGATGGCTGTACACACTATAAAACACTGTTTCTGCACTCTTGAACCTTCGGGGTCACTGACTTGAGTGTTTATTGAAAATGTAGGTGTGATTTTTGACAGCATTTCACATTTGACATCTGTTATCAAAAGCAGATTGTTCCAGCTCCAACTGTTGGACAAAGTAAAGATTTCTGAAAGAGTCAGTCATGATTTGAGAATAACAAGGCCAGACTATTGTAATTCTGTGTGTGGGATGAGAGCAGCAGTCTCTTTGTTGGCTCCAGTTGGTGCAAAATGCTGCTGCTTGCCTCATTTGGAATAAAACACAAAAACAACAACAAAAAGTGAGCATGCCGTATGACTCCAATTTAAAAATCTCGCCATCAGCTTTGTGTCAAGGATGGATTTTAAGATTTTCTTACTTATTCTGCCAGCACCACCTCTTTACATGAGCTTTCTTATATCCCTGGTCCTATCAGACTACTGACGTTTTTCAGTCAGAAAGGTGTTGGATTTTCCCTGATAAACAAGATATAAGTCACTTTTTTACATCAAATAGTCTGGTAGACTTGCTTCGATCGGGGTTGCATCGTTCAGCTGGTCTGAGTAGACTGCACTGTGTCAAACAAACTAGTCTTTTGAATCGTCGCTCATGGTGGCGCTGCGCCACGAATCACTGACGGGGACGACAAGACAAACAAGAAAGAAGAAAAGTCCTCACTGCCTAGCAGACATTTACCCTGCACACCGCACTACACGCGTGTTTAGGTTGTGTTTACCCACAATGCCCTGCATGCTGTAGTCCACTTCCTACGTTTAGTAATGCTTTAAAAACACTAAATATGTTTACAACAACAAATCAACTCTCTTTTGTTGATTTTTTTTCAAACCTTCCTCATTTGTCCTGACTGTAGGTAGAGCCACTGAATATGTATCTAATCATTACATTTATTAGAGTTTTATATGAATACTAATTTTGTTTTCAAAGGTCCTGGGTCAGCGCAATATCAGCCATACATGACTCATTTGCACCCTGGATGCACAGAGGTGAACATCTGCTGCTGTGACTGCAGTTGAGAGCGGCTGCCGAGGGAAGACTGGGCTGCCCAAGAGCGCTTTGGTACGGGGGAGGGGCCTACGGCAGCACAGGCTGCTCACTGAGAAGAGCGAGGACAGCACAAGGCTTCAAGTTAGAATTTATGAAAAAGGTTTTTTTTAGGCTGAAAAGTTCTTTGTTCAACCAAACTTTGAGAGCACATGGTGCAACCTGCAAAAGTAATTTCTGTATGTAAAGCTCTTAGATCTTGTGGGGAATTAATGCTTCTATATAATCCCTGACCTTCCTTGCATAGCCTTCTTCCCAGAAATGTAACTATGAGTCGGGTTGACGCAGACTAAAACAAATGGAGGTGCTCCACTTACCGGCTTTGTATTTCTCGGTGTACTTTACTTTCTTTACCCACTTACAAATACTATTATTTCTTCATTTTTCCAGTGAGACAAAAAGACAGACTGCTGTGATGTCAGTAAAAGCCGTTAAGCATTTGCCACAAATACACACAACAAACACAGTCAATGCGCAACTGCTAAATGTGTCGACATCACATACGAGAAATGACCCTAAAATGTTCATCAATCCTTGGAGAACTATGAAAGACTAGAGGAAACCATAAGCTGTGTAAATACACAGCATATTAAAGTTGGTTTAACTTATGCTGGAGATTATCGCTCAATATTTGTTCAGGAATTGAAGTCACTTCTCCTTCATGAACTTTCCTTTCACCAGTAATGGTTGTTTCGGGTTAAATTGCAGTTTAATGGTCCTGTTGACTGATCTGGAACGCTGAAATGTTGGGCTCTTATGATCATTACAATTTGTGTGTATGTGTTTTGTGAGTGTGTGTGTGTGTGTGTGTGTGTGTGTGTGTGTGGTAGAAACTGCATTGTACCACATCAACATCACATAACATCTAGCATTGAACACATGCATTTCTAATTCAAAAATATTAAAAGGAAAAATGGATCACGCCTTAATATTTGCTTTCATCCTACTTCACACCATAAACACTTTTTTCCACTGAATTTATTTTACTCTGAAGTTCCCAACGTTTTTGTAAATCACATTATTTCTGTGTTTATTTTTCCATTCGCCATCACGAGAAATCCCTGGAGGGAAACTTGAGCCTGGAATGAATAAAAATGAGGGGGATGCAACATAAAAGTAGAAAGGGTTATGCTTTCAGCGGCTCCCAAACGGTCAGTTATGTCAGATTCAAGTTGATGGACAAAGCAGGAAAAACATTTTTGAGTCTTCTGAGTGAATCCTTTGAAAAAGAATGGATACAAGTTAACGGTTAAATGGTGAACAAAGTGTGGCACAGCATGTTGTACTGGAGGACATGAAGGAGCCCCGTCCTGTGTCGGACAATGTCTGGACAAAGGAGGAGGATGAATGATGTCTGAGGCCATATTGACACAGTTTAAAAAAAAAAAAAAAAAAAGCAAAAAATAAAAGCATAGTCTCTCCTGTAATACTGTCAAACAGTTCTGTTAATATGCTTGTGAGAAATCAGCCCCACTGCGTACTTAACCTGAATTAAGATACTTAATAAAAGCTAATCCATTCTCACTGTGGCAGCTGGTTTAGACAGCAATCAGTAGATGTGAATGTGGGCCATTGTTTAATGGAGGGAACGTTCAAAACAGAAAGGATCTGAAGGAAACAGCTACCAACCCTTTCTGTGTCCTTATGTAAAATCAGGAAGATCACAGCGTTATAACAGACAATGAAATGTCGATGTCTGGACCCAGATAAAGACCTGCTCTTCAATATCAGTGATAAATCTTTCAAAGAAATTCAACCATTTCAGTTTCATATACACTAGCCAGCCACCTTGTTGGGTATATACCTAATAAAGTGGCCCCCGTGTGTGTTTGTATAGAGTTATATTAATCAATGCCACTGTTGCAGTGGTGATCAGATGTAGTACATTTCTTATGAGCAATAAAATCAAATTAACCACAGGAGGCAGTTCATTAAATGCCAGCATTAATGCATGTGTCTGGTGTGACTAATGGGACTGCAGACAAACCTTTTACAAGGCTAACATTGTGGAGAAGCTTTCCATTATTACTCTGATACCAAGGTCAGCTCACAGTAAAGAAGAAACAACCGCACACACGGCGGAGCGGCGGGGGTCCAGTTGCAGTGGGATCTGTATTGAATCTAAATATGCTGGATGCAGCTTGAAAAATCCAACTTTTCTCAACGAGCCGACATATAATCTGCAGAATCTCTGATTTGTGCGCTGCACCAGTTTTCCTTAAAACAGTGTTGGATTGCAGTCATTTATCAGTTATAGATCAGTTTTTATGTTGGTGGTATTACCAAAGGAATCTTGGAGGGAATGGCAGGAAGAAGCCTCTTAGATAAACTGATCATTTTGCAGCACCAGTCCTGCTGAAATGCAGCTGTAACATATGCTTAGCAAGTAATTAAACAGTATAGCTATAGAATAGTATTTTTACAGTACATACAGTATAAAAGACGTTGATTTCATTTAGATTAAAACATTTTTTGTCTTCCTTTAACTCGTTGACAGTCTCCTGTCATATCATAATCAGCACTTTTTAGTTAATACGATTACAGCTACACTAATTGTGTCTTTGCATCCACAGTTAATTAAGGCTTGTGGATTAAATTATCTAAGGCCTGAGTACAATAGATTTAATGCAGATGAGTCGATTATAACTTTATGAAAACATAATAAATTATATTTTGCATTTCTGCCCTGCACTCATTAACACATTTGTCTGGCTTTGCTTGTATTTTATTCACTAGATTGTCCGAAACACAAAGCAGTTTGAATGTACTTTGTATGATGTGTTATATAAATGAATTTGCCCTTTGGAGGATTTCCTTCCACCTGAGTGGTGTTTAAAGTTTGAGCATGGTTGCATTCAAACCCCACTAACCTTTGGACACACTACATCTTACACCCTGTATGGAGGTGGTTTCAATTGTTAAATCAATATCCTGCAATGCTTAAAAATGCTTTAAACAAGTTCTTGCACGAATGATTACAGTAATACCTCTGGCAAAGAACCACTGTGGGTATTTGCGCTGCATGTGTGCAAGACAGCGAGACCGACTACTTTTACCACATTTGTGAGGGTTTAGTTGCAGCTCATAATGTTGATAAATACAATTCTGTGTCTATTTTCATATGTATTTACAGATATATACACATTCCTCTTTTAATACTGATTTTTTTTTGTGAAAAACATAAAACTAAATTGATCTTAATGGGTCTTAGTATTAGGCAACTACAACATCAGAAGAACGATGATGTTCAGCTTTTTTTATGTCATTTTCTTAATTGACTAAAATTTCTCCAAAAAGAAAAAAAATATTATGCACCCCTCTACTGTTTACATGGGACTTAGATATGTTTCATTCAGGTGCTGCCATAATTTTTCGTAATTTGTTGACGTGGAGACCTCATGTATTGACACAGTGCTAAAAGGGAAAGACATAAGCAATGGAATTAAAGAAACAACTAATCTGGATAGAGTTATAACATTATTTAGAAAGGACTTGGAGTTCAACGCCCGAAAAAGGCTGTCTACTAGTGGGCAGCATTCATGACATTTTCCATGGTTACCAGGAGTTGACATCGGAGCAAGTCTGCCCCATGGTCAAACCTGAAAACCACAAACCTGAAAATGCTAAGTGATGTCAGACCGTACTGACATCACTGTGCATTTAATGTCATTTTAATGTCAGGACAGCAGTCTCAGATTGTTTGTTTGGAGGCATTTTAACTAGGAAGCTTCTTCTGTCTGAAAAAAATAGGGAGTTATGACTGAAGTTTGAAAAACTGCATTTTTTTTATGTAAAAAAAAAATGATAAAAGATTCAAATAGGGGGTATTACCTTTTTAAGATGGCTATATGACAAAATGCACCATGTCACTTTAAGCACCATGTAAATGACCTGAGGGACAGTTAAAGGAGAGCTGCAGAATAATTTATGCACCTCTCCTTTAACTTTCCCCACTCGAGCCCGACCCTGACCAGAACATCGAGGCCAACAGGCAAACCTCACAAGGTTCTGAGGTGGCATGTGTAAAGTGTCATAATGAGATTATTTAGTGGGCCAGGGAAGTCCCAGGGAAGCTCAGACCACTGCCCACAGCTGGTCATCATCTGCTCCGTTCACTGCAGAATCATAAACAGTTCAAGTCTCAGCAACCTGGGCCTATGTCGCGTCCAGCCCGATGAAACTCCCATCTATTCATCTTAGAGATTCAAACATATCAAGGACTATTCCGGGAGTCCAGCTTCAAAGAACATTTGCTTTATTTACAAGGACTTTTATGATGTACTTCATAATCTTACTGCTGATCCAGCTCGTGACCCGACACGCCTGTACGGCCACAGCCTTGAGGACTGAATAAAATGTTCACAGCCCATCTGTGTCATTACAAAAAGGGGGTGCTCATCCCTGCTTGGACCCGTGGTCATCCGTCATCAGGAGTGACTTTATCTCTCAGGTGCCAAGGATAACAGCGGCAGTGAGACATTGCACGGTGACCCACAGCATGGCAGTGGGAGGGCTGATGGGGTAAAGACACAAACAAAACCAAGAGGGAGTGCACGTGGCAGAAAGAAAAGGAGAATGGGAGACAGTGATAGAGTGATGGAGAAAATGCTATTAAAGGTAATGAATGTCAGGGTGTCAGTCCTTCTGTATGATAGAGGTACCGTTCACCAATTATCATGACAGCCAGAGGTCTGGTCCTCTCTCCTTCCCACTGGGGAAAAGCCTTGTTCCGCTGCCAAATGCTGGCCTTGTTATACCATCCGCCAGGGACCACGGCTCCAAGACAAGGTCATCACTTTTTAGATAAAGACCTGCAGCCTCTCCACAGCTATGGTTGCAGAGTAAGCCGTAGACCTGGACGGCGAATTTGATTGTGATCCCGATTAGCTCAGACCTCCAGACTAAGGAGAAGGAGACCACTTGTGATCTCAGGTTTTAATGGCCGCAGCGAGGTCTGAACCACAAGCAGGTCTCTGTCTCCCGTATTGTAAGGAAAATCTGAAAGATAATCAAAATTGAACCAATTTCCTTTAGTAAAAAAAACTCACCAACTCTGCATGGAGGGTTGACTGCACACAAAATATTAATAAACGTCTGGCATCCCAACAATTAAAACGGAAGTAAATTAACTCACCTATAGGCTACATCAAAACAATGAATATTCTGAACCCCAGGCTACAAGAATAAATAAATCATCAAGGTTTCACACCACTTCACAAAAATGTAACTCGACTGCCCTTTTTCCACCTAAAACGATGCAATGAATTGGACTTTTAATGAAGCAGGAGGTGAAAAAAACAAGTCTGACTAATTTTAAAAAGCAGCACAGAAAGAAGTTCTGAGTAAAGAAAAATAATTAAAAAGTCTGATATTTTGCAATTTAGATACCGACTGGTATTGATCAAACAATGCAACAGACTTTAACAGTTTTATTCTGATCGTGAGTCGAATCTCTGGATCGTGTAGCTTTAATCATTTTCTACATGCGCTGTGAGCCCTCCCCCTGCATCTGGTGTTATTAATTACCTACCGAAACCAATCAGACACGTCACTGCCAGTTACAGTATGTGCTGTGGTGAGAAAGAAAACCGGAAGATACATGCAATGGGTTGATCTGTGATTGGAGTTTAGACGATCAGTCGGCAGATGCAATTAATGCTTTCTTGGAAGGACAGTTGCTTTGAAAATTGAAATCAGAAATTGAAGTTTCTTGAATTCTTGTTCATTCAAAACGTATTTAATGCTTCAAACAATCAAACGTCTCAGAATTACTATATCCTGAAAACTAAGGCAATTGCTGAAGTCAGTTTTGAAATGTGGGACCTTTCAGTACACAAATTATTACAGCACACACACATTATTACTCCGCCCACTGATATATTGCCAATTTAGGATTAAGCAAAGTGATAGGATGCACCAGTGGCAGCCATATTCCCGTCGTTAAATTATTCTTCATTTGCAAGGGGGAAAGGCTATTGAAGTGAGTGATAACTAGTTATGTGAGGCCTGAACGGATCCCTGCTACCACTAGGTTGCTTAATGCAAAGAGACCAGAAAGCATGTCAATAGTGTGAGTGACTGCTATTGTAACTGTAGTTTTTTTGCATAAATACACAAATGAATAGCTGTATAACATCAGCGGGAAAAGCAACATCCCTGTTTTATTGTTTAAAATAAATATAATGTGTGAGAATCACTCCACTTCCTCATGGTGACCCGGCTCCACTCACAAACCAGCGCATCAGAAAGTGAACAGTCACAGTATCCAGGACCTTTCCAGATTAGATTTTTTATACATCATCTTGAGCTCGTCCAGGTCCAGCTCCCCCAACTCCCTCAGCAGGAACCCATGAAAATTGCTAATACAGAAAGATGTTCTCAAACTGAGTACACGATTTCAATGATGGTTCTAATTCTACAGAAGTTGGAGGATCTCTGCTCAGCTGGCGTTGCCATGGTGAAGTGTGGTACTGGAGCTCTGATGGCATTTTGAAGTCTTAACTGTCTAGATATGGGAAGGCCAAGTACCCCATAATAAGTGGAAGTAATATTGGCAGAAGCAGCTCACTGTAGAAAGACTGGTGATTAAAAATCTCAAAGCTTGAAAATTATGGAGTTAGAACAGTCTCAATACTGTATTGTACTGTATACTGCCTACTAAATGAACGATTCAATACGCCGCTACAGCAGACCGTTCACACAGCAGTATGCAGCCAAGTATCCCAGAATGCATTTCGCACCAAAACGACAGCGAAAGCCGAAAGCTAAAAGCTGTTTTTATTTCCGCTGTAGCGCTGTTAATATGCCACTTTATTAAGTTTTAATATTTTTTCAGGTGTAAAAGTAACCGTTAAGATCCCCAACCTGGGCTCAGTTTATCCAAATAACGCCTGTTAAGAAATTTGATCCGTTGTTTTCGGGATGAGAAGAGCCGCCGGCCCGGGGCGCAGCAGCAGCTCACGGCCGGAGTACAGACGTGATCGCCGGGTCAACCCGCGCCGCCGCCCCGGGGAGAAACCTGCAGCTCTGTGGAGAATTACCGCTGGCTGAAATTAATCATTTAGGAAGAAATGTTTGTGGGTTGTATGTGTACAGGGTGCGATTTGCGGGTGGGGATGGTGGGGATTTTCCTCCCCTCTGCTTTACACGTCCTACCCTCTGCTGAATTATTTTTATCCTCGGTGGGGACAAAATTTACCCCCCCCAAATATTTTCACCATTACATCGTAATTATTAAAAAGTAACAACAACCAAAATACACAGAGTCCGTGTTCATTCTGCTTGTGCTGTGATTTTGATACCGGGAGCGAGTCAGAGGCATCGCGCCCACAGAAAGCAGTTTTATTTTGAAAACCAACCGGATCTTGCATTCCAAAAGTGTGACTTTCGTCCCGCCAAATTAAAAGATACAGCCAGTCAAAATGAATGAAAAAATGAAAAGAATCCAGAGCAGCATATCCTCATATTTTACAGGATCACAACCAAAAATCCAGAGAAAAAATCCGACAGAAGATGAAACCAGATGTGATGGGATGGTGGACAGCAGCAATGGACCGCCAACCGGAAAGCAGAAAAAAAAGGCTAAAGTGCGTTATCAGAGCAGACTGTTTTAGTCTGACGGTCAGACTCTGACCTATACCCGATTAACCACAAAAAACAAATACAAAAAAAACAAAACATTTTGACCGCACATTATTTCATGTTTTCTGTTAAACTGATATCGAGAAAGAATTAAAACAAATATTTATTTTGTTTATTTATTTTTATTTGGCACATTTAAAAACAATATTAGGAGAAAATATTTCTGCAAATGCAGTGGTTCAGTTCATGTTCAAAATAGGCCTACCGCCTACGTTATGTAGCTTAAGTGTAAGGTTTACACAAGAAACAAATTTTCATATAGCCTATACTGTTGGGTGGTAATTTTTCTGAAAAAAAAATGTTTCTCAAAATTATCCCCCCCTCTGTTTTTTTCACAAATCGCACCATGTGTATGTGTATGCGTATGTATGCGTATATATATGTGTATATATATGAAATATAGTAACAATGCACATATATATGCCTTAGGTTTTACCAGCATGGTATTAACCATTAATATGTGTGCAGATAAAGTAGAGAAAAAAAAACGAAAAAAAACACCCTCTTTCTGCTTTTGTTTCCCTGCCAGAAACACATTTTTTTTTTGATCCAATCAATAATCCTGGTTTCCTGTACGCTTCATTTTCGGAGTTTGGACTCCTTGACTGAATGCGCTTTATCTTCGATTCATAAAACCAACGTGTTAAAAGTGTCTCTGCTGCACTCAGTCACACAGATTCAGACAAAGCATCTGTCATTACATGTTTTACAAGGCAGATTTCATACTATGCTGTTGATACCAAGCGACAGCAAAGGTAATTGTACCTGGCCGAAACAAGTGTGAAGCAGTGTGAAGAGCACAGATGTCAACAAAAACCTCTAGTGTTTGTTTTTTTACAACAGCAACACAGTATTTGCATAAAACGGAGCAGCTTAGATTGATTGCAGCTGGATTTACAGTAGCGTGTTCTGAGAGTTCTCACCTCAGCCAAGGATTTCAAAAATTCAACAAACGCAACCTGCTGGATTTCTGACAGCTACCACCTGCTCCTTCTGACGAGTCACATAATACTTCAATTGATTTTATTTTTTCCCCTCTATTTAATGTATTAAACCTTTTTTTAGAAAGAGAAAACTGCATATCTTCTGATATGGCGCCAATTTAATTTAAAGAAAAAAAAGAAACTTGGTCCATTTTATTTCTGTTCCTGGGAGGTCTCTCTTAATGCAGTTTATATAAGCATTAAATAATTCTATACATCACGCTACATTTATTTCGATACGACAACAAATGCTTTGAGACTGCTGGCTCCCTGTTGCAATCTTTATGGACCACGTTTGGAGATACATTTACGTTTGGAGATACATTCAGAATGTGATGGAGATGAAATTGGATGTCTTGGTTGTTAAAACACAAGTTGAAAGTTTAATACGTTTTCTACTTAAAAAAAACAAAATCTTATATCCTTTTTATTTTTTTCGCTGCCACAGTGCCAACAAAAAAAAACAAACCCCCTATACACACCCTGTTTGAAAGAATATAGACCTTCAGTGCACAACCTTTTAAAATCACCGATCTAAAAGTTTGAAAACATTTGCGTTTGTCCATCTCAGTGGGTAATTGGTAGGTGAATCAAATGGATGTTCTGAAAAGCACAAAACCAGAGCGAATGTATGCAGCTATGGCAAATTAGCATTTTAAGTACTTGATTGCAAATAGCTGAATGAGAAATCTTCCTGAAGTGACTGAGATGTACTGGCACCCTGTGAGGGATATGATGAGAAGGGAGAATGGTCTGTCAGCCAGGATGCTGCTGGATCCCCACCGAGTCCATCTGTGTGTCCATTCTGAAGGGATTCAGACTGGGAATCACTGATAGTGGAAAGAGGACAACCAAATGTGGCCAAAACATGTGGGCCACAGATAAATGAGGATGCTCTGCATATGAAGGGAAGGAAAAAAATAAAGCCCCAGTGGGGCAAGTTTAGATGTAAAGGTCAGCACAGCTGTGAAACATTTGAATTAAGAACGCTTTGAAAAAAGTGTGCCGTTTCAATAACTTATTAAATTCTACAACAGACAGAGGCACAAACATTTTTTTTTTCTAGTATGTTGCAATCAGTCCTGGAGGCATTTCATGCTCTGGATATGAATGTGACACACTCTAATACGCAAATTATACATTTAACTGTCCTTTTGCTTAAAATACTTTTTTAAATGTAGGTCAAATAAAATTATCTAGAAATTGCGACTTATGGGACAAACGTTTCTCGTTGTGTCCTGCAGGATTGTAGATGATGATTCTAAAGTTATAAAAATCTGGAGTTTATCCGTGCAGAGCTTAAGTCCCCAAATACGCTGCTAGTGGATGCAGCTTGACATGAAGTGCTAATCGGCTGATGTGCAATCAAAATTTGGGAGAAAAAAAAGCAAACAAGAGCAGTTTTACCAGGTTCCATATGAAAAGCAGCAACTCACAAGTATGACAGACACATGAAAAACAGGATGGAATTAATGTAACAGCACCTTTTTGGATTTGTTGACGGCACAATAGCAATAAAAAAGTGAGCACAGCTAAAAAGTAGCACATGCAGGGACATTGTTCAACTGGTCCTGGTGTGAAGCTGCGGATCTCTCCATGTCAGAGGACAAGGCCAAACATCAGAATTGGATGTCCGTCATCTTCAGTCCCTCAGGTGGCACTGCATAAAACAACAGGCATGATTTACTGTTTTGGCTGGTGGTCAAACAAATTAATGTTTGAAATTCTTGTTTAGACTCATGGAGGCCCATTCCTCCAATCTCAGGACACCTCTCAGCACTCACTGCAAATGCACATCACTGCACCGCAATACCATCGGGTGAGGGTAGCATGATGAATTATGGGAAGCTTCCACATCTGGAAAGTAAGAATCAGTGCTTAAAGGCAAGTTCTAGAGGCATGTGCAGGTTCTAGAGGCGTATGTGGGTTCTAACGGTGTGTGCAGGTTCTAGAGGCGTATGCGGGGGCTCTAAGAGACGTATGCTGGTTCTATAGGTGTTTTAGAGACACATGCGCAAGCAAGACAAATGCCAAACCGCACACTGCATCCATAACAAAAGCAAGTAGTAGAAGAGTTGGGGTGCTGAGCTGGCCTACTTGAAGTACAGATCTTTCTATAATACAAATGTATGATTCATCAGGTAATGAAAAGACTCAGGACTGCAGTGCAGCCAGATTCTGTTTCAAAGCTCGTCTCCTCAGTTTTCAGGATTTTATGGGTGGTGGTTAAATGAGGAGGGAATGTTAGACTTCTACCAAATACTTTATGTCCTATTCGAAGTAAAATGCGAATTTATGAAAAGTGCAAATCATTGTATTTAGTTTTATTTACATTTTACTGCATCCAAAGCTCTGTTTTTATTACTGGGGTCATAGTTTTACAATGACATTTCTCAGACTGCGATTCCTTTGTCTGTTTCCAAGGTGTGTTAAAGGACAAGAGTGTCTCCTGCTTCCATTTTCATACAACAGAGCAGGCACACTCAAAAATGAAAAATAATAAATTAAAAATGGAAAGTGGAAAAACAATATCAGAAGTGTTCCATCTCTGAGTGCTCAGTAATAGAATAAAAGCCTTATTTTATATCTTGGATGATGTAAAAAAGGAGAGACAGAACCAGGGGATCTTTTGTTCTTTCCAAGGAAACGAGAACTTAAAAGCAGAGCTTCATTCTGAATCTCAAACTTCCAAAGAATGGAAAAAAGTAAGTGCATACTTTCCAGATTACATCCAAAATAAAGCCATGGAGTAAAAGGAATTCACAGCGGCAGGCAGTCATAATAATTACAACACAATAACGTCAGCATGTCTGATAACTCCTGTTGAATTCTCTTCACTTCCACTTACAATCTTTTTGTAATTTTGGGTCTTGCATGCAATTTCCAAGACAGCATTGGCTTTTGTGTGGTGAGCTTTCTCCTTGGACTGATGGCCAGCTAAAAGGCTTTTAATGTAAGGGTGGAAATTTAGAATTTTCATTTTAGAGGCTGGGTGGCCTTGAGTGCTGTGTCGAAGAACAGGAGGCACCCTCTTGGTTTTTTATAAGTCCATTTGAATTCACCATCCCCATTGGAAAAAATAATTATCCTCTGTCGTCATGGTTCACCATACAATGCATGGAATATCTGTGGATTTATACCGTTTTCACGTAGGTAAAAGAATATATTTTGAAATCAGCTGTCACTGTGTGTGGCTGAGTGGGTGTTTGTTTTTGATTTCAGATTGCCTTGAGTGAACAAAACCTTCCAATTATTTTGCCTGCTGTGGTTCACTTCATCTCAATTTATACAGGCAATTAGGGCGTTTTCGTTTCAACTCTTTCATGTAGCCACCACAGTTTAAAAAGGAGCACAAACTGTGCCTGGCAGAATAAATAGCATAAACGCTCAAACGATGTGATCAAGTATCTTATTAGCCTGGACTAAATTAGTTATGCACTACTTTTATTTTCCTTTCATGCCTAGTTCACTTTTAATGAGCATTTTAATCCAATTTCATTTGGCCTTTTATCCAACAGCCATTAGGGCTGCTTCTCTCAACTAACTGCTGTGTCTCGATGGATAACAGGTGTGCATGCTGACCTGACACAAAATTAAAGTAACAATTTCACTAAGCAATTATCATATAAATATTTTTTTAAGCTTTCCAATCGCTCCTGAACAAATGAAAATCAATAAGCAAAATGGTCAAAAGAGATTTGCTCGCACTGTAACGGCCAAACGGTAAACAAAGACAAAAGGAAGCAGTAAGACGAATTTTAAGACAAATAATTCCATCACTACGTCAAACAGCAGTGAAGGGAAGAAATGTTTACGTCAAAGGACGGGTCAATACCCAGTACCTCCTGTTGTCTCGGCTGCTTTTACCAAACTTGACTGAACACGGTTGGTGGGGTTCAATACTGGCAAGGCTTCCTTTCTCTTTATCTTTTTTTCCCTCTGTGCGACTTTGAACTCAAGCCAGGGTCCTCGTGGGCCTGGCTTTATTGTGCTGGAGGGAAAATTGCCAATCTGGACCGCTGTGATTGAACAGTGAAAGCAGGAGTTTTATGAAAGAGCTGATTTGCTATTCATTACCTCTCTCACGCTTTTTCCCACACCCCGCACTTTCCGTCGGCTCACTGTGCCACACTCCAACTTCCTTTCTTGGTCTTTTTCTCCATCTTTCTTTGCTGCATGTTCACACATTCCTCCGCACCCCACACCCCTTAAGAGACTCCCATGGTTAGGACAAAGTGGCTTTTCTCTATTTTTTTTCTTTTTTCCCCAAGACCGTTTTTGTGAAATGACTGTTTGTTAGAATGTCGATATGGTAAATAGCGTAATTACCGTCTGGTTTACTTAAGCCTCAGCCCACACCTGCCTGGATTATCAAGTGGAGGCCAGTCAGGAATATTCATGGGGTTCCGTTTGTGGTAAAGGAAGCGATGCAGCAGCGATACAAACCGCTAAATGACACGTGTACAGATGGAGAATAAACTGATCACATGCCAAGTTCACTAGGAAACATTATCAGAACAGCTGGGAATCCATGATTCAAATTATAAATAAAAAGGTATTTATTAATCCATGCAACTTCTAAGGAAAGTAAGAGCAGAAAAGCGCAGCTGTGAGCTTTCCTCAGTTGTTTTGCACTCTGCAGGGTGTTCCCTGACTTCTCAACAGAGTTATGTGGTTCAAGGTCCAACTTTGCTCCCACATAAGCAGGAAAAGGATAAGCATGGGTATAAAAGTGGAGAGAGGAATATGATACTGACCCAAGAGTATCCTAGATAACTGTAGTATTACAACACGTCCAAAACATGTCTCAAAACACAAACAAACCTTTCAGATATACTTTATTCTTTAGGATGGTGTTAATTAAAATAGTGTGATCGATGCATGTGCCTTACTTGTACAAATTGAGCCATTATACTTGCATAACAAATATATTTCACATTACTAGATTCCAGCATCTCTCTCTCTTCAGGGTTTGCATGTTGCTCCCGTCCCTGCTTGGGTTTTCTTCATGTTAATCAAACACGACTCTAAATTTACTGTAGGTCCTGGAGCGCGTGACTATCTGCTTCAAGGATTGATGACCCATTCAGGGTGTAACCTTGCCTCGATAACTGCTACAGGCTTCAGCCCCCCACCACCCACGACCCTGAATGGGATATAACCAATATACGCTGCTTTCAGATACAAATCCCTTCTTTTGTTTTTTTTTTCTTTTGGCCAGCTTGCAACACAGCAAGAAAGAGAAGATATTTGAACAACATTAAAATAACCAACATTCAGAGTAATTTGTAGTACACAAAATTATACAGACCTTCAAAAGCCTAGTCATCGTCTTCTAATTGGGTGCTCGTCTCACTCGTCTCTTGAAACTCCCCTGGACAAGTTATGCGATGTTTTAGACAAAGTTTAAACTGAGGAAAGACCCCCTTTCATTGAGAAGCATTAAAATAGGGCTTAAATATGCTGGGATATTTGCAAAATCTTAGAATATCGTAGATATAATTGGTAATACGGTTTAATTGGGGATAAGGGGTTTACAGATTACAGTACAAGCGGGAGTAACCCTCATCTTACTGTCGTCACAGTAACGGATGACAATGTCCAGGATCAATACTGTTCATGTATCACAGGGTATAATTAAATTAATTTAATTTTAATTAGTTTAATTTGGTGATTCTAAATTGCCCGTAGGTGTAAGCATGAGTGTGGTTGTGAGCATGGTTTGTGTGTATGTATGTGGCCCTGCGATGGACTGGTGACCTGTCCAGGGTGTAACCCCTGCCTCTCACCTGAAATGAGCTGGGATAGGCTCCAGCAGACCCCCGTAACCCTGAAAAGGATAAAGCGGGTATAGATAATGGATGGATGGATGGATAGTTTAATTTGGAAAAGCATTAGTTTAGAGCTAGGGGTGTAACGGTACATGTATTTGTATTGAACCGTTCGGTATAGCGTGTTCGGTTCGGAACGGAGGCGTACCGAACGAGTTTCCACACGGACATATTAAGTAGAGGACCGCACGTTGTGGAGCAGAGCGCTGCTGCAGTTGCGCTCACACCGAGAAAGTATTAAGATTAAAGAAAAAAGCACTAACTAATGAAGAACTAAAGAGCTAAGCACATAATTGTGACGTCCAGTGTTTCCCCTACCATTGTTTAGGCCTGGCGGGGCCTGGCCAGGCCTAAAAAAAAAAAAAAAACAATGATCATTTACGTTTATGAGCGCCTCTGCAGCGCTGTTCTGCAACGTGAGTCAACCTGCTTCGTTGCCTAGTAAAGCCTGAATTATGGTTCAGCGTTAAATCGACGTAGAGCCTACGCCGTAGGGTACGCAGCGACGTGCACCGTACGGCCGCTCGCTGCATACCCTACGCCGTAGGATCTGCGTTGGTGTAACGCGGAACCATAAATCAGCCATGACGATGCGAGTACCGCTGCTGAGAGCGCGGGCATATTATTATACATTATGGGATCTATAGAGTTTGTAGCCAGCCAACTATGGCGCCGGCCAAAAAAAGAAAAAATATTGCGGGCGACAGACAACATGATATAAAGAAATGTTTCTGTCAGGTACGTGTGTTTGTGTTTGCATGTGACGCTGCAGGGAAGCATGAAGGAAAACACAGCCGACGACACACCAGGCGTCCGCGGGGTCCTAGCGCCGGCACACGTAGAGCCAATGTTATTTTGTGTGTGTGTAATAAACAACTAGCACGTTTATATTTTGCATTTTGTTTTCTTACTGTACCGAAAATGAACCGAACCGTGACCTCCAAACCGAGGTACGTACCGAACCGAGATTTTTGTGTACCGTTACACCCCTATTTAGAGCTAATAGGATCTTGAGATCTAAGATGACTTCAGATCTAATATTAGCTACCTTGCCCTGGATCTAAAGTTGTAACTTTGCATCTGGTGCTCAGAGGGTCGATAATCTGAGATAAAATCACAAAGTTAACATTGACACTAACAAGCTAATTTATACTTAACAAAGTCTATGTTGCAACATAACAATAGAGATTAAACTAAAAGTTGAAAGAACTGTTGCTAAGAACACATGCAAATGTCCTTGTTGATCTTCTGGATGTTAAGTGGGCCGCTAAATCTATAAGGGAAGGCGAGTTTATTTGTATAGCGCATTTAATATACAACACAATTCAAAGTGCTTTACATAAAAAGATTTTAAGAAATGCATTAAATAGGAGTTTAAAATCAGGTATTAAAGCAGCACAATGTAACTTTCAGCTTTTGTTGAGTTTGGCGTCTCCTTTGGACAAAAGCGGTAGTGCTTTACCAGAAAGAACACTACGTTTGCCATGAGCACCAGCGCGTACTGCCGGAAAACTCCTGTCCTCGTCGCGTGCATTTGTTTTTTTAGTGAATGAAGATGGGACGGACTTTCAAAACTACTTTTCTGTTTC
Organism: Cololabis saira; assembly: GCF_033807715.1. NCBI lineage: Eukaryota > Metazoa > Chordata > Actinopteri > Beloniformes > Belonidae > Cololabis > Cololabis saira. The sequence continues at coordinate 20,761,227 of NC_084597.1, forward strand.
ACCAAGTGAACAGACGGAACGCAAAAAAAAAAGATGTTAAACTGCTGGAAAGGAACTGGAATTTACCGGGATACCTTAAACAAGGAAGCCAGGGAGCGGTATATGGAGAAAATAATGATTATTAACAGTTTGGGTCCATATGAAATCCCTATCAAAGAGTGGAGGTCCAATGAGGACTTACAAAGAAGGATAAATTATGTATCGCTTGAAATACTGAGGGACAGTCTCACTCAGTATCAGAGGGCTGTGAAAGAGGCAAAGTCCAAGTATTTATCCAATATTATTTCTACTAGTGGACATTGTCCTCGTGTGTTGTTTAGTACTATAAACTCTGTTGTGAACCCCCACAACTCTCCTTTGAGTGATGCTATTGTTTCCACCTGTGAGGACTTTTTACACTTTTTTATTGATAAAGTGAAGTCTGTCAGAGCACTGAGCAGCTGCAGTACAGGCTCGGATCAGCCTGTTACTGCCTCACACTCTGTCGTGTTTGACCATTTTGATCCTATTTCTCTTTCGTCCCTCACTGATATTGTGGTACATATGAAAACTACAAGTTGTCCTCTGGACATTCTTCCAACTAAATTGCTAAAAGAGGTGCTTTCTACTGTTGGGCCTTCCCTCTTGGTTTTAATGAACACTTGTCTCAGCTCAGGATGCGTCCCTGAATCTTTTAAACATGCCATAGTGAGACCAATTCTTAAAAAAGCACATCTTGACGCCAGTGTTCTGTCCAATTTTAGACCTGTTTCTAATCTGTCTTTTATTTCAAAGGTCATTGAGAGAATTGTTTTTAATCAACTGCAATCGTTTTTAGAAAATAACTGTGTGCTTGAAAAATTTCAGTCTGGGTTCAGGACAAGGCATAGCACTGAGTCTGCACTGTTGAAAGTGCATAATGACATTGCCCTTTCCGTTGATGCCAAATGTCCTGTTGTTTTAGTCTTGTTAGACCTGACAGCGGCATTTGATACAGTGGATCATTCAATCCTCTTGTCTCGCCTTAATCAGTGTGCTGGTATTCGTGGCACAGCACTGAAATGGTTTAAATTGTACCTGACAAACAGAAGTTTTTCTGTAATGATCGGCGACCTGTCCTCCTATGCTGCTCCTTTGTTCTGTGGTGTGCCCCAAGGCTCCATACTGGGCCCTTTATTGTTTTCACTTTACATGTTGCCTTTGGGCTCTATCATAGCCAGGGACAACCTAGCTTTTCACTGCTATGCAGATGTCCTGCAAATGTATCTTCCTGTGCTCCCAAACAAATGTGGTGCTCTTCAAACCCTTTATGACTGCATTGCAGAAATTAAAATGTGGTTGGGGCGAAATTTTCTGCACTTAAATGAAGGTAAAACAGAATGTATTTTCTTTGGTGATTCACCACACTCTGGTGATCTATCTTTTAAAGTAAAAACTTCTGTGAGGAATCTTGGAGTTATTTTTGATAGCAGCTTAAAATTTGACAAGCAAATTGACAGCGTGGTCAGGACCAGTTTTTATCAGTTACGGGTTTTAACAAAAGTAAAGCCATTCTTAAATCGTGCAGACTTGGAAAAAACCATTCATGCTTTTATAAGCTCGAGAATTGACTACTGCAATGCTTTGTATGTTGGTGTCTCCAAGTCTTCTCTTAGCCGTTTTCAGCTTGTTCAGAATGCCGCTGCACGCTTTTTAACTAGTACTCGACGTCGCAAATACATCCCTCCGGTTTTATTTGCTCTTCACTGGCTTCCTGTTTCTTTTAGAATTGATTTTAAAATTTTAATCTTTGTTTTTAAAGCCCTCAATGGGCTTGCCCCTGTTTATTTATGTGAACAAGTGCAAGTTCAGAACTCCACTAGAGGCCTACGGTCCTCAAATCAGCTCCTGCTGGTCCCTAGGACCAGGACTAAACTCTGTGGTGATTGGGCCTTCTCCGTTGCTGGACCCAGGCTCTGGAATAAGCTGCCCCCAGAAATGCGCACTATCACTGACTTTGGGGTTTTTAAATCCAGACTGAAAACCTGGTTATTTAGACTGGCTTTTAATACATAGTATTGATGTGATATATTCTTAATTTAATTTTAATGGTTTTATTATGTTGTTTTTAAATTGTTTTGTTTTAATGTGGATTTTAATGGAAAGCACTTTGGTCACCCTGTGTGTTGTAAAGGGCTTTAGAAATAAAGATTGATTGATTGATTGATTGATTACTGCAGCAGTTCTGCACAACCGACGTCTTAGGCTACCTTGTTTAGGAGTGTTTGGCAGCTGCTTTAGTAAATGTTTGACTCGCCATGTGTTTCAATAAATTAGTATAATAGTACAACATACAGTACATGTTTTGTATTACTCTTACTTTTCTTTTCTTTTTTTGACTGCTATATTATGCTGAAGAGGCTCCGAGGTGTAAGCAATATGTTTGTTTTCCTCGTGAGATTATTTTTTTCCTCTGCAGCTACCAATAGAGTTAATATTTTTTTCTCAACAAACTAGTTTTATCTGAAGATTGGGGTTAATCGCACCGCAGAGAGCTGGCCAGCAACTGCGTTTAGCTGGAGAAGTGGGGAATAAAACCCGTGTTTTGTTCCGACCCCGGTCTGTGTGAGTGTTTGTTTGTGGTAAACTGTGGAAGGTTATGTTTGGTCATTACAGCCGAGATCCAACCGAGCCGACGACTCTTTGTTATCTCAGATAGTCGGCCCCCGTGGTTCTGCCTCCAAGCAGGAAAGCGGTGAAAAGTTAAACCATTAGCAATCTTTTCCCCACGTCTGTTATGTGTGGAGCTGCTGCATCTACAACACAGCAACGGGTTACCAGCTTCTGCGGAGCTGCGCTCCAAGCCCCGCTCATTTTCGTCTTGACTACGAATCGGGAAGGAGGGGGGAGTGACGTATGCCGTAAAGCAGTCAAAGCCGTAAAGATTTGTAGTTTTTTAGTGTGGAAGGGTTCCTACCATGCACCTCAAAGTTACATAGTGCCTGTGAAGGCAATACATACCCTTCAGACCATGACAGAGGTGTCATTAAACCTGTTGTAAGTTGATGTACCATCACAATGACTCCAGTTTGTTCCATAAAGTTGAAAGCTGCCTCACCGTGTTCGGCTCAAATCTGGATACAGAAAGTAGGCGTGACCCTGATGACCTGAGGGTTCTGGTTGGTTCATAATGGACCAGGAAATCAGACGTGTGTTTTGGTCCGAGACCATTCAGAGATTTATAAAGCAACGACAGGATTTTTAAATCTATTCTGTGACAGACAGGAAGTCCGTGTAAAGATTTAAGAACTGGAGTAATAAGATAGATAGATTTACGAGATGTACCTCTCTGGTACTGTTCTTAAATGGTTCACGTCCTACCTCACTGATCGTAGTTTCTTTGTAAGTATGGATACATGTTCCTCAGGAACCTATAAGATAAGGTATGGGGTTCCCCAAGGGTCAATTTTAGGTCCAACTCTTTTTAATCTGTACATGCTGCCCCTTGGGGACGTCATCAGGAGACACGGCATCAGCTTCCATAGTTACGCTGACGATATGCAACTGTACATCGCTGTGTCTCCTGATGACACTGGGCCAATTGATGCCCTTTTTAACTGTATTTTAGATATCAAGTCATGGATGGCAGCAAACTTCCTACAGCTCAACCAGGGCAAAACGGAGGTTTTACTCATCGGTCCTGAAGGCCAGAGAGAGAAACTTTTACCAAAGTTACAGGATTTTAAACCTTCAAAATCAGTTAAAAATCTGGGCGTGATTTTTGACTCTGAGCTCACTTTTATTCCACATATTAAAAACATAACAAAGATAGGTTTTTACCATCTTAAGAACATAGCCAGAGTCCGCCCGTTTCTCTCTCAGGCTAGTACGGTGGTGCTAATGCATGCTTTTATCTCATGTCGTTTAGATTACTGTAAAGCCCTGCTCTCTGGTCTTCCCAAAAAGAACATGTATAACCTACAACTATTACAGAATTCAGCCGCACGCGTGCTGACGAGGACCAGAGGGCGGGAGCACATTACATCTGTTTTAAAATCGCTGCATTGGCTCCCCGTGCGCTTCGGGGTCGATTTTAAGGTTCTTTTACTAGTTTTTAAGTGTCTTAATGATCTTGGGCCTTCTTATTTGTCTGCACTACTTTTACCCTATCGACCCACACGGACCCTGAGGTCCTCCGGTGCCTTTTAACCATACCAAAAGTTATAAACTAGGACACACGGGGAGGCGGCATTCGGTTTTTATGGTCCCCGATTGTGGAACAGCCTCCCGGAGAACCTCAGGGCCGCAGAGACTGTTGATGTTTTTAAAAAAAGGCTCAAGACCCATCTCTTTAATCAGGCTTTTAACTGACTCTTAACTCTTTTAATTTTTTTATGCTCACCCTTATTTTAATTGGATCTTACTGCTCTGTTTTATATTTAAGGCTGAGTTATGGTTCTGCGTCAAAACGACGCCGTGCCTACGGCGTGTGGTTTTCGTCCACGCAGACCACACGCCGTCACCTGCGCCGTCACTGACGTGCACCTCCCGAAAATTGTAACTACGCGTCGAGGCGATGCAGACCACACGCAGACAGAGAGGGCTGTGATTGGTTCACTTGGAAGCAACGCATTTCCGGTTTCCGGTTTGAAGCAGTAGTGAACTTTCAGGGCTCTTTTCTTCGTTTATATGTGATTTTTTTTGTTTTGTTTTTTTGCACAATAGTTGCCCTTATCTCTTTGATTTACTGTGACCGGAAAAAGTTGGATAAACCATTCAGAAAAAGATAGCTAACTAGTGGCCGCGGGGGGGTACTGCACCGCGACCAAATGGAGAGACGGAGAAGTCCGAAGGATTCACGACGGCGTCACGGCTGCGGCGTGTGCTCTGCGTTGGTTTGACGCAGAACCTTAATTCAGCCTTTAGTTTATACTTTCTTGTCATAATTTATTTTCATTGTTTTATCTTAATGTTTTATCTAAATATTTTAGTCGTTATTTATGGTCTATTTTAAACATTTTACCGTCTTATTCTTTTAGTTTTTAATGTCTTGCTTTCTAGACATACTTTTAGGATTTTACGTTATGTTATACTTTTTAAACTATATTAGTGTATTTTATCCTGCTTTCTTGTAGCTTTTATCTCCAGTGTTTCTTCATGGGGATCCTCCATGCTGGGAGTGACTCTGGCCTGCAGGGGGTCGTCCTGGGGGTGGTTCTGGCCTGGATGGTGGAAGGCTCTGCACCACGGCTTCACTGCTGTGGTGTGGACTCCTCTATCCGTCCGGGCCGGGATGGTCTCTGTGGGGCCCCCCTTGTAGCTGCGGGCTATGAGACCTCCTGGTGTGGACGGCTCCCTGTTACCGTTTCCTCACCTGGATCCTCTGTGCCTAGCCATGTCTGCACCGTGTGTCTTGGGTGAATTGTGGTGTGTTTGTGTGTGTGCAGGGAGGGGGGAGGGGGGCAGGGCATTAATACATTTTATGTTTGTTTTTTATGAAAAGCACTTTGTGTTACATTTCTTTGTATGAAAGGTGCTTTACAAATAAAGTTTGATTTGATTTGAGAAATCCAAAATAACTACTTGTCAACCACTTACAAACTACTATTAAAGCTGCAAGCAGCGATGAACGGGCCCTCGCACCCTTGTGCACTTTCAGGCGTGCTGCAGTGGAAGCGCTTGTATGACTTGCATGTAGATGTCTTCAGGCCTGGACATTTAACGGATGACACCACCCACGACTCTATATCCAACCATTCAAAAGTTATGGCAGAAAGTAGGAACTATCAGATATCGTCCAATCAGATGAAGGTGCGGGGTTAATTTGCACCAATTAAGGTGAAGGAGTCGAAACCGAGTCTGATGACACCACCCACGACTCTGTATGTCATACCATTTAAAAGTTATGGCAGAAAATAGGATCTATAAAATATCGACCAATCAGAAGAAGGGGCGGGGCTAATTCATGCCAATGAAGGTCAAGTACTCAAAACCGAGTTAGATGACACCACCCACGACTCTCTATGTCAAACCATTCAAAAGTTATGCCAGAAAATAGGGACTATCAAATATTGACCAATCAGAAGAAGGGGCGGGGCTAATTTGCACCAATTATGTTCAAGGACTCAAAACCAAGTCTGATGACACCACCCACGACTCTTTATGTCAAACCCTTCAAAAGTTATGGCAGAAAATAGGAACAATCACATATCGACCAATCAGAAGAAGGGGCGGGGCTAATTAATGCCAATGAAGGTCAAGTACTCAATACCGAGTCCGGTGACACCACCCACATGTCTTTTTCACAATCCGTTCAAAAGTTATGGCAGAAAGTAGTAACTATCAGATATAGACCAATCAGATGAAGGGGCGGGGCTAATTTGCACCAATTATGTTCAAGGACTCAAAACCGAGTCAGATGACACCACCCACGACTCTATGCGAAACCATTCAAAAGTTATGGCAGAAAGTAGGAACTTTCACATATGGACCAATCAGATGAAGGGGGGGCACGCTTTTTGGCATCTAGCGTCGCCATGGTAATGCTTTTGACTGAGAAAAGTAATGCGCGTCATCGCAGGATGGAGACGCACATTTTGATGTATAACACACCTGGGTGCACATTACGGTTCGGGCCGTATTAAAGGTGACCTATTATGGCATTTAATGTATATTTTAAACAGGCCTTGAATGTCTTAAAAACAATCTAAAGCTTGTTTTTTCTACATAAATCATAAATCCAGCCTGTGGGCCCTGTCACTAGTTTTACCGCTTCTAACCTCTTTTTCTGCGCCTCATTCTTAGGGAAGGGGGGGTATGATAATGAGGCTCTGTGCTGATTGGCTCCCTGAATGACGTGTAGCAGGGGAGGAGAATAAACCTGCTCCGCCAGAGCAGCCCGAGCCTGTAAATTATCACAACACTGAATTTTCACAAATGGAAACTTTATTGTTAAAAAAATAAAATATGAGTTGTATATAAATAACATTTATGCACTATTTAAGCCGGATCTACCCGGCGGATGCTGAACGCTGGCCCCGGAGCCACGCCGGGCACCCGGGAGCAGCGCTGCTGGAGCAGCGCGCATCACCGCAGCTTTAACGGGGGAATCTGACCGGTTCCGACCGGCCGGGACCGCAGGAACCGGCCTGGACTGGTAGCAGGGACTCCCGGGGACCGACCAGCGGAATTTCAGCCGGATCTGCCCGGCCGATGCTGTGCGGCGGGCGCTGCAACCGCACGGCGGGCGCACAGATCGCTCCGGAGCGCATCCTGTGCGCATCGCCCGTTACTGGTGATCAAACCGACAGATTTGCCTGAAAATCTCGGAGGGTGAAGCTGGTCCAGCCTGGGACAGACCCCCGAGGACCCAGCTCCCAAACCACCCGGGAACCTGGATGATTTAACCTGGATCCGCGGCGCCGTCCGACTGGCTGAAGGAAGGACCGCTCCAGCCGGGGAGAGAGCTGGTTGTGGGCGTGGTTTCAGCAGCGGAGGCTGAACCTATGGAAATGGGTGAGGGGAGACCACTTTATATATGTTAAAACAAGAAAAAACTTGTTTTTCATAATAGGTCCCCTTTAACTCCCGAAGGAATGGCGTAAATTGCGCCAAAATGACACGATTAATTCAAAATGGCTGACTTCCTGTTTGGTTTCGGCCATGGCGCCAAGAGACTTTTCTTTAAGTTGCGACATGATACAGGTGTGTACCGATTTACGTGCATGTACGTCAAACCGTATTGTGGGGCTTGAAGCACAAAGTTTTCTAGGGGGCGCTGTTGAGCCATTAGGCCACGCCCATTAATGCAAACCATTAAATATCAAATTTTTCACCAGGCCTGGCTTGCGCGCAAAATTTGGTGACTTTTGGGATACGTTTAGTGGGGCAAAAAGGCCCTCATTTCGTCGGAGAAAAATAAAAACAATTCCTACCGATACAATAGGGCCTTCGCACTTTCAGTGCTCGGGCCCTCGTTACACTATGTGCTCACAATCTGACAGGCCGACCTTTGTTGACACTGAAATGCTGTGGACATTCCTATGTATGTAATTCCTATTATAGAGCCTTAATGAAAGCACAACAGGGAATTAAAGCCCATTTAGTTATTTTAAATATTTTATATTATTAAATATTAGTATATATACACATTGATTGTCTTCATGTGAAACATTTACGTTTTCTTTTAATTAAATTAGGCCCTTTCGCCGTGAGAGTCACTAAAATTGCAGTTACATGTCTTTCAGAACGGGTAACTGAGCCCCATCCTGTTCCTCTTTAGGATAGTACATTTGGTTTCCCATTTTTAGAACGAAGTCTTCGCTTTTTTGGCAGAAATGCCTTCTCTCTCATTTCATTCATCCATCTCTGATTAGTTTTTCCGAGTTTGCTCCCGTTGTCGCCACTAACCTCGCGAGAACGGCCACCCAGGCTACAGCAGGTGGCAGTTCTCACGAGGCTAGTGACAATTCAGTTTGCTGTTTAAAAAAAGATTATATTATAAAACTGGAAATTTACGGGAAAATACTAATACGGGAGGACGGTGGGAAAGAGGGGTAACGGGAGACTTGACAGATATGGTCTTAGTGGGGACTCGGGTCTCTTGATCTTAGTGGGGACTCGGGTCTCTTGATCTTAGTGGGGACTCGGGTCTCTTGGTCTTAGTGGGGACTCGGGTCTCTTGGTCTTAGTGGGGACTCGGGCAGCAGCGTTCTGGACTAACTGCAGCTGTATTAACCATATTAACACTACTTCTTAATATGGCTGTTAAAGTTCAGGTCTGAGTCCAGAACATCTCACAGATTTCTGGCCTGGCTATTGGTTTTTAAGTTTTATTGCTTGAAGCTGAGTGCTGACGTTAAATCTTTCTTCCTCGACTCCAAACTCTATTATTCCTGTGTTGTCTTCATTTAACTGAAGAAAATTCTGGCACATTCACTCTTTAATTTGAGCAATGCATTTAATCAATGTTTGGATTGGATTATAGTCTCCTGGTGAGACTATAGCCATATAGCACCAATTTGTTTGGATTTAAGAAATTTAATAAAATAAACTCCATTACCCAGGATACCTGGAATTGGTGTTACAAGCACCCAGGGAACTTTTTTTTGTTGCTGCATAAAATCCATTAAAAAGGAAGGATGGGAGTTCAGGATGTCCCTTTTTTTCCTATGGAGCTAAAATGGACAGATGTTTTGGTCCCCGTGGGGGGCATCTAATCTAATCAATGGGTCAATTTCAAATCCAAACCAAGGTCAGGAGCTCCTTCCTTCGCTAACAGGAACTGCACAAATACATCCAGTTTTCTTGCTAATTTAGCAATGACAATCATGGATGTTTTTTCAAATGTATTTTAATACGTAATATTTTTTTTAATCATTTGAAAAATGCTAATCATAGCAAACTTCTTAGGCAATACTGGATCTGTTGCTGGAGTTCATGACCACAACGACATCCACTTTGCAGCCAACGACAAACATGAATGAAATGATTGCCCATTTTCAAAGCACCTCTGTTGCTTATTAACTGGTCTGAAACAGTGGGTGGGTGGGGGGGGGGGGGGGGGGGGGGGGGGCAGCGAGGGCAGCGAGTTGGGGTAATGCTGCTGTGGTAAAGACGACACCAGCATGTGCTGAGATGCATCTGTTCAGACATTCAGGTCCTAGCCCTGACAGACACCTGGATTAGCCCAGAAAACACACAGCTTTTCTATCTGCTCTATCTGTAAATGCATAATTCACTCAAACACCTCGCTCTGATGGACGAAGAGGTGGTACAGGCTTTATAGTGTTCAAAAATTGGATTTTTACATCAATTCGTCCCATTGCTCTGCTCATCACTCTAATATCATGCAGTAAAGATCTCTAAGCCCTTCACTGCATACATTCTGGTCATATACCGCCCTCCAGGAGGCAACATAGATGAGTTCATCTCTAAAATGGACATGATTCTCTCTGACATTCCTGATGATGGCTCTACACTAATTGTACTAAGAGACATGAACATTCACATTGGCAAAACAGGCTAATGAGTTTCTGGCTCTCATCCACCCTTTCAATCTTACACTGGTCCTGACTCCTCCAACACACACAGCTGGTAATATCCTTGAACTGGTCCTGATCAGAAACTGCAATACAGCTGACGTGTGTGTCACACCACTGCACCTCTCAGACCACTTCCTGGTTAAATTTTCCATCTCCCTTCATCATGTCACTCACCTGACTCCAAAAATGATTTCCCACCACAGAAACCTACAATCTCCCATCTCTACACAGCTGTCTGATGAGGTCTGCTCTACCCTCCCTTCCCAGTAAGACTTTTCCCACACTATCTGTTAATTAGGCTACAGAAACACTCCTCACTCGCCTCCTCTCTGGATGAACTCTGTCCTCTGGTGTCCAAACCAGCTGGACAGAAACCTCCCAGTCCATGGCTCACAGAGGGATGAGGGATGAGGGATGACAGAGTTGGACTTAGGGCAACAGAGAAAGTGTTGAAATCCAAAGAGCACACTGACTTGTCCGAGTACAGACAAAAACTTTTTTCACATCGAGCTTAACAACAGCAACAGCAGGATTTTTAAATCTATTCTGTGACAGACAGGAAGTCCGTGTAAAGATTTAAGAACTGGAGTAATAAGATAGATAGATTTACGAGAAATTCAAAATAACTACCTGTCAAACACTTACAAACTACTATTAAAGTTGCAAGCAGTGATGAACGGGCCCTCGCACCCTTGTGCACGTTCAGGCATGCTGCAGTGGAAGCGCTTGTATGACTTGCATGTAGATTCTTCAGGCCAGGATATTTAATGGATGACACCACCCACGACTCTATATCAAACCATTCAAAAGTTATAGCAGAAAATAGGGACCTATCAAATATTGACCAATCAGATGAAGGGGTGCAGCTAATTTGCACCAATTATGTTCAAGGACTCAAAACCGAGTCCGATGACACCACCCACGACTCTTTTGGCGCTTTTCCACTACGGGCCGAGGCGGATAGAGGCTGGCCGAGTAGGTACTTTTTCTATTCTGCCGAGGTTCTAAGCATGCTGAGTCGGCCCTGTATCTGACGTCACCACCCTCCACGCCACTTATTGGTCGGGGGGCGGGGCCGTCAGACGTTTGAATCAGGAGTCAGCGCGAGAACGACTCGTGGCTCGCGGCGATTTTATTATACAGCCCAAACGTCTGTTTGGTGATCCAACTCTGAGGTGCAGATGTTCATAAACCTGGTGGCTGAGGAGAGAATTAAAAAAGGATCTCGACCGGCGATAAGGAACGATCAGATCCACCAGGCGCTCTGTTTCTTCTCAACTGCTCGGGGACCTCCCAGCTGATTTCTCATCAGCGCCGACTCAAACGTGTTGCGCAATCGAGTACGTCACAGCAGCTTCACCCCCACCCACCCACTTCTCACCACTTCTCACCTGGGTGTCTAAAAACAAACGAGAACGAGGCGGGTCGAGGCGGGACGAGGCGTGCCAAGGCGCATGGAGTAGGTACTAGTAGAAAAGCGCCATTTATGTCAAACCATTCAAAAGTTATGGCAGAAAGTAGGGACTATCAAATATGGACGAATCAGATGAAGGGGGGGCGCGCTTTTTGGCGTCTATCGTCTGTCGTCTGTCGCGCATCGTCGCAGGATCGAGACGCACATTTTGATGTATAACACACCTGGGTGCACGTTGCGGTTCGGGCGAAGAAATGGCCGAAGAAATGGCATTACTTGTGCTAAAATTACACAATTAATTCAAAATGGCCAACTTCCTGTTCGGTTTCGGCCATGGCGCCAAGAGGCGACATGATACAGGTGTGTACCGATTTTCGTACGTCAAACCGTATTGTGGGGCTTGAGGCACGAAGTTTTCTAGGGGGCACTGTTGAGCCATTAGGCCACGCCCATTAATGCAAACCGTTAAAAATAAAATTTTTCGCTAGGCCTGGTTTGCGTGCATAATTTGGTGACTTTTGGGGCACATTTAGGTGGGCAAAAAGGCCCTCATTTCGTCGGAAAAATAAAAACAAAAAAAACGAGAAAAAAGATTCCTACAGATACAATAGGGCCTTCGCACTGTCAGTGCTCGGGCTCTAATAATAAATCTGTGTCCAACTGGGCTCTCAGCAGTCTGACCAACACTTATCCATGCTGGACCCTCTGATGTGATTTCTTGCTTGTGTTGTTCTCTCAGATGTGAGGACGTAACTAAAGGACAGTAGTAAGGGTAGTAAATTGGGAGTCCAGCTTGCTGAGGGGACATGACTTGCTACTCTGCATTTTTTTATTGGACCAAAATGTGTTTCAGGCTGTTTACGTGTCAGAGACATGTTCCCTAGTCTAGGTCATGGAGGGCCACTGATGTGTTGTTGTTTTAGATGTGTGCCTGCTTCAACACACCTAATTCAAACAAAGTTGCTACCAATTTAGCCTTTTTGGAAATTCAGATAGACGATCTTAGTGGAATATCCACGACTTCTGTCAATGGTCTGAAACAGGTAGAATAGAGTTTTGAATTCTGGTTGTAGCCCCACAAGGTGGAGGAAAGGGACTTCATACAGGGTAGAAAGCTGAAGGTTCTATACGTGAATAGTGGTGATCATGAATACCGCACAGCCCATTAGCCTCAAAGAGTTGGCATTTGCTAATGCTGAAATCACTCCCTCAGATGATGCAGTTCCAGATGACTGAGCAATGGAAAGAACATGTAAACTCCATACCAAAAAAAAACCCCAGTTGAGATTTGGACTGGAAACTATCTTGATTTGAGGAAACAGCGTGAAAACGCAGCTCTTTATAAAAACTCATGGATTAAAAATTAATAAAGAGTAATACGTGAACTTGTTTGCAGCTATTGGTCAGCTTGCCACTCTGGTGAATCCACGGGGGAACTCACCAGAGTGAGTATGAACTTACCCCCATGTGAGCATCCTCTAGATGCAGCAGAGTAACTTGGTGTTTTGAGACTACAGAACACAGTATGTCCATGTATTTGTTTTGGTACCTCAGAGAGTTGACTGATTCACATTGCAAAGAAATCATGTTCAGTTCCAGATACTCAGAGTTCTCCAAACAGAAAGAGACTTTAAATTCACCAGCTCAAGTCTGTCTTTGCTCTTTGGGGAAAACTCAGATGCCTCTGAGGAGCCATCACAGCAGTGAGAACATCCATACTAACAGGTCATACAACTCTACAGCTCCCTGCTTGCCAGTCACAACTGAAGAAATCCTTTAGTTAGAAAGGGAAACATCTTCAATAACCAAGAAAGATGTACTTGGAGTCAAGCACCAGGAATCACCCTCAACTCGCACCATCACCGGAATATCATGACTCTGCACCAACACGTCTCAGTATTCCATATTAATCTATTCAAGTTATTGGTTCAAGGAACTAGGTTGTTTTTTTAACAACATCATGTTTCTTTTGCAAACAGCTGGTTGTAGCGTTGTCACTCAATGACTACGTTTACATGCAGTCAAAATTCAGGTTATTGCTAATATTCCGGTTACTGAAACATTCGGGATTTTCCGTTTACATGCGTGAGCAAACAGGGTTATCCCTACATTTAGTTTTAGTTTGTTCTCTTCTACCCAGTTAGAAACCAGCATCAACTCTTGTTGTAGCGACTTGTTGACAGATTCAATATTATCTGTGGAGACATACATCGTGGTATCATCCGCGTAGATCGCCATATTCGCATTTTTAAGTACATAAGGCATGTCGTTAACAAAGATGGAATAGAGTAGAGGTCCGAGGCAACTTGTGGAATACCACTTTCCAGTGTTACAGTGTTCGAAAGAGAACCATTAAACATTACGCATTGTTTTCTGTTTGACAAGTAACTTTTCATAAAATCAACAGCCGAATCTTTAAACCTATAAGCTAATAATTTCATAAGTAATAACTCATGATCTATAATGTCGAAAGCTGCACTAAAGTCTAACAGTACAGCTCCTACTACTAATTTCTCGTCAATTCTCTTCAACCAGTCATCAGTAAGAGATGTTAGAGCTGTACAAGTGGAAAATCCTGTTTTGTAAGCATGTTGAAGATCAGAGTTGATGCCGTTTTCTTCAAAATACTGCTGAATCTGCTTATATACTATTCCTTCTAAAAGTTTGCCCAAGACAGGTAGAATGCTGATTGGCCTGCTGTTGGGTCCTGAAAACGGCTCTCTGCTGTTTTTAAGTAATGGAGTTACCTTTGCTATCTTCCATAACTGAGGAAAAACACATTCATGAAAATATAAACTAAATATATGATATATAGGCTCAATTACACTTCCAACTCCCAGCTGGAGTAGTCTTCCGTCTAAGTTGTCAATACCAGAGGGTTTGTCACTTTTAATTGTTAGAATCAGTTTTTCAAGCTCTGCCCTGTTGATCATTTTGAATTGAAAGATGCACTCTTTATTCAACATAATTTATTTTTTAATAATGGACTCAGACAGCTTACCGCACCTAGGCACCATATGTTTTCTTCTTATATTTACTTTGTTGTTAAAATAATTATTAAAATAATTTGCTATATCAAATGGTTTAGTTATATATGCACCGTCTAGTTCAATGAATCCAGATGTTTTATTACCTTTATCCTTACCTATAGCGTCTTTAAGTGTTCTCCATCATTTTTTTACTGTCATTCTTGCACTCTACAAACTTAGATAGATAGTATTGTTTTTTCTTTTGTCTGTTCATTTTAGTGATTTTGTTTCTAAGTGATCGGTAAGCTTGCCACTCGTCTACATTACTCGATGCAATTGCAGATTTTTTCAGTAAATCTCTCGGTTTCATCCAGCATCTCAAGTCATTGTCAATCCAGGGGGCTTTAGCTGATCTAACAGACAACTTCTTGATTGGAGCATGTGTGTCACAGACAGCAGAAAATAACCTCATAAAAGTGAGTAGTGCAGCCTCTGCATGTGAACAGTCCAGAACAATTTTCCAATTCACATTTTCTAGATTTTCAATAAAATCCTTCTCAGATAATTTTTTATACATTCTTCTAAATATGACCTTAGGTCCAGATTTTGGAACTCTTGTTTTTATTGTTAAAGCTATAATGTTGTGGTCGCTAAACCCCACAGGTACAGCATAGGGTACAGTAGGGTATAGCATGGATGCAGCACATTTTCAATTTGAGTGACAAAGTGACACACAAACTCCTTCCCCTTTGTATTCATTTTAGAAGGAATTAAAAAAAAAAAAAGAACTTTTCCCCGCTGACCTCCCTTATTCAGTGTTTTTCAGCTTGTCATGTACGCAAATCAATTGGTATTTTTAATTTCTCTTATATGAAATTGTCTAAATGAAGTAGTCTTTTTGGAATTTCATTGCGGCAAATCATGCTGTAGCCGAGCCACTATTATGTAAACAGAAGACAGCCATGTCTCCCATGACGAGAGTAATAAAAAAAAGCAATATATGGTCAATCCAATGAGACCAAGTGCTCCAAACACTGGTGAAAAAGTGACACGCTTGTTTAATTCTAAAGTTTTATATTCGGCCCCTGGATTGATCCCCAACCCTGTTACGTGCCTGAATGTCTCTATGCAGCCACTGATGGTCATTCCCAAGCACGGATGAATGGGGACGGCTTTGCCAGGATGACCAACTGATGTAAAACCTACAGAAAATGAATATCCACAATGAATGTCGAAAGAAGTTGCAGTTACCAGTTCTTCAAAGTAGGTTAACACAGCACCACTTTACCTCATCCACTCAGTCATTATTTATTTGAGCAAAAAGAAAGACTGAATGTGCAAGCCTTGTATGAGAGTGGCATTCATCCCATGGTTCAAAAGCTTGTACATTGTACAGCAAGTTTACAAGTCTAATCAGTGACTATAAAGCCTGAATTATGGTTCTGCGTTAAATCAACGCAGAGCCTACGCCGTAGGGTACGCGGCTACGTGGGAGGCTCTCCGTATCCTGATGTGCACCTCCCAAAAAATGTAACTACGCGTAGAGGCGATGCAGACCCAACGCAGACTGAGAGGGCTGTGATTGGTTTGCTTGGTAGCAACGCATTTCCGGTTCCGGTTCGTGAAGCAGTAGTGAACTTTCACAAAAAACAAAAACAAAAGTCAACCTGTTTGATAGCTTAATAACCTGAATACTGCATAACTTTCAGCACCAATTCTGCGTAAGTGGACATTAAATTAATATTCATTCCACTTGCAAAACATATCACATTATCTCTGGGTGAGATAATGATCCCTCTTGGTCAGATAGCCTACTACATGCGACCATATGTGCAGAGAAATTGTGATGAAGTGTCATGATCAAATATCTTCCAAGACCTTCAAACCATCAAGCGTGACTTCTAAAGTTGCCCTTTCCAAAGTTGCTATTTCCATGGTTATGCAAATACTTTTAGACATGCTTGAACAGGGAAAGATTTTGACACTTTTAATGTCCTGGTGAAATGAAATACCTTAGATTATATCAATGTAACAATAAATTTCTGTATAACAAAAAAAAAAAAAAAAAAAAATGGGGGTAACAAATTATGATGCCTTGAAAGGCATCATAATTTTGAAAGGCTCCTGCTCGCCTAGAATCATTTGCATCAGAGATCCCTTGAAATTAAAATTCAATAAGATCTAGGCTCTTTCCCCAAACTGTTTTGCACCAGTGAGCTGTGATATCACCCCTTTTCTCCAATCACATCGTGATGATCCTTCTCACTGTGCCATTTTAACCAGTCAAAATAACTAAAAATTAATTCATTCATTCATTCATTTTCCAAAGAGACACACTTATAAATGAATTTTTCTTATAAATGAAAAGATGTCTGTATTCAATTTTAAAGCCAACATTTTTTTAAATATATTTGAGGTCTAGCATCAAAGTACTTTATGAAAATTTAATCAAATAATCATCAAGAGCTGTGGGTAAGTTGGAGCCTTTCAGTTTTGTGGCTGTTGTATTCTGCCTTTTTTTTCTGCTCTATTGCCAATACTTGCATAATTTCAAATGAGATGCAGTGAATTACTTTGTTCCAGGCTCTCATTATGCAGACAGCAAAGATATGCTCTTTGTCCCATGAAAACTATTAGATTAATTAATGGGTGAACATATTTCCCTTTCCCCTCCATTCTAGTAATCAGCTTTCGAGGTCCATTCTTTGCTCAGTGAACTGATTCATTCTCTCGATCCTGACAAGCCTTTACCGCTTTTTTTTTTTTTTTTTTTTTTTTTTACAAAATAAGACCTTCAGCCAATTCGGATTGTCTTGATAGTTTTGTATAATTCAAATGCCTGCAGCCTAATGAGCCTGAGTTATAATCAAAAGTGAGGAGTAAAGTCAAGAAAAAGAAAGAAGGATCAAGTTTTCAAACCTTACTCTGCCTCAAGAATATTTCACTGAAGGAGAGTGTCCGTTTTCTTTTTCTCCCTCCTCCAGACAGGTGGAAGTGACCAGTTCCAGAGAAAAGGTGCGACGGACAATGCATCATCCGTTGCAGCATGACGGCTGGTGAAAAACAGGAGTGTTTACAGAGGAGGGGGAGCCATTTACAACGGTAAATATGTACATCCCCGGCAAGTGAAGGCTTGATGGTTTTGCAACAGGGTGATATCTGATATACGGCTGCATGTGCGAAGAGAGCTGATCAAGGCCACCTCTATCACTCAACCTGAAAATCCTGGCACCATGAAAAAAGAAAGAGAAAATAAAATGATGGAAGCTAGCTGGCTTCAATAGCCACTCACATCCTTTTCATTTACAAAGAAGGTATTCTAATTTCCTTGTTGTAACCCCTCCATGCATTGCTGTATCTTATTTTAATCTAATAAACAATCCCTAATGATGCTCTCAGATACATTTCCTGGCTTTAAATCACTCAAATATGGTTTAAGCTGTTTCTATCTGCAAGGCTATTGAAGTATAGATGGTACACGTGTGTGTGTGTGTGTGTGTGTGTGTGTGTGTGTGTGTGTGTGTGTGTGTGTGTGTGTGTGTGTGTGTGTGTGTGTGTGTGTGTGTGTGTGTGTGTGTGTGTGTGTGTGTGTGTGTGTGTGTGTGTGTGTGTGTGTGTGTGTGGAGGAGGTTTATTCAGAGTCGTTTTGTGCTTTGGATGTTTAAATTGCACCACAGAGACATCAGTGTCAAAGAGGGTGAGACAGTGATTTAGCCGGACGCATCTCTAAAAGCAGAGAACATGAGGGGGGTCAAGAATGGTTCCCCGGGGCAATTTATAGGCATCTGTTATGGTTGGGAAATGAGAATAGAGGAGTAAATTGCTAGCTGATGGGGTCTGAGGACAAGAGGGAGCTTCATGTTCAGACCAGCCACCTGATAGAGAGCACAACCAAAAAACTGCTGGTAAACAGAGCCTGAGGAGCCAGAGTAAACCAAGAAAAAGCCGGCCGTTGACCAGAGCAGCTGAATGTTTGTTCTTTAACGGCATGCATGTTTGTGGCTTTGGTATTCATGATGTGATAGACAGGACTCAGGCGAGTTCTTTGATGTCTCAGTATTAAGCATTTATCTTAGTCAATATTTGAATACAGTATCTGTTATATACGGCCAGGCTGGAGGATATATTCATTGAGGTTGTTTGGCGCCTCAAATGCTACTTGGGTTCAGTTCAATCTATTAAACATCCCCCAAAACCATTTCCTTGTGAAAGTTAATTCAAATAATATCCTAATTCAAAATAAAGTAAAAGATTTGTTGATAATTACTGTGCCTGTCTCTCTTACATCCGTCTGTCCACCCAGGTGTAAACAGCATGTGTGGATTTGAGTATTTTTGAGGTCACAAACAAAATGTCGTTCAGGGTCCCCTAAAACCCTAGGGCTGGCCCTGTACTCACTGAACTTGATAAAGTGTTCTGGGTAATTGCATAGAATTACGTATCCTTAACAAGAGAGAAAAAAAAAAGTAAATTAATTCTGTTTTTACTCAGGTGTTTGAATTACTGCCGATCAAGGCTGGAGCAGATAAAACATTTTAAGGTGTTGTGGTTGATTCTTGCAAGAATGCCAATTATATCCTTAACCTTTGAAGACAAAAGACGGCTGGAGATGTAGAAGTTCTTCTCCAAATGAAATAATTTACTTGCGTTTGTTGGAGTACATAACATGCATATTTGATCAGACACGCAGTACTAAGAGACACTCTTTTTGTTTAGTCCATGAATCATAAATGCACAGAAAAATGCAGAGGAAGCACAGACTTCAGGCTGTCATATAGTCGGGAGTTCTCTTGTTTGAAAGGTGCTGTGTTTATGAGATATAATGAGTCAGAGATGAGGAAAATGGAACATCACTGGAAGAAAAAAGCAAAACTAAGAAACAGAGTGAGCAAGGGAGGCAGACTCCCTGCTGGCAAGGTTTTTCATGTAATCGGAGCAACCACGGGGCCAGAAAAAAAAAAGATCTTTGATCAAAAATATTTTCTCCAGCCCATTTGGCGCACAGAGTCTGTATATGTGTGTACATGTGTATATGCATATGTGTATGTGTGAAAGAATTTTTCTTTAAAGTAACGTGGAGGACATAAGCAGGTCACACAGACACATGCCTCATTCCACTCGCAGCAGACCCAAAGGATTAATTTAACGATCTGCAGGACGCTTGTCCTACGTGGCCCTCGTTAAGACCATCATGCAGAATCTGCATTTGACTGCTGCCCGCCGTGACTAATTGACTTATTTTGCAGGCCTAAGCAGTATTGAAAGCTTTCATATTTATCACTTTGAGGCTACATCAGTAAACTTGAGCAGAATATTGTATCCTCTACTGAATAGCAGAGAGGTAAAGTGGTGGATAATCAACATGTGATTAGTTTTGTTATAATTTTGGTCTTTTAGTTAGTTATGACTGTCTCTAAAAGGAGAACATCGATTAATTTATCTTTTAAACATCTGACCCCCCTGTTTATAATCCACCCTCACAGATCCTGTCTTTTTCACCTCTCTCATCCTCCTCTATACTGTATTTTATCAAGATTAAAGAGGTTTAAAGCCTCCTGCTTCCAGCCCAGGAAAAGTAATGACTGCATCAATCAGGCTTTACCTTGTACTGGTGTAATACCCAGACAAATTGACTTGTTTGTTTTCCTGCTGTCAACTCATCGCAAATATCAGCCTCATTCCGTCCTCATCACGCCCTGGTGGAGTACACACACTCGGGCTGGGAGCGAAGAGACCTGTAGCGTTCCCAGGACAAGCAGCCAAGCTTGCAACAGCCATCTCATTGACGTAGGCGCAGTTTTACTATTTCCATTTCATATCGGACAAACTGAGAAAAAGTGTTTCACTTTTAAGTTCAAGTCTAGATGTGCAACTCATCCTTGTTAACATTCAGCTCCGGTCCATTGTCCTACTCACATGAAACTCGTGTCAACTCCACGTCCACATCATCTCCATCTCTGGCACGTACCAAGGCGACTAAAATGCTTGCAGCCGAACAGTTCCAGAGTTCCAACGCGAATGAGCCGATACATTTGTGTTAGTGACGCATGGCGAGAATGGATCAGAGAGTGAGCTTTATTAAATCAGCATTGTGTCTGAGGACATAACATCTGACAAGTAAATGGAAATACATGGGCCATATTTGGGAGGGGGGGGGGGTGATCAATAAAAAAAAAGGATGTAGGGACCAGTTTCGTGCACATGCAGTGGAGCTTTGGTAATATTCTGCCAGCAGACTCATCGTCTTATTGCTTCAAAAAAACATAACTGGATTGACAGCGTGACTGAATGGACAGTTTTTCTCTAGAGTGCAGACACATGTGGACCATATGTAAGTCAATCAAGCCAAACAGTGAGTGGCAAGTACGAGTATCATCTGCACACCCACTCACGCACCAAAAAGGCCTTAAGAGAAAGAGAAGTGGGGGAGGATGAAGAAAAAGTGTGGGATGAAGGTGATTATGGACTCATGGAGGTCAGAGAAGAGAGAAGCTCTACATAAGCAGAAGAGTTGGAGATAACAAAAGATAAACTAATAAACTACAGCTACAGAGAGAAAAAAATAGAGCAGAGGATGAAAGAGGATGAGGTGACTAAAGTTTATTATTCACATAAAACACCAGCATTCCTCATGATTATTTAAATGACCCTTTACTGCTGACGTCTAACCAACAGGGAACTATACAAATAGTTTAAGCTGAAAAAATAAACACAAATTAATTCATTCTGCTCATAGTAAAGCTCCAATTTACTCCAAACAATCCAATAATGATGAATATTTACTAAATGCACCTTTGAAACCAATGTTACCAAAAATCCTCCTCTGTTTAAGCAGCTGTAAATGCTTTTTGGCACTAGTTTAGGTTTGGAAACTTATTTCTTCAGTCTTCTCTTCTGAAACACAATATCCATCCAAACTTGGTGTAAACCTTGCGTGATAGAGTGCAATTAATGCAGGATTTACAAGACCAACACAGATATTTGGTGATGTAAAAATCTGATATTCCATTGATGTGTTTTCTTCCAGTAAACACAAAGAGCAAACACATTTGCCTGACATTTATTATATACAGCGGGCCACAAAAGTATTTCTCCCACTGAAAAAGATAAGAGAGGCCTGTAATTTTCATCACAGGTATATCTCAACTGTAAGAGACAAAATTAAATAAAAAAAAAATCCAGAAAATCAGATTGTCAGATTTTTAAAGAATGTAATTGCAAATTATAGTGGAAAATAAGTATTTGGTCAATAACAAAATTTAATCTCAATACTTTGTTATATACCCTTTGTTGGCAATGACAGATGTCAAATGTTTTCTGTAAGTCTTCACAAGGTTTTCATACACTGTTGCTGGTATTTTGGCCCATTCCTCCATGCAGATCTCCTCTAGAGCAGTGATATTTTGGGGCTGTCGCTGGGCAACACGGACTTTCAACAGATATTTTATGGGGTTGAGATTTAGAGACTGGCTAGGCCACTCCAGGATCTGGAAATGTTTCTTACCAAGCCACTCCCTTGTTACCCGGGCGATGTGTTTGGGATCATTGTCATGCTGAAAGACCCAGCCACGTTTCATCTTCACTGCCCTTGTGGAGGTCGCACCAAAATGGTTGTAATTTTCTTTGTAGTTTTGTTTGTTTCACTATTAACATGCAAACATTTCAAGTAATGGCAGTACACATAGTCTTTTGTTTTCACATGGCACACATTTTATTATTTGACAGTTAGTTGCTAATTTGAGTGCACGCATTTTAGTTAACAGTCTGTCATTTAATATTATTTGTTAATTGCTTTACCTTTTGTTTCTTACATTGATCTGGAGAGTTCTCCTCTGGCAAAAGGGGGCGACGCAGCTTGAGTTGGCCTTTTATCCTGGAGTGGCAGGAAGTGGAAGAGGCCAACTGAGTGTGCCGGAGGGGGGAGTCTACCAGCAATGATCCAGTTTAATTAATTATATTTGACTTTTTGTTTTGTTTTGGTTTTGTTAAATAACAATAAGTTTAGTTGTAAATAATTTAGTTATTTCAATCTTTATTGTTATTGGTGTTAATTAAGGATATGGAGTTAATTGTTTATTCCTGCCCCCCTTTTGTGTCTTTGTAGGCTAGCCTGTCTGTATATTATAATAATAATAGGCTGGCCTCTCGCCGGGTGGGGGTCGTTGGCCTGGGGGGCGTGGGCCTACACAGATGTTACACATAGCCACACAGACATATATACACACACATAGCCACACACACACACACACACACACATAGCCACACACACACACACATAGCCACACACACACACACACACACACACATATATAGCCACACAGATGCACACACATAGCCACACAGATGCACACACATAGCCACACAGACATATATACACACACATAGCCACACACACACATAGCCACACACACACACACACACAGCCACACACACACAGCCACACACACACAGCCACACACACACAGCCACACACAGCCACACACACACACACACACACACACACACACGCACACATATATAGACAGATACACCGTCTCATTCACCTGCATGCTTGCTCTGTAGTTTTTGGGGTTAGTTAATTGCGGTAGCTTGGTTCAGATTGTTATTGGATCTCGAGACCTGGGACGTTTGCTGCTCGTGTTTCGGCCGGTTCTGTGCCTGTTGTTTTTTTTCAGATTTCCAGTGCTCGACGTACGCCTCCATGTGTGTTCTCGCATCCTGGATTAGCAGCGGATGTCACGCCCCCCTTCACGCCCCCCCCCAAAAAACAGAACAAAAAACTGTTTTTGTATGTGTATATACAGTATATGTATGTATGCGTATATATAAGTATATATATTATTTGAGATAAATATATTAACAATGCAAATATATATGCTTTAGGTTCTTACCATAATGGTATTAACCATTAATATGTGTGCAGACAAGTTAAAAAAAAAGAATGTTATGCTTACCGAAATAAAATGTCAATAAAAAGGAAAGCAAAAATAAATGATGCCTGAACTTGTGTGTTGACTCAGCAAGCATAATATTAAAAGACAACACCTAAAACAATAAATATTTGAACGCATTACAGACTGTCTTAGAGGTTTCTTCTATTCTACTCAATCATCTTTTGAATTATGGCTAAGTGCCAGTTTTGTTTTGTTTTTCTACACCAACCCTAACATTATGCAGAACACGAATAAATGGTGCACAAAAACTTCATCAGCATCCAGCAAATGAACCTCCGAGTTCCACAATGGAAGGACCAGAGAGCTCATATGAAAGAGTTTTGTTCAAACATGATTTTTTTTTTTTTTTTTGGGCTGCAGCTACAGTCAAAGGCCTTCCCTCTTGTTTGTTCATTGGCTTTTGCAGCTAATATTTATATTTTTTTGTTGTTGTAATATATACATAATTTACTTATTAACAACATGTAAGAATGAGAAGACCACATAAACCTTGAACAACCACCACAACTTTACATTTGTTTTTAAGTTTGGGTTAATCAGTGCATATGTTTGCAGGGGTGAGATGCAATCCTTAATTTTTGCTCAGCTTAATGAAGTAAAGTGGTGGCCGTCTTGTTCATGGGCACTATTATACGTTTCTGTTATTGTTTTTGACACAATTGCATAATTTTCACCCCTCACTCATATTTCTATAAGCATCAGCTGCTTCTTGATTCTGCCAATCCCTGAACAGAGCTACATGTAAGTCAATAGAGCGACACATTTATGTAAAATGTGGAGCACCAAAGAAAATATGCACACAAGCCGGCATATGAATAAAACGTGCTCAAGAGCAAGTTTGCTCAAATTTAGAAATTGAGCTCCTCAAAACTCTGCATACATTCAAGGACTTTTTTGTGTATGATGGGAAAACATGTTCTGCTCCACTTAAAACTCAATCTGCATTCAAATTCACTCAAATTGTGCGTGGAAATGTCCTGAGCACCAGTGTGCGCTGTTCTATTTCCTATTCATCTTATTTTTGTTCTGCCAGTTAATTAGATGCCAATTAGATGTCGACCAGTGAAACTGTCTCCTATCCTGGCTATACTTCAGAGCCCCCGACTGGGTAATGGTTATCGTGTCACTGATCATATTTTATTCTTGAACTTGCTTGTGAAAATGTTTTGTGTTACCTGCTGTATTTATGCCATATTTATTAACTTGGTCAAATTCTCCACCTCTAAATTTGTATCATGGTCATGTCCTGACAATAATGTCACACACTGTTAACGACTAACCATCCATCAATTAACTACTTATCCAATTTTGGGTGGTAGGGGTAGTAGCCTAAGGGGCAAATAAACTTTCTGTTCAGAACGCGTACGCATCATGGCCGCACACGCGTATCCTGCGTTCTGAGCACCAGCTGACCACAAGTGACTTGACGTGGAGGTCGGAAACTTGACTGTTATGAAGAGAGGCTGCTGAGCAGGAGCTGTTATCCTCACATTTATGATCCACATCGCCACCGCACAGTGACAAACATGAATGTCAAAACAGCGGCGGCAGATCAACACAGTCCTGGGTGCAGATAGAGTCGTGCTCGTTATGTCCGTGCTCGTCGGAAGATGAATCGGTGATGATGCTGTTGGGATTTTTTGTCAACCGGTCAATCGCCTGAGCTGGATAAAGAGGTTTGTCAGTCATCGCTTGACTGACATCGACTTTGCTCCAGATATTTTGGTATTTAATCTCCTGATGAAATGCGCGTGCACGCTACAAGCTCGTAACTGGCTGCTACAGCTTGATAGCTCGTCCCTGTCACGTAGCCAGCTCTCTGCTGTGGTCTCGGACTCGCCGTTTCCGATTTTGAGCTGAATTAGTGGGACAATCCCATGTAACAAGTCGTCAAACGAAACAGAGGACATGCAAAAATATCGACGCTGTTTCTCATCATCAGTTGCTGCATCGGCAAGACGGACGATATCTCCAGTCTCCCAATGGGTCTGGTTGAACACCTGACAAACCATCTCCTATCGCGCTGTTTTTTTTACCGAGATCACAAGAAACGCAGTGCAGTGATCTCCTCTTCATCCTGTGTTGCTGTCTTGTTTATTTATCTTTATTCCACCAGCTGGTTTATTATACTACTACCAAATACTTTATTACTTTTCCAACTGTTGCTCTGCTTACTGCCCCCAGTCGGTTACCGCCGGTAAGATGCGGTCTCCTCGCGTACTACGCAAGCGACGTTCCAGTTGGTTGTGAACGCAAATGGACGCGAACGCGGGCTCAAATATCAAGAATATCTGCCCCTTAAGCAATAAAACTCAAATCTGCCTCTCCTGGGCCTCCTCCAATAGTTATTTTGGAGTAATTGTGAGATGCTCTCAAGCCAGCTATGAATCTTCAGCAACTCCTAAGTAGGGATGGGAATCGAGAACCTGTTCTTGTTCAGAACCGGTTCCCAGTGTTCCCAGTGTTTCAATTCCTCTTCAACTTTTCGATTCCAGTTGCATACATTTAAGTAAAAAAGACGACAACAGAGCAACTTTCAATCCTTGCCCAGTGAATATTTTGTCAAAAGGAGGAAATACTACCACCATGCAAAAACATTTGCGCAGACAGCATGCAATAACAATCAATGAATGTCGAGTTTTCGATCCGCTCTTAATATGCCTCTGGCTAAAAATGCTGCAGGTAACTAATTAACTAATGAACACTGCCTGTCATATTAGAGACAACTGTTGAAAGGGCCGGAAGAGGTCTGCAACAATTCCAGGCCTCCACCTATGGAAACTAATCATAATACAGTTAAATGTTATAACAGTGATGCAACCATCTACCCCACCCTCTGAATACTTACTGAAATCTTAAAAAAAAGGTGATCAATGCCATTTCTGTTTTTATTTAAAGGTTGTCACAATGATCTGAAGATTCACCAAATCTAGTTGCCAACACTATAACCCGACGAGTGTTCCTCCCACACCTAATTGTGTAATGAACAGATCAGCGTGCATGAAGTAGGGAGGAGACATATAGCAGTTGTGTTTGTGTGACAGGACCAAACCAAGTCATTATAGCTGGGCTACTTGCCCAAGTTTCACCATTGTGTGGTACCCCTGTGATGTCCACTCTGACAGGCTGCCCCACAGACAGGTGTACAACACATTCATACTTTCATGCCCCAGGTTAGCCACAGGCACTGCTATGTTCTTGTTGATTTTCCTCTTTGGTTTTTGGTTAAAAACAGCCTTGCCATTGAACATTCCCTGAATCCATCATTGATTGCTGAAAATGATGCATACATCAGATTAACTCAGATGTTACTATGATGCTATTATCGCACACATTTAGAGATAATGCTTTGGCTCTTTCCATCAGGTCTGAATTCATTTCCCAGTTTCATTTCCCTGTATATATTTGTTGGGATCTTATACTGGCTCAGTTGTTAGGCACTTCTTCACTTCCACCCTTTAAGTGTTTTTCTCCATCTGTTTTGTGAGCACCGTCATCGCCTTAACCTTTCCTAATCTCGCTTTCTGCCATCTTTCCCACTTCTCTTTTGCCATCTTAAAGCTATAACTGGTAGCGTTTGTGATTGAAGTGCACGTCCCCTTGGACTAAAGCAGATGCTGCCTTCGCTCTGGGATGGGAAGCTCATTTAAGCTCTTCACTCATGAGGGAACAGCGATCCTGCACTATTTGTGTCTGTACACCTTTGTCTGTGAACATAATATGGATAGGATGAGCAGATGTTTCAAGTGCAGACAGCTTAAATGCAGGTGAGACAACAGTCTTTGTAAATTCAGCATCCTGCTCACGAAAAAGAAAAGATGTCAGTTTAAACCCTTGGTGTGTAAAAGAGAAATATAGAAATTAGAAAGAGTGAAACTAAAAAGAGACTGGCAGTGGCTAGTAAAGGATTGCACTCCCTAGCAGTTGACAGTGAGCCTGACAGTTCATTAATCCACCAAATCCCTCCGAAGTTAGTCAAGTGTGGATTCTATTTTCAAATTTCCTATTAGTTCCTCTTTATGGATTAAGCACTGCAGTTCACGAGTGAGTGCCCAGCCCCGGCCCCGGCCCAGCACATATAATTGGCTTGTAATGGATTTGGGGGTCGTCTTTGCATCACTGATACGGATAGATCCGAGGTAAAACGGCTGCTTTCCAGTCTCTTCTCACACACAACCAATGCCGAGGCTTCTGGTTTTGTATAATTCCCTTCTTCGCCACACATTGTCATTTTTATTTCCGCATGTAGCTGCAGCATCCTTAGCTTGAGGACTGTAGCAGGGAAGCGTGACATGGCTGGAGATGAAACATGTCAGGTGCCATGCAGCCTTAGGGTTCCTGTCACCATCAAGACACCTGATTCATATTCTGGAACCTTCCCCCATCTCTCCACCCTTTCCCTCTATAAATCTCTTTTGAAACTTTTTTTTCTACCCTCTCTTTCCCCTGTTACTGGTTTGACTGACTCCACCATGAAGACATATTGCTATGAATAATAAGCTTACTTTGTACAAACTTATACAACTTATTAGGGAATATTCCACAAGCTGGTGAATCACAACCGGTTTCTGTCTGTGGTTTTATTTTATGTCTTCAATAAATGTAATCAAATTTAATAAAAAATGTTTTGTTACAAAACATGGTTTTTGTTACAAAAACAAACGTAAGCCTCTGTTTGTTAATAAATATCTTAAGATGTTGTTTTCTAGTCTTGAACCACTGTAACCAGACCACATGATTTCATTTAGGTAGAGCAACACCCTTTAAAGTTTTATTTCTTTAGAGTAACAACACATTTATTGACGGCAACACAACAAGGTGATACAGGGTTAAACCCCTTCCTAACCAGGCCTGTTTTTCAAGAGATTCAAGGCCAAACACCATTATCAAACCTCCATATAAAACACTTCAACAACATGATGTAAACAGAGATGTAATTCCATAGCAGGAGTTGCAACAGTTGCGCTAATGTATTTCTTTTTACTTGAAATCATGGGTGCTGCATCATTTTTGCTAAAGGTAAAGAGGAGCCATCTGGTTTCTTAGCATGGCACAGTTGAAAAGCTAGCATCCATGATGGAGAGGGGTGCATTAGTTTGCATAGCACGAGTATCTAGCGCATCTGCGAAGGCACCATTACTGCAGAAAAACAGATAAATGTTGTCGGGCAACATATGCTACCATCCAGACAGGGTGTTCTTCCAAGCAAAGCCTTCGTTATTTCAATAATATTATGTCAAGCCGCATTCTTCCATCAGTGCCCAATGGCTTTCTTGTTATAAATGGAAGAAAAAAAGAAAAGTGTGGTTGATGATCTTTCCTGACTGCAGTCCTGACCCATCACCCACTGAAACCCATGTGGAATGTTATCAAGTTACTTTTTAGAAAGTCAACTTTTTAGACTTTTTTGAATAGTGTTACATCAAATCACAACAATAAAGATATACCGTAGATGACCATTTAGTAGCCCGGTTGTTTAATATGCTAAATCCACTTGGACCCCCGGCGTTTATAAGAACCAGGCGGGTATTTGCACCAGGCTACAATTTATTTTTGCAATGAGCAGCACCAGACCATTACT
Source organism: Cololabis saira (assembly GCF_033807715.1). NCBI lineage: Eukaryota > Metazoa > Chordata > Actinopteri > Beloniformes > Belonidae > Cololabis > Cololabis saira. The sequence continues at coordinate 20,790,146 of NC_084597.1, forward strand.
TACAAAGAACATATGAGATCACCATAGTACCACTGGAACTAAAATTGTACACACTGTACACAACACAACACCTCACGACGAGCTCCCGATCACGAATCGTGAGGTTGCAATAAAATCAAGCGTGTTTGAAATCCTGGTCTCTCCTCGTGAAGGAATCACAGTTGAAGCAGCTGCGACCCGATTTGACTCATCCTTTCACAGAGAGCATGCGCAATCTCTGATGTTACGTCAAAAACTATTATTTGTAGTTTAAGTTTTGCAAATTCACATTACAAATCATGTTTTAATAGCAAAAAAAAGGAGCGCAGTTCCACGTACGGTGCGGGTCGCCGCGTACCCTGCGCCGTAGCTCTGCGTTGGTGTAACGCAGAACCATAAATCAGCCTTACGGCGTACCCTGCACCGTAGGCTCTGCGTTGGTGTAACGCGGAACCATAAATCAGCCTTCAGTGTGTGCGCTGTCTGCTGAACTCTTTTTTCTCTTCTCATTTTGCTGGGACGCCGGGTTCCTCCGCCGAGACAACTTTTGCGGTACGCGTTCTTTGTTGTGTCTAAAAATGATTCGCAGTGCACACACCCAATCAGAAACGGTACAGATATTTTGGGATTTTAATATATAAAAAAATAAAATTATAAATAATAAAAATCCCCATGACTTTGATCAGGTGGGCAGGATGCAGGTTTGGGTGTGGGAACAGCCCACCCCTGCCCAAAACCGGCTTCGAGTTCCAGTACACAGACTTCAGGTAAACATGTGCATTTTATATGCATGCAAACATTTTTGGAGCGGAGCGGGGTGCAGTGTTACTGGAGCGCTGAGCGGTTATGGGTGGAGCGGTTTTTTTTTTTCATGCTCTGATATACAAAGACAGTTTGTCTGTGTAACGGCGACACACGGAGCTGATCAGAGCAGTATGAACGATACTGTACACAATACAATGCAAATACAGTGTTATTACCGGTAGTCGCCCGGGCGTTTAATTGAACCGGCGTTTATTATGCCAAATGGGCTCGGACCCCCGGCGGCTATTAGAGCACAGGCGCGTATTTGCGCGCGGGCGACTATTTGGTCATCTACGGTATATATATTTTTTTAAAGAATAAAATCAAAATTACTTCAAAATTTGATACCATCAAATTATATCCAGATCCAGATACCCAGCTGAAAATCTATCGGCTGATTCCCATTTTGAGGTTCAGTGTTGGGTTAAGTCGCTCAATCTTTCTCTTTTCGTGGCATTGAGTTATAATTTGGGGGGATTGATTGATGCCTCATCAGGAATTCCCCTATTCAGTGTTAAAGGATCTAGGTATAGCCTACTATCTAATTGAAAATACTGTATTACCCACAATAACTTTACCTGAATAACTGAATTGAATTATAATGGCGATGCTCTCCGGGATCACTTAGTTTACAGACTGGAACGGACGAAGGCATCGCCATGAACCGGAACACACAACAACTCATACCATCAACCAGAGGAACGTAGTAGTGGAGAATTAACGAGGTTGGAGCCGACCATCTCTCAGTCCAATGGTCCCTCACCAATTGTTACAACTACAGATGCCTGCTTGCATTCATTTAGGATACACTTTTTATGCTCAGAGGGTGTTTATCTTTCAATTTGTGGGCACAAAGTTCTTTTTTCCTTGTTTCTCCACTCAGTGATGAGGATGCAGCCGAAAGAAAAAAGCTCTTTAGACCTGGCATCGTGTCCTGGATGAGCCAATCACGGGTAACCATCTTGCAAGTATGTACGTCCATCTTCATCACCAGTATTCACATACATATTACAAAGTGAACTGAGTCACAAACAGTGTATTAAAACAATGAATTCCCAAAAAATAACGAAAATTCCAAATGAGAAATATAAAAAAGCATAAAATAAATAAAATGTGAAGCTGCATACATCAGCGTCAGTGCACTTCTGCTGACTAAAGACAGAGACTGAAACTTTTAAACTGCGGTTTTCAGAGCCAGTTTCTAAGGAAGAGGCTGAAAAATGTCAAAACATGCTCACAATAAACAGAAACGTTGCTGCCTGTGAAGAATCTGTGTGCTGTGGGCTCCTTGTAGTCCACAACAACACATCCCCCAGTCCAACGCTCCACTTTCAGTTATGCTACGTTACATTAAAAGAACCGGTTTTGAAGAGCCGAGCTATGTGGAGCTTGGCTTGAAATATTCAGGGCAAGGCTTTTTCAAAAGGTGACTCAAGACTGATAACACAGATCCAAAGCTTGCAGCTGCTTTCTTCACCATCTCTCCAGAAACTAACTTACAAGACTGACGAGAGGTTGATACATCCCTGAGAGTTCGGACGTTGCTGAATACCTCTGTGTGTGTTCTGGGGCAGTGAAAAACATTAAACCGCACCCCCTCCAACAAAGGGAGAACAATTGGGTACCTGGAGTCCTGCGGTGGATGTCTGAGGTCCCTTCTCAGCCCCCACTGAGAGCTCCACACCCTACCTCGGGCCGACGTGTGTGCAACGTTATTTCAATCAAACATTAAAAACTTCCTGTGTGTGTGTGTGTGTAGGCTGGATTAGGACATGTTTTGTGTTTCAATAGCCACAAAGTCGGACACATTCATCAGGTAGGTGTATTTATAAAGTGAGCCTGGCATTTTTCTTCATTTGGCGCTGCCTGAAGTGCAGATTGTGGCCGTGAGGTGAAATCGCAGTTTGAAATGTTAAATACATCACACTCGTACTTGTTTAGGGAGCTTGAGGCCGGATTGAGGCAGGATTTATGAGAAAAATTCGTATACGTTTTAAGTTTTCTAGTAATAATGTCAGATGAAGCGTTCCAAACCAAAAAGAATGAGCCCTCTAGTGTATCTCTCCGTTGCCTTGAACAGGCTGTGTGCTGCAAAATGTGCTGCAATTCGGGCCCAAATTTCCCGCGCTGGGCTGCGGATGTGACGTCACATGACGCTGCATGCACGTTCTCCCCGTTCTCCCGTGCCGGCTTCGCTTTTGACTGCAGTATCCCCAACGGCCGTCGTGGTGAAGGGTGGCGCTAGAGAGTCTCATTTCTTAAAAGGAGCCTCATGCTCCTTTAAATGTACTGATTTCGGTGTATGAAGACAAGGTGCAATGTTACTGAATGTGTATTGTGAATGAAAATGGCTTCCACAGCGACATTAGCTAAATTTCTTCATCACTCAGTTAGTGTTTCCACACAGCTAAGGTCTGTTGTCCTCCTCTAAACATTTTTTTTGCTGCATCCTAAGATTGCATTAAAAATCTAAATTAATCGGGGGCTCTGACGTACACCTATGGAGTAGAGGTGTTTTTTGGAGCTCCTCTCTGACTAATCGAGATTCGAGCTAAAACAAACTTTAATAAGATTTTTTTTCAGAAGAACACAGCTCGATGTAGTGATTGTGTCGGCACATTATGCCCAGCAAAAGAGCAAAGTTACTGACAGTACAGACACCGAGAAAATATCCGAAGTCCGACTTCGTCTCAGTGCGGGTCACCCAGTGCTGAACCTTCGGACACAACCATGCTACCTGCGGTTATTAGTAGTGACACTAACGCTATTCTTGCTGCCATTAACAACATGAAGGAGAAGATGGACGAGCGGTTCAACAATCTGGAAACCGCCCTTCAAGCCACTCAGACGCTGCTGACTGAACATGGGACTTTGCTGACCAGTGTGGAAGACGCCTGCAGCACTCACGATGCTAGGCTAACACAGCTCGAGCAGCTAACGCTGAAGCTAACGGAAGCTAAGATTACGGATCTTGAGACGAGATCAAGACGTCCGAACGTAAAAGTCGTAGGTTTGGCGGAGAAAGAATAAGGGAATTCCCTGACTGAATTCTTCGCTGAATTCATCCGCGACCTGCTGGGACCCGAGCACTTCCGAGACGGCATTGAAGTTGACCGCTGTCACAGACTGGGCGCACCGAGCAACGTCATCCAGCCCCGTCCACGGATCCTAATAGCTAAACTTCACAGCTACAGCCAAAAAGAGAAGATCATGAGACTTGCGCAACAGCAATACCCGCTGACCTACAAGGGGAAACAAATTCACATCTTCCCGGACTTCCCGGCTGAAATAATGAAACAACGGCAGCTCTTCGGTGAGGCATGGAGGAAGTTTAGAGAAACCGGGCTTCCAGTATCCTGCACATCTTCGAGTCACCCATGGAACCGTCACGTCCACATTTAACTCACCAGATGACGCTGAGAAGTTTGCAGACAGCTTACGGAATGCAGGAGTCAGCCCAACGCCCACAGTGAGTATCTGACATGCCGGCGCGGTCCTTCGCTAAACCAAGCCGTCGCTGTGACAACCAGCTGACGCGTCTGCAGCTCTTAGCTGCAGACACATCACCCTTCATCCCCCCTCAACTCGAGTACTGCTCACACGGAACTCAGAACTTCTTCATAAATAACTCAAAAATCCCAGAGAGTAAAAAAACACCAGCAAGCTAACAAACAAACCAATAAAGCTTTCAGAGTTAACAAAACGAACCAGCAATGAACAACTCGCTGCCCCGCTGTTTTAACCTCTCCTCCTGATGAGCTGACGGGCTGCAGGTGTGGTTTAAGGCTGATTTATGGTTCCGCGTTACACCAACGCAGGCCCCTACGCCGTGGGTTACGCGACCTATGGCGTACCCTACGGCGAAAGCTCTGCATTGATTTAACGCGGAACCATAAATCAGGCTTCACAGCGCGACTCACTGTGCGCCCGGCTCGTACTCCTCGCCGCGCGCAGCTCCTTGCCAACTCCGCGCTCATATATTTAATAAATTTATAAAGCCCATATATTTATAAAGCCTCACTTGGCCGAGCCCTAACGATGAGGCCATGGTAGATTTAGGTTACAAGCGGACACGCGGCACTGTTGACTTTTCCCTGCCGGCTCTGCTCACTCGCTCACTCGCTATACAGTCCCCTCACAAACAGTGTCCAGCGGCGCTACGTTCCGCCGCGCAGCGCCGCGCTCCCAACGTTGTGTACGCTACTCACTGGTATTACGGTATATGAAAAATTCATATCATAAGAAAAATAAACACTGGTATTCGGTATGAACCGGTATACCGCCCAGCACTAGCTCAGAGTAACATCTTTTTGTCCTGGCAAATGTATGGTTAGAACTACTGTAAAGCAGTGGAATCTTAACATCTAGGCAGCCCACTCGTTGTTTTCCCCTTGTCTTAGTTTTTGTTTTTATATTAGTTCTTTTATTTATTAATTTTTTTTCTGTCCTGTGTGAAGTCCTTGTCTCATGGGTGGGGGGAGGAAGAGGGAGGGTGGGTGGGATTTGTATATTGTCTTGTCTTACTGATTTTGTACTTATAAGTTGCTTACTGTACCTGTATGTATGTATGTATAAAAAAGTGCTATAAATAAAATATATATAAAAAAAAAAAAAATCTAAATTAATAATGCATCTGAATATTTGGATCCAGCCCTGGTGCACAGAGATCTGTCCACCTGAGACAGGATCACTAAGGACACATAATAGTGCTAGGTATGGACACGGTAAAGCAAGTAAAGCAAAATACTGTGTATGTTTGAATTAATTAATTAATTAATTTATTTATTTGAGCAGCGAGAGTTGCAGCCAGCATGATGCAAAGACAGATGGTTATAAAAGCATGCCAGTGGATGTTTGTTAATAACTAATGTAAGTGTCATAATTGCTGTCCCTGCAATTCGTCATTAAGAAGCATGTAGCATCATTAAGCATTAACAAATTACACAGTTGATCATTAGTAGGTGTGCGAAGTCAAGTTTAGGCACTTTTAAGAGAAAGTGGCTGGTTTGTGTTTGTTACTGCGTCTTATCTTCTCATCCACCTAGTGTGCCCCATGCCTTTAATATGGAAATTATTTAATTGTCTTTGAGTGACGCACAGAGCACTTTGAAGACATGCAAGGGAGAAAATAAACGTCCTCAATGAGATCCACACTCATGATAGCGATCTATGCAAAGTAGGGTATGTCTAACAAAATACAGATAAGCCAGTTCTAACCTTCAAAGTCATGCAAGTCAATGAAAAAGCTGCTAATCCCTAAATAATTCAAATACAGTAGATCAAGGGAGGAAATCACACCTGAATGTTATTATTTTATTATGATTTTTTGGGGGGGGCGGGGGGGTAACTGACAGACTGCCAGAGATCCAAAGCTCATTTAAGTCAATAAAATATTTCTAAGAAAATTGCTTGCTAACTAACCTCTTATACGTACGTGCACAGCCAGGGATCGTTTTTTTTCTTCAGGTTAATTCTCAGGGATAAAACAAAAATCATTGCACGACTTCCTTACTTTTACTTCATCGTCCAGTAATCATGGAAACCAGATCACTGGACTGCTGAGCACTCATTCTGTCCAAAGAAATGTGTTCTGCTCATAAAACCAGCATACCTTTCTATTACTGCCTGGAGATAAGGGCAACTTGATGGTGCCTGCAGGCAGCGAGCCAATCAGCTCCCTGTTGATGCCAGTCGTAACACATTTTTGGGTTGGCCACATCAAAGCTTCTCATACACGGGCACGTAACGTCTAACGGCCTCATGACTGAAGACAGGTCGAGGTATGGATGATGGTTCATATTAAAAACAACCATCCATGATAATTCAGCACGCTTAGTTTATCAGGTTCAAAAGTAATGGGGGGGTACTGCGTGAATTGGCACCAAAACCTTACAAGATCCAAGTACTCTTCCATCCATCCAGAAAAAAAAGATAATCGCATTATTTTTTTGTTTGAACTTAATGATAAATTCTGAGTATATATTATGAAACACACACAAAAAATGATCAAAATGGTTTCCAGCTCCTGTTGACAGTGACAGGATCACATCTGGACAAAATCCTTGGTTTTAATGATGTGGTGAACATCTTTGGCCAAAGACTAAGATTTTAAAAAATCCCACTCAAGGTCATGCAGCTCTGCTAACAGGTACTGGGATACTGTTTACTGCTTCATTAACAGCTAGTGCCATATCGTGACTGACTCAGTAATCAATAGTTTGCTTATTATGATGCAGACCAAGTTCAGGGGTCGTCTTCTGTTAGGAACTACATACTGGGGAATGTGGGTTGGTGTTTAACAACTTTTTTTTCTCATCAACGATTCACTTTGCTACTCAACTGTATTAAAATACACTGCAAATTATTTTAAAGCACATTTGTCTGAGACTGAAATCGCACATGTGTGCTGCTGCACCCACAACCCAAATTTGGATGACCGGAAGGTGATCAGTGGTCAGAGTTTTCAGATCTTTAATGATAAAGACAGAGCTGATGTTAGCGGCTTGTCCTGCACTAGCATGTTTTTCCAGAATAAACCCCTGATGTGAAGAATGATTAAAAATGTATTGCGTTTTTTCTACAATTCAAGCAGTAATTTGACATTGCCTTTTCTACATTTACTGAGCATTCACAAACTCAACATTGTACATGTACACCCGCCAACATCCGCCATGGCCATCCTTCATAAGTCTAGTCCTGCCAGAGGTTTCCTTTTGACAGTCACCCAGTGGTTTCTCAAGATGGGGGATTGTATCAAAGGAAAGCTTTGATGCAATCTGTTGATTCCCTTAGCAAGGTAATTATCATCATCTTTATTGGCTTCATATTGGTAAATGGTAAATGGCTTACACTTATATAGCGCTTTCCAGCTGTACTCCTACAGCTAGGGGTGGGCGGTACACCGGTGTCATAGTCATCACCGGTGTGAAACTGCGCCACGACATGGATTTTGCAATACCGTCAATACCGTAATAAATCAATTATAAAATAATAAGCCTAAATAAGGCATTAAAAACGTTGGTGATATGCAAGGTTTGCTGCCGTGTTGTGAAAGCAAGAGGTGGAAACACAAGCAACCTGTTTCATCACTTAAAAAACACGCACGCCCGTGAATATGAAGAGGCAACCCGGGCCAAAACGAGCGCAAGTGGGACCGCTGCTCCGCTGGTCCCGCTGCTCCGCTGGGACCGCTGCTCAGCTGGGACCGCTGCTCAGCTGGGACCGCTGCTCAGCAGCACCAGCGGAGCAGCGGTCCCAAGACTACACAGCTTTCACTGCAGGCATCGTTTACTGCTACACCTTACGACAAGAGTAGTAAGAAATGACAGGGCTTAAAGTATTCCGGCACCGTGCCGGATCTCCGGCGTACAGAGTTTTTTTTCTCGGCGTGCGAGTTTGACTGCTTTAAAAAAAAAAAAAAAAAAGGTTTGAGAGAAAAAAAAAAGTTTGAGTCAACCGAGTTCGTCTACCAATGGAATGAGAGTAAAGCAGCTCTGGCGCTCAACCAAACTAACACTAGCCAATCAGAAGTAGAGCTGGGCGGGTCTTTGACAGCACCAGAGCGCAGAGCGCTGTTTCAACCTGCTGAAATACGAATCACCGACTTCAAGATGGAGAAAAAATGAATGAATGTCGGTTTAAAAGAATCTTTTTGCCCAGAAGAAAAAAAGAGTGACAAAAAAATACCCATAACCATGTTCTTCTCTCGAAAAAACACACCTGTACCGCGGGCTTTAGAAGAAAAAGACGCTGCAGCGCGAGTCGGAATGCAGCGGCTCAGAACAGCAGCGTGCGAGGCGGTGCTGATCTCCGCAATCTGAAGCTTTGTATAATAATTATTAAAAAAAAAAAGGGTTGCTACTATGTGAATATCACTTATCACGGGTTCTTTTTGGAACGTAACCCTCTCGAAAAACAAGGGATTACTGTATATGAATACTCATGGCATACCTGTCAAGTTTTGGATTTAAAATTAAGGGAAATTTTCCACCACCCGCTGTCCAACCAGCCCAACCGAGGTCCAGTATTAGATTTTAAGACAGGTTTACAAAATATTTAAAATATAATATAATAAAAATACATATATATATATATATATATATATATATATATATATATATGATCTTTTGTTTTTTTGCCAAATAAATATGTTGAGAATGCATAATACTCTCCCATGTCTCTTTTTGATAAGGATACTACCATTTACTTATTATATTATAAAAATATTAACCTCATTCACATAAAGGGACAGGATAGGCTACTCCTCCCAAAACGTACCAAAAAATACCGTGATATTATACCGTCACCGTTCAAAAGATGAAAAATACCGTGATATTAATTTTAGGTCATATCGCCCACCCCTACCTACAGCCCCAAAGCGCTTTAGACTGTAGACATTCACCCCCACACGCACACATTCACACACCGGTTGTCGGCAGAGCTGCCATACAACGGCGCTGGCCTGACAACCGGGAGCAACTGGGGGATTCAGTGTCTTGCCCAAGGACACTTTGGTGGACACAGGAGGAACTAGGGTTCAAACCACTGACCTTCAGGTTCATATTAATTGGACTAATTTGGAGTTTAATTTCTATTTCTTGGGTTCCTTCAACGTTTAATAAAATTGAATTCTCTGCTGCTATGTAAAGCATTTTGTAACACTGTTTTAAAAAAAAGTGCTTTGTAAATGTACACACTGCATACCTAATAAAGTGGCTGGTGAGTATATACCATAATTTGTGAAAAGAATGCACAGTTGTGCTTTATTCTGAGATTATAAAGTAAGTGCTTGTCCTTGCTGCATGATATATTACATTTATCTCATATTCAATTACTTGTAGCCTAACAAAATTTTATACAGACAGTCAAATAAATGCTCCATTTGAAAAAGAAAAAATATATATTGAAAAAGTACGTTTCATTGAAGCACTGGGAATTGAGCCATTTCTATTTGCTGTGGCCAACTACTGTTTCAGTCTGTCGTAGTCCGGCATCTGTATGTGTATTTGTCCATAAACACGTGTGTGCGTTTGTCTAAGTCTGTGCAAACTAGCGAGACCAAGCCAAGCAGAACTGTGGCATTTTTGTCTATTCAGGTTCATCTCTTCTGTCTCGTATTGAGCCATCACCAAGTTGGTGCGGATTTTCCTTCTGCCTGGCATCACAAAGATAATGGCTTTTCTGGAAACACACTGGGCTTCTCCACTTAGCTGCAATTTTATCATAAATGTGTAAACTTCCATTGAATTCCTTTAAGGTAGTCTTTTTTTGATGATTGTGCTTTGACTAGTCAAAAAAAAAATATTTAGGAAAAATAAGGTTTGGATACCGTTTCTGATTGTTCTCTTTGTACATTTAACCATGCTGGGGAAAAAAAAGAAATTGCAGAGTGATGCACCTTGTGTGAAAAAGAAAATTTGGTATGTCCTTGTAACCATGGAGACAGTACTATAAGACCCCTTGGAGGTCCTTGAACTTGATATTTTTACTTTTTCAAAAATTAATGTTATTCAGACTGAGGCCACAATCATTACTCTGGAAAGGCTGAAGTGATGAAATGCTTCTATGGATTTGATCTGCCTTTGAAAACAAAATGTTCTCGCCAAATGTAAACGGGAGGTAGGAACTGTAACATTTAAAAAAAAAAGTACTTTAGCAGAACAATAAAAAAAAGTATTGTCTGCCTTTGATTCCCTCAATGCAGTGATTTTAAAACATGAATTCATCATCATGTTCACCATGTAAGTCCCAGCACTGATGTGCCATTACAGTCATTCCAATGTGTATGGAAAAAGAAGGATCACCACTGTTCATCACTACAGACCTCCCTCTCTCTCTCTCTCTCCACCCACCTTTTCTAGCTGCGGGACATCAACGGGACATCGACACATTCCCAAACCAGCACAGATGCACATAATATCTACAATATATTCAAGATGTGCTATAAGGCTTCAACCAGAGGGACATACCCAATACACCTCCCCTGAGAGGCATCCAGAAGGCTCCTTAACCAGGTGCAGGAAACACTTCAGGCTCCATTTAGATCTGGAGGAATATTCCCTGTATTCCAACCTTCCCCCATAACGGAGCTTCTCACTTTATCCCTGAGGTCAAAGCCACAAACCCTACAGAGCATGCTCATTTTGACCGCATGTATCTGCAATATCATTCTTTTGGTCACTATATAAATCTCAAGGCCTTGAGATAGATGAGAGCAAAATTGGCAGCTTTGTCACACGGCCCAGATTTTTCTTTATCGTATCAGACAGGTGCAGCGTCCACATCACTGCAGATGCTGCTCCAGCCTGAGCGTCAATCTCCCACTCTGGTGTGCACCCACTTCTGAACAAGACCCTGAATACTAGCGTGTTCAAAGTATTGTCCTTTTCACTTGAGGCAGTAATTCATTCCCATTTCAACATGAATAATCCATCTTTTGATGACATCAGGAGGTAGCAGTTGTCATCTTGGCTCCTTTACGCTGCACAAAAGTGCTCAAAGAATTAAGCTAATACAACATTTTCAGCAAAATACAATAATGCAACCGTCGAACCGACTGAAAAGGAAATTCCCTGCCAAACACCAAATAGGTGACAGAGAATAACGTCAGTCCATCACCTACCTGGGGAGAGACAGCCTTTGTGTAAGAATTGTAAACCTGACTAACTGCAGTCATATAGGGACTGAATGGGATGGGACATGTGACTCATAACCACAGAATGTTCTACAAGGTTTCCAACGTTGACATTCCAACAAGGCCATAGGAAACTCTGGGAAAATATAATCAACTACTGGGACCATGCCACCGGAGCTACTCAACTGACTTCAGATGTTTTTTTTATTATTTACACCACTGTACTATATTTCCCGGTTGAAGTCTAGTTCATTTTAAACAGTAGTGGCAGTAGTGTGTAGCAGGCTTCGTTCCCTCCCCTGCTACACATCATTCAAGCAGCCAATCAGCGCAGAGCCTCATTATCATAGACCCGCCCCTCAGAATCCAGCACAGAAAAGGAGGCTAGAAGCGGTAAAACTAGAGACATGGCCCACAGGCTGAATTTCTGATTTATGTAGAAAAAACAAGCTTTAGATTGTTTTTAAGACATTCAAGGCCTGTTTAAAATATACATTAAATGCCATAATAGGTCCCCTTTAAAAATAAGACAAAATACCCAAAGGCCAAGCATTGGAATCACTATCTAAAAGGCAAAAAAAAAAAAAAGGTCCTGTGGTTGCTGCCAGGTCTTGGCCCAGTTCGTCTTATGGCTGCATCAGTTATGGTGGCCTGAAAAAAAAAGGTCTTATGGTCCGGCAGCTATTTTCCTCGCTACTGTTTTCCTCCCAACTTGAAAACTTACGAAGTCCACCTACATATTCAGTCCAGTAACATTTTTTATCACTCTCCTTTTCCTCGCTGTAGAGTGCACTTAAAAGAGTAAACTAATGTAACTCTGCTCCTCGGTGCAGGTTTTTTTTTGTGATGGTTACTACCATATGATTATTAGTGATGGACAATTGGCCTCAAAGTTGTTTCATTATGAAAGCGCTCGCTGGGATCTCATTAGCCCACTCAGTCTAAGGGCTGCTGCTCAACTTGCTCTGCTCTGGGGAATTGCATTTCGATCACTAAGTCTAGAGTTAACAAGGCAACATTAAAGGAATGTGAAGGTGCAACAGCCAAAAAGAGACAAATTAGTAACCTCCAAGAGTGTTGGAGGTGCTCTACTCATATAAATAAATCATAGCCGTGCTGCATGTGAGGGCTCTTAGATTATTTTACACTGAAGCCTAGTTTACCTGCATAGGTCATCTTTGACGAGCACAACTGATGCTGTAGGCTTTTTGTTTTTCTTTTTGCTTGACAGGGGCATCCATCAAAAAATGTAATTTCATTTCTTTTCAGCTGTTGATGAAGTTGCTGACTAGTGCCAGTCCTCCCCACAGGATCAATAGCTGTTTATACAAATAATGTAGGAAAGCAGAATACAGCAGTCGCGCTGCTGGAGGTGACTCTCTCCAAGGGCAGCTGCAGCACTAACGCCAAGGCAGCCTCGCAGCGGGATGTTTGTAGTCCGGATCCGTGGATGCACTTAAATTTACCAAATAAACTTTCAAGAATTACAAGTAGTTGCAAGCAGAATGACAGGAGAGATTATTACACACCCTGACTCGATAATTAAACACAGTAATTGTTTACACATAAACCTTGTAGAATTACTGGACTTTTAAGTTGCAACTAAAACAATTTATTAGCTTTTAACACAACAAACAGCACAACTTGCCAGAGAAAATTAGAAATCTGTTAACCACTTATTGACCCTTATTCAATTTTTAAAAAAGCCCTTCGTTCCTTGCGTGTCACACGTGTCAGAGCCATCACGGATGAGAGCTAATTAGCTGCGGCATGTGAACATTTCCAGCTTCCACACCTCACTTACAGTCATTAAAAAAGTGCAGAAAAAACAAGCTGAACATGAACCTTAGGGAAACGTCACATCAGTCCTTGTTGAGACCACGGCCTCGTCTGAGTGCCTGATGAGTTATTTCAAGGGTTTGGTGAGACGCAGCCATTGCAATTTTATAGGATGATTCCACTTTCTTATCCCTCTCATGTTTAAAGCTTGATTAGGTGACTGAATTAATGTACTAGTAGAGTGCTAGTATATGTACTCTACTAAAGCTATTATGAGTATTTTTTTTAACTTATTTTCTCAGTGGTTGCACGTTATTTCATGTTTTCACAAGAAAGCACTGATCATTCTCACCAATCTGAGGTTTAAACTACACAACAAAATGTTATGGTTTTCCACAATTTGGGTCAGGCCATGTCATTAAGTGTTGATGGTGGATGCCGAAATCTGACCAGTCAACAACCACTAATCTACAGCATAAACTAGGATAAGCCACCCATCAGTTTATCCGAGGATTTGTTGCAGGAGCAGCAGCCCTCTCAGGCTTCCCTTTCCCTGACCACCTCCTCCAGCTCTTCCAGGGGAATACTGAGGCATTCCCCAGCCAGCCAAGACATGTAAATCTTTCCAGTGTGTCCTGGGTCTTTCATGGGGCCAATACTGCAATCACTCAAAATAGATTTGTGGCTTCATGTTCTCTATTAATAGTTGTCCTGAAGGTCAAACCTACTGTACTAAAAACCTTTTTTTTTGTATCCAGTATGTTTATTTCTGGTTTAAAGTGGTCAAGGGACATCAACGTGCTATGCTCTTGTCCTAACTATATCCGTGATGCGTTCATTGACCAAACAAAAATATTCTTATGTAGATGTAATGATGTTGATTTAATCTTAAATTGAAAATATGTGTATTAAAACATTTTTTTTAAAGTAAACCTTGAGAATAGTCATGGAGACTGGATCTAATTTGGCCTGTGATGTATCACTTCCCTACTGCTGATTGAAAAGTTTGAAAGTAAATAAAAAAGAATCATCAATCATGTAACAAAAAGACTCATCCTAGGGTTAGGATATTTATTTCCATAAATAGTGAATGTTATTTCACATTAAAACAAGGTTTTCAGAGCTTCATTTTGAATCTTTACCATCCAGTGCAGTGGCTTGGCATTCCTCTACAAAACCTCCCACACATTTTCACTGAAATATTTTCCACTTCAGTGGATAGAAAACAATTCCACCTGCATGAGAACTCATTGCCCCCTCTCCCACCTTTACCACAACATCATCGCCACCTTCTTCTCCTCTCTTCTTTTCACAGTTCAAGCACATCAGCAGGCTTTGGAGACGCAACCCTGAGGTTTGCGGTTCTCCGCGCAATATTTCCTCTTCAGACAGAAGTGGCACAGCAACACAGCAGCGAGGGGAAAGTACCATGATTGGCAGAGGGACGTTAATGAGGAGTTGGTTGATGTGCTATAAGCCATACCTCAAACTATGAACCCAGGGGCCGCAGTTATCTGCCAGCTCCCACTGGCAGTTATGTGTTTGTTTGCTATCTAGCCCCTGAACATGTTGTACTCCAGCAGGAGACGTGATTAATTAATAGCATTGATTGAGTACTGATCCTGTGCACCACACCAAGGTCGCAATGCACAGCCAGAAAGCTATGTGCTTTAAGGAGAGACTTTGGCTGGCTCAGTGCACCGCGAGGATGTTACTGTAGAAGTGGAGGGAGAAGACAGAAGGGAAAACATGATAGAAACAATATTAAAGGGCAAATCTCGTAGGGGAGCAGAGAGCACTGTCACGATGAAAAAACATACCACAAAGCCTCGCAAGGTACAGAAAAACACAAAACAAAAACACAAGTAAATGCCATTTTTAACTGAAAAACCCACTGTGATACAACAGCTCTTATACTTGAATAAATAAAAGATTTTTAACAAAAATGGATATAGATGCTTTAAAAAGAAAGTATGAGAACAGAACTGAAATGACATCTCGAGTCCACTCCTGTTACCGTCAAACTGATTTCACTGCTCTTTTGAGCCCTCTCAATACTTTGATCTGATGGATATTAAATATGCAACACTGAATTGGACCTCATTTTAAACCAGATGTGTAATTTAATATTAATAGCAATCCAACTTTAAGTCCAACTTTTGCACAGTTTATTTTATGCTAACCCACTGGTGATATTAAAACTCTATTTTAAAAGTAGCCTACCATACATTTCCCTACACTGGTTTGAATGCTGGGCTGTTTAAAGTATATGGGCCATAATTGTGATTTGTGTTGACATTTGTTGAGATGAGTAACCCTGGGAATGGGAGATCACTGGCACATAAACATGGGAGGAGCTTAAAGCGCTGATGAAGGCAAACAGAATTTTATGAAATATTAAGTACTATTGGTTTCAAAAAGAAATTTTGGACTCCAGTCCTCCATTACTCAGTTTTCAGACAGCAAACTGAACATTGAGATTAAAAGGAATTGGGGTTGCAGTGATGTGTATGTGGCCTCATCTCAGTTTTTGCCAAGCTTCAACCAACTCCTCAATAAGATTATGGACATCTCTGGAAATTTCGAGCAGATTTTGAAATCGTTTGTCCATTCATTCATCCATCCAAAATGTACATTGCAACACTACAATGTCCCCTTGGGGACTGAATGTATTCAATTCAACTTGGCAGCAGAGTGTAAAGTGACAGGGATGGGAATCAGTATTTCCCCTTTTGAGATCATGGCTCTTTGTTGGAAAATGGTGAATCCAAGGAGGTGAGGCATTGTGAAGGAGCTTAAGTATCCCAGGGTCTTGTTCATGAATGAGGGCAGAATGGAGCAGGAGATCGACAGGTCTATCGGTGTTGCAATAGTGCAAACTCTGCACCAGTCTGCTGTGGTAAAAAGAGGCGAGCAAACAGGCAAGACTTTTCACTGGTTGATCGATGTTCTAATCCTCACCTATGGTCATGAAGTGTGGGTGCAGATACAGTAAGATTGCAGGTAGAAGAGTCTCGATCGGATGTTCAAAAAGTGACTTGAATGTGAAAAGCTGCGGTCCTTTATGCACACATTAAGTCTGGCATAGGCACATTTTTAAGGTTTTGTCCGTTGGCGACACTCACTGGCGATGCAGTGAGGTCAAGAATATGAGGAAACGTCACGTCACCAATAAGTTCACAACCACTCGTAAACGACACGACAGTCCCCAAATCACCAGATAAGTTACAAATGAGTGGAAGTGCAACAATTTCACAATTAATAACATGCTCTGAACATATAAAGGTCGGCGCAAGACAACGTAACCCGCAAATCACAAAGACAGACTTGGCTATTAAAGGACATCCCTAAAGGCAGGATAAGGAGGGAGGTAGTCTTCAGGGACCACACTGATTTACTGGCCCAGGATGATGACTGGCTGTTCAGGCGTTTCAGATTTCCAAGAGCCATCCTGTTGGAACTCTGCTGAGTTGGGTCGGACTTTGGAGAGGTGGACGGGGAGGAGCCACTCACTACCTGTTCCCCTACGAGTGCTGACCAGGCTTGGTTTCCTGGCAACTGGATTCTTCTAAAGAGAGTTGGCAGACTGGTCAGTCTGTACTGAGAAGCGCAATGCCAGCTGTATGGGACGGGATCATCGGAATGTCTGCCAGGTACCTCAGGTTCCCTTATGATGCAGCTGACCATGCAAACATTAAAACACAATTTGCAGCCATTGTCGGTTTTCCTAATGTAATTGGCGTGATCAACTGCACACATATTGCAATAAAGGCGCCATCTGTGCATGAATTTCCATACGTTACTCGGAGGAATTTTCATTCGATTAATGTACAAATCATATGTGATGCACAAATGTTGACGAATATTGTGGCAAGGTGGCCTGGCTCGACCCACGACTCCTACATCCTCAGCAACAGCATGGTGGAGATGAGGCTTCAAGCTGGCAGGGTGCAGGATGGATGGTTCCTTAGTAAGTGATGCATTTACAATGTTGACTATAAAGCCACTTTACAGTTCATTAATGTGTCTATTGACAATAACCCGTCAGGTGACAGCGGCTATCCATTGAAGAGGTGGTTGTTGACACCCCTCGCCAACCCCCAGACTGCCCGAGAGCACAGATACAACCATGCTCATTCCAGCACTAGAGCTGTTGTAGAGTGAGTGATCGGGCAGTTGAAATGTTGGTGAACAGGACGCTGTCTGGACAGGACCCGGGGAATGTTGCTGTACCGCCATGACAAGGTGTGTCGCATTGTCATGGCATGTGCCATTTTGCACAATCTGGGTCACCGGCATGGCATCCCACTGTGTGAAGTCGAGGAGCCAGCAAACCAGCCAGAGCCAGCACCACTCCTTGTGCAACCCCATCCAGCTGCCATTCGGGCCAGGCAACATGCAATTTACACAATATAAATGGAAAACTTAGTTAAGGTCCATTTTTTTATATTCTTTAAAGGGGACCTATTATGAAAAACACGTTTTTTCTTGCTTTAACATATATAAAGTGGTCTCCCCTGAGCCTGCCAACTCAGAGAAGGGGTAAAGCAACCAAGTTCTGCAGGGTGCGTACAGCCCGCCCAGATGAGCCATCCAGTGTCATGTGACTTCTACGAACCGTTCAGATTTGCGCATTTTCGTTACGTAACCAAAATGCAAACCACGCCTTGGTCGGCCTAGGCTGCGTGAAACCACGCCCACAACTAACTCCGCCGGCCAGAGCGTCCGCCATTGTTTTGAAGCGGTGTATCGTGTGGCTGTTTCAACAACGAGGGACAGTAAAAATTTGGTTTTGCATCGACACTTACCCTCATAAAAAGGATCAGTACCAACAGTACGGACCTGGCAACTGCACACAAGTCAGTGGTAAGTGACGTTAATTTTTTATGTTATTTATATTTGTCTACAAGTATGATCTTTGCACGGGCTAAGTATTTAGCTTAGCTCCGGTGTTACCCGTTAGGTAACACCGAAACTCTATTAATAATACATTTTTTTCTGTTTATGTTTCAGATCTTCCAAGCAATTCACCTGAAGCTGTTCATGTACGACACCTTCAGAAGACATGCACGGCCCTTCCTTGAGCCAGCAATAGTGCATAAATGTTTTTTTTTTTTTTTTTAACAATAAAGATGCCATTTGTGAACATTCAGTGTTGTGATTTCTTTACAGTTAACATGATTCATTTGTCTTGTAACATAAGAAATGAAATGACGAGGAATCAGAGTAAAGAACTGTGGTGTACCTGTTTAGAATTTAATTAAAGCTTCCTGTGTGAATTAGTGTGAAGACGAGGTGACCCATTCCCTCCTCAGGTAACTAAAGGCTGATTTATGGTTCCGCGTTACATCAACGCAGAGCCTATGGCGTAGGGTATGCGTTGATTTAACGCAGAACCGTAATTCAGGCTTTAAGATCCCAGGGAGCCGTTTACACCGGGTCATAACTGCATTTCGAGCGTCCAACTATCGCGTCTGCGTGACATCGGACGTTCTCTGTCCACACTGAAACCGTTAAACTTGGGGCCAGTTAGGACAGTCCAATACAAAAAAAAATAAAGCAATGGAATTGATTTTGTCGATGACGCTCGCTCGCATGGGACACGCTTTTATAGTGTACAGAGCCAGCTCTTCTGCCCAGACGAGGCTTTGTGCCCTCCCCTGCTACACGTCATTCAGGCAGCCAATCAGCGCAGTGCCTCATTATCATAGCCTCCCGCCCACTCAGAATCCCTCATAGAGAAGGAGGTTAGAAGCGGTACAAATAAAGACATTGCCCAGTGACTGAATTTCTAATTTATTTAGAAAAAACAAGCTTTTGATTGTTTTTAAGACATTCAAGGCCTATTTAAAATATACATTAAATGCCATAATAGGTCACCTTTAATGTTTGGTTTATGTTTACAGGTGCGTCAGTTATGAGTGTCAGGTTTTTGTTGATTTCAGCAAGCAACTGAATTATCCCGTTTTGGGATTGTAAAACCGCCTGCGTCTACATGCGGCCGGTCGGCTGGACCTCAGAATCGGAGGCACCGGGTTCTTCAGGTGGGAGGGATGACGGCGTGACCCTAGAGGTTCCTGGTGTGGCATCATCTGAATTAAATACATTTGTATCAATATGACTTCAGTCACTTCAGTCTATTATTTCTATGTGAGCATAAATAAGTTGCTCTAACTGTGGGCTGTGGTACACTTTAATAATTTACCTTGATCTGTAAGCTCAATTAATTCGGAGTTGCCCTCACCGACGGGTAGTATTCCTGTGAAGACGGTGTCACCTACAACAGAGCACACGCGCTGCTCAAACGGTGAGGTCCTCTTTTGCTGATAAACCACCTGTCCTCGCCACGCTTTGTCGGTATGCAGCAGCTCTCCGCTTAACCTACACCTTCGTGCCCAACCACTTCTTCTTGATCTCCAGTGTGGTGCAGTTTTCAGAACTCACCACGTTTACAGATGCAGCTACAAGCTCCCACTCACCTTTCTTCCTCTTACAGGTCATGCCAGAGGACAGGGAACCAAATAGGAGTGTTTTCGTGGCCACCACTTCTGACAACAGTGTCTCCAGCTCACAGTTGGTGTCCTTCCTCTTTTTTATGCTTACTTTCGCCATTTTTACTACTAATACTACCCACCCCCCACATCCACCACACACACCAAAATGATTGTCGAACCAGACCCATTTATAGCTTTAATTTACCTTTCCTGGGGACAGTGAAAGGCCCTCTTTATTATTCTAGATTCCCCGCTCTAGTAACAGACTCATCTTAACCTCTTGTTGTCTGAACTCTGGTCGATGGTTCTTCCACCAAGATCATCATTAACTCCAGTTTTATCTCAATACCCGCTGATAGTGAGAGCGACCCGATGTAATGCCTTGGTAATTGTGAAAGGCTGCAGCACGTCTGTGCGTCTGATGGCTTCGGTCTGGGAGATGGCAGCCCACTTTCAGTAAGTGATGAGAGTGGGAAAATAGAACGCTTGATTACCCCTGACACCGCTCAAACTGTGCTCCTGCCTTCAAAAGGTTATTGGGCCTCTTTACACGAACTGTCAAAAATAGAAGGACACAAGTATGATCCAGTTGGAGTTTTTCTTCTACCTCTGAAATATATATATATATATATATATATATATATATATATATATATATATATAAATAAAATGAGCCCCCGTGACCTCATTAAAACCAAAACAACATTAGTATCAGGGTCATCCACACCTTGAACACTTCTCTCAGTCACCAGTGTTGTCACCATCAATGTGGTTATCTGAAGCCCTGGATGCTCATTTCAATGTGATATTCAACACTTGGAAATCAAAGAGGAGAAATTCCTTCAGCAACAATTATTTCTTCTCGCCATTTGGCAACTCCGTACGGAGTGGCAGACAGACAGCGAAGTCTACAGCAGCCCTGAACAAAGTAGTCCCTGGAGGACAGGGGACTGATGTTTTTCTAATGTGTAATGAATATAATACACAGAGAGCGACAGCTGTCCCCCAGGCTAATGAAGAAAAAAAAAAAAAACACCCCGCCCCGCACAAGCACCGACACCTCGAGCTTGAGAAACAAAGAGAGACATCAGAGGTACCGCATATATTCATACGCAACAACGCCTATTCAAGCTGCCAAACAACGTATCAGCCAATTGAAATCAACTATAATGGGAAACATTGCTCTTGTTCTCTGAAGCGTAAAGTGTCCTGTCAAAGACAAGTCAAACAATATGCAAACATAAACAACACACACACACACACACACACACACACACACACACACACACACACACACACACACACACACACACACACACACACACACACACACACACACACACACACACACACACACACACACACACACACACACACACACACACACACACACACACACACACACACACGCTTACGTATGAATTCCTCTGAAGCATTAGTTGGACTACTTTTTAGGGCCCGATCTCTTACAGTGCGAAGGCCCTATTGTATCTGTAGGAATTCTTCATTAGGTCCCGAGCACTTACAGTGGGAAGGCCCTATTGTATGTGTAGGATTTTTTTTTTTCTGGTTCTTCTGATGAAAGGAGGGCCTTTTTTGCCCCCCTAAACGTGCCCCAAAAGTCACCAAATTTTGCACGCAAGCCAGGTCTGGCGAAAAATTTGATATTTAACGGTTTGCATTAATGGGCGTGGCCTAATGGCTCAACAGCGCCCCCTAGAAAACTTTGTGCCTCAAGCCCCACAATACGGTTTGACGTACATGCACGAAAATCGCTACACACCTGTATCATGTAGCAACTTAAAGAAAAGTCTCTTGGCGCCATGGCCGGAACCGAACAGGAAGTCGGCCATTTTGAATTAATTGTGTCAGTTTTGCACGATTTATGCCACTCCTTCGGCAGTTAATACGGCCCGAAACGTAACGTGCACCCAGGTGTGTTATACATCAAAATATGCGCATTACTTTTCTCGTTCAAAAGCGTTACCGTGGCGACGCTAGACGCCAAAAAGCGGGCCTCCCCTTCATCTGATTTGTCCATATTTGATAGTTCCCCAAAAGTCACCAAATTTTGCACGCAAGCCAGGCGGTAAATTTGATATTTCATGGTTTGCATTACTGGGCATGGCCTAACGGCTTAACAGCGCCCCCAAGAAATTTTTTCTCTGCCATAACTTTTGAACGGGTTGTGATAAAGACATGTGGGTGGTGTCATCGGACTCGGTATTGAGCACTTGACCTTCATTGGCCTGAATTAGCCCCGCCCCTTCTTCTGATTGGTCAATATTTGATAGTCCCTATTTTCTGGCATAACTTTTGAATGGTTTGACATAGAGACTCGTGGGTGGTGTCATCTGACTCGGTTTTGAGCACTTGGCCTTCATTGGCATGAATTACCCCCGCCCCTTCTTCTGATTGGTCGATAATTGATAGATCCTATTTTCTGCCATAACTTTTGAATGGTATGACATACAGACTCGTGGGTGGTGTCATCTGACTCGGTTTTGAGCACTTGGCCTTCATTGGCATGAATTAGCCCCGCCCCTTCTTCTGATTGGTCGATAATTGATAGATCCTATTTTCTGCCATAATTTTTGAATGGTATGACATACAGAGTCGTGGGTGGTGTCATCGGACTCGGTTTTGAGTCCTTGAACATAAATGCTGCAAATTAGCCCCGCCCCTTCATCCGATTGGTCGATATCTGATAGTTCCTACTTTCTGCCATAACTTTTGAATGGTTTGATATAGAGAGTCGTGGGTGGTGTCATCCGCTAAATGTCCAGGCCTGAAGAATCTACATGCAAGTCATACAAGCGCTTCCACTGCAGCACGCCTGAACGTGCACAAGGGTGCGAGGGCCCGTTCATCGCTGTTTGCAGCTTTAATTGGTCTTTAAGCTCCTACAGCTTCCTGCTCTTTGATAATAAAATATAATTATCTTTGAAGCTCTGCTTCCCTTTTCTACTGAGGGATGAGAGAAACCCGCTCAAATGCGTGTTTCATGTGTTTTCTTTCTGTAGTGACACTCCAATTACCAAGAAACTTTGTATAAAACCTCAAACAACTAAACTCTTACTTCTCTCGCTGACTTTTCATTTCTGCCCCCCATGCTCTTCCGTATCCACCGTCATTCTGAAATATGAGATGACTCAGACTTCATTTCTGTGATAACACTTCATTAGACTTTAACTTCTTATAAAATGCCTAAATATCATGCCCCCCCCCCGACCCAACTCCTCAGAGAGCTTTTTGATATATTTGTTTAAGCATGCGTATATATAACATTTTTGCCAGGACACATTTTGCAACACAGGGACAGCAACTTTGTCATCTCAAGCAAGCTTACTGTAGCCATTAGTAGAGGTTGCTTACTTATAAAAACTATTTTAGGCAGTGTTTCAAAATTATTCAAATATATATTTAAAAGCAAAATAAAAAAGCAAACGTAGAACTTATACTATAATCACATTTTATTTAAAGAAGCAAAACTGAATTTAAATCGTTTTCTTGGAGTCTGACTGAAAAAAATTGCACTCAGAGAAGACGGGAACTCTGTCTGGACCATGTTTGTGTTTGGTTTCTTCTTCACGTCACGACAGACCTGCGACCTTTGTTCCTGCAAACTTTGTTCCTGGACATTTCTGGAGGTGTTTTAGCCCATGTTTATACATTTCAGCATCATATGTGTATTTGGTGCAGTGCTGCCTGAGGTCCACAGACCATGAGCATCTAATATAGGTGTTTGGCTTTGCTTTTTGCACAAAAATTCTTGGAATATTTTGATGACATGACGTGCTGGGGAAGATGAAATGTCAAAAAGTGTTCACAATTATTTGCTCAGCAACAGTGTCCTGAAATGGTTTCACAATGGGAAACCACAGTTTTCAGCAACCTGGCAAACCTGTAATGACCCGGTTTAAGATTCCCTTTTTTAAAGTGGTCACATCACTGACCCGCTCCCAACTAATCTAATTGGTTATGAACGTTCTTCCGGATGCATCTTTTTAATACCTTTCCAGCCTTGTTCTGGCCCAAGTGTTTAAGATGCCTTTTGGCCATCAACATATTATAAATAAATATTGTTGATGAATCAACAATATTTTGAAATGAAAAAAGTCCAATATATAAGTTTTCAATATCTGAATTGTTTTCTGTGTTCTTTTATCAGTAAAACTCCGGTGTCCCATCTTTTTTGGAATTAGGTTGTAGACATCAAAATGAACTGACGGACAGGTAACCGCTTTTGACCACCATCACACTAACAAGCTTGGGGATTCAAAAATAAATTAAATAAATAAATAAATAAATAAATAATGAGTAAGAGGGAGACGTCTGCACATATTGCCAGAACACCTTCATAAAGTTTGTGATGATTTTTGTAGCTCGTAACGCATGGACAATTATAAAGTCAAGAAGGGTTAATGTGAGATAAGGCAGCAAAGCAGGATAATTGGTTTAACATTTAAGATGTGGCTGGGCAACTGGAGTCTGGTGGGGGCCCCCTGCTCGCTTCCCTGACGCCCCGGTCTGACCTCACCCCTCATTGCAATATATAAATTACCAATTCTAACTCGAATAATTTTTCCTGGCATTATCATGATATATTGTTTCAGTAGCCCCTTTCACACAGAGATTCCGCAATATTGGTGTAAAGAAGTCCTGCCAATACGCCGCCTTTGTTGGTTCACACAGAACCATACAACGCCGGCATAACGCCGCTCCCGTCTGTAAATTCACACAGCATGCCGGCGTTCCGCAATCAGAGGCGTGACGACAGCGTCAGCGCTGGCCCCGGCTGGCCCCGGCATGCCGGCTGTGTCATTCACACAGACCCCGTTTCGTCTCTGTGACGGCTCTGTGACTACCTCCGCTGCCGGCTTATTGGTGGGGCCACTTGGCCCCCCCATTCCGCCTCCGTGACTTTCACACAGAACAGCGAGGCGGCTTAAAGGCGCAACGTTCCCGCCTCGAACTGGCTGTGTGAAAGGGGCTAGTGTATTATTATATTAAGTTATGAAATCTCATGGGATGTTAAACTATAATATTATTATATTGTCATATATTATAGTATGGTGGTATCATTTTGTTATATGTTATAATATTATAAAATTATTATGTTATATTAGGATATTATTATATTATTACGGTATATTTATATTATATCGTGCTACACCACTCTATATGATAATTTATTTGTTTACTTATTTGTTCTCGAATTAATATTCTTAATTTATGTATCTACTTTCATCATCTTATTTACACGCACACACGCGCACACATATCATATCATTGTAACTGATGTCGTCTTTTGTCGCTGTTTGTATGTTAATAAAAAAAATAAAAATAAAAACCAAGTAAGATGTGGCTGGCTCGCTAACATGTTTTTTTTTTCAGTCCAATTTGCAAAACTTGCAGCACTGTTGATATCAAACATATCATCTATGCTTGTTTTTTTATATCTCAAACACTAAATAGATATATATCATATATATAATATCGACAGGGATATTTCTGTTTGGATTTGAATTTAAATAAAAGGAACTTCTTTTTTTTAAGTAAAAAATGAGAAGCATCAAAACCAGTAATGTGGCAGTTAAACTAATTAAAGATTTTAAAAAAAGTTAGGAGTTCATTAACTGTGTCACCAGTGTAAAATAAATTTGAAAAAGAAATACATTTAATAAATGACTTTTTGGATTACTGAGTTTGGTTGAGTGCATAATAATAACTGCAACCGAGCATTTTCCGAGGCTGAGCGCTTTGTTTTCACAATAAATCACTTAAATGAACTCTTTCCAGCAGATCAAATGCAAAAACAGTCATTATGGAATAACAATTCAATTTTATAAATTATTTTATGATTTCATTTTTCTCTAATTTGTTTTTTTTTCCTGATTTGATTAAAAAAAACATCATTACAATTTACAATGTATTCTCAACTAAAGAAACCAAACATTTATGGGTATTCCCATCCTTGATTAGCATTTTTACAGTTCACTCAGATGAGATTAAATCCTTTTTCAACATTTACAGCAATAATAGTCTATAAACAAATAGCTCTGTTGATGTTAGACTTTTGTTTAAACAGGCTGTTAGTTGAAAGTTTCATTGTTTTAATCTTGTACTTTTATTTGTTTTTTTTATATTGTTCGTGTCTGCCTTGTGGTGCGAGGGGCGCTCTGTATATACAATTTACTTCTACTTAAGTTGGCCATTGTCACCTTCTGAACATGAGCAAATGTACACCAACTATATATTTTTGGAGTGTTTTAAGCGAGAACTGCCAGGAAATGTAAATATAAATGTGAAGACTTGGTCTGCTTCGCAGGTCGACTGCTTACTATGTTGGGTAGATGGAAATGAGCATTCCTTTGGTTAACCTCCAACAAATGTAATCATGTCAGTGAACCGCCTTGCTGCGCACAGAAGCAATATTTAGTTAACCACAAAAGAAATTCACTTTGTTTCATTGATGGACCTTATGCAGTCACTCAGGTTTATGGTATATGTCAGACTTGTATCACGTTTGTTAAGAGGTTGACTGATCTGGTTATATCAATGCACTTCGGCTTTTATTCACATCTCATTTTCAGCGATAAAAGGCGAGAGCAAGGTCATTCTTATTTTAATGACTTGTGATGGAAATTATCCTAACAGACTGACACAAAATGCTCTGGCTTGGTCTTGAAGGACCTGAAGAACAGGCTTGCTTGGCTGCAACTCCCCACCCCCCCACCTCTGGCTGAAGACCACGACCTGGTGCTGGTTTGTACGACGTCATAAAACGTGGTTGTATATCAGAGTGTTTTGATTGAGTTTAACTACACTATCAACCAGACTACAAATCTGAAATATTAAACGCCTCTGCCCTTCATGTATTAGACATTTCCCTGCTCCAACACACCTGATTCATATGAATGACCCATTAACAGATTTGCGCAGACATTGATGGAAAGCCGAAAGCGAGCCATTATTTTAAATGAGGCCCGCTGGACCAGGGAAACATCTAAAAACAGGTAGTGCAGTGGCCCTTGAGGACCTAAGCTGGGGAACACTGAATGTAGATGGTGGCAATGTGCGTCCGGGTTTTTCTACATCGATAAGGAGCAAGAGATGCGAGGGAAAGTTAGCTCGCTATGGCACCTGTGAGAGTCTTACCCGAGCTTGCACATTGGGCAGTGACTCACATCAGGTTGCAGCAACAGGGAGAAACATGCATGTGTCACATCCAACATGCAACAGTTTAACAGCTGAACTGAAAAACTTGTGATGTGGGCCCAGTCTAACAGTCCCTGAGGTTAGAAGGGAATTACTGGATGACACACATCAACTTCCAGGTTTCCCGCCAAGGCACCTGGGGTTTTGACAGTTTCTGCCAACTGTGTCATACTTAGCAAGCAGTTAGTGCCAGCCTCTGACAGCTCCATATCATTTGCTCAAACACAAGAACACACATTTTTCACTGTGCATGTGTTCTGGTGACTGGTGCAGTAATCACCTGTAACATCTGATGATTTCCTGTATGACAAATTATTATAACCTTCAAATAATGATCATCCATTGATCATTGCTATACTTAATATTGTATTTGTATGACAATAGAGTACTGGGAAAACATCCATATTGCACGCTTTCTAGTATAAAATTGAAAAATTAGTCTCATTTTGCAGATGAAAAGTGGAATTTCAGATCTTGATTTGGTGGATCTAATCCGTGTGTAAAGCGGGGTTAGTGAATGTATCTATTCATATCAAATCGTGCATAATTCTATTAAGTCAATAATGCTGTTGCATTTATTAAAAGAAACTTGGTTATCCGGTGCATTTGTTTAAAATGTCAAAGAACGATAGAAGGAGCCAGAATGTGTCATGTTTGGGCTCCTCTCTCCTATTGTTGTTGCCATCTCTTTTTCACCTCGTCTTTATGTCCATCTGTTTAGGCGTGGCTTGCCAGGGCCGATCCTGTTGCCAATTACCCTGCACACCTGTGGCTCATAATCCCACTGTCCCCGCTGTATAGTTACCCCCATCATCGCTCCATTCTCTGCCAGTTCGTCAATCTCAAATGATACACAATCACACAAGAATGAAAAGCAAGTTAGAAACCAATTCAGAGATCATATTTAATCTATTTTCTCTGTCTGCCTCAGGATTTACCCACTACTCTCCTGTCTGTTGCACAGAAAGCCTTTCTACACCACTTCAGTTTAAACAAAACACTGCACAACTCATCTTCCAAGCCACACCACAGAAAAAGAATAACTTACCTTACATTTCCCTTGATCTCTGATAAAGTTGCAAAATAATTCTGTTGAACTTTGTTCCAACCTTTATCTCGTTTCAAGTCTACCAATTTCTGGAAACTTGTCAGAATATTAATAAACGATAAACAAGTCCACCTCTTACCAAATGTCAAACATGAGGGTGGAAGGGGAATGATTTGGACCTGGGCACCAATGACTCGAGAACTCGACTCCTGCATGCGAAAGTGTCGTGGAAACAAGCGTGAAGTCGGGGCTTTGCCGTCAATGGATCATCCATGACGGCGGCGCCAAGATCACCAGCAAAAATAAGTAAATATATAAAATAAAATGAAGTCATATGCAAAATAAAGGCTGAATAAGAGGCCAATAATATTTTTTTCGTGATATGCTGCCCCCAAGTGCTCATTAGAGTTATTGCCTTTAAAAGAGTCCTCCATAAACAAATATCGCAAAACCTCAAAAACTAAAGGAAACGTAATAAAAATTACCACCATACGAGAGTCTGATATTGTCGGAAAAAACATTACATTTGAGGCTAAATGAGGTTCTACAAGCCACTGACTCATGGTAATGTGTTGTGCTTTTGCTTATTTGATGTCATTTTATTTTAAGACCGAGTTTGGGTCAGATTATCGTTTCTTTTAATTAGGTTCCAATATGTACAAACATGACAAACCTTTTTTCAGAAGCTGTGGACTGTGGATGTTAATACATAACAGGATCACATATAGACCGTCTTTCTTTACAGTTCCTACAAGAGCTGTAATCAATAAACCAGACTTCAAACAAAAAAAAATTGTTGTAGTGTAGCGTAGGTATATAGAGCAGATTTCTACAAAGCTCCTCTTCACTTTCTACGGTTCCTGCAAAGGCAGGATGAAAACAGAGCAGCTCAAATTAAGACAAAGTCCAAACCTGCCAAGAGAGTAGAGCTGAGAACTTTGCCACTTGAGTTTTATAAAAAAAGAACAGCTCTGGAAAAGCAGGCAGAGAAGTGCAGAGGGCTGGGAGTGAAATGCCTCCAGGATAGAAGCACTTGCTTATCCTTGAAAAAGTAAGACACAGGGCACAAGAGCTAGAATACCAAAGAATGAAGAAATGAGTGTGAGGGGGCACCTCGTGGTCTCCCACACCCATCAGCGGGAAGCAGGGTTGTATGTGGTCGATCCACAGGGACCGTCAAGCACAGGTCAGATCAATGCATGCCCTTAACGCAGATCAGAGCTTGACAACTCCCCCCGGTGTTGGCATTTCTGAGTGAACAGCAATTTCCCACCTCCGCAGAAGTGAACAACATCAGAAGTGATGGAACTAAAAAGCTTTGTTCTAAATTAAGATCTGGAGACGACGATTAAATGAAATGTAAGTAAGTCTACATGTTGACTGACTTTTTCCTCTGTAGCAATCATTATAACCTGATGACTATTTTAGCAAGCCATAATTGTACCTAGTAATCATTTGAACTATTTTCTGACAGTTGAATGCCATTTAATGCACTCTGAAGATAGAGTAGGTTACATCCAACACTCGAAGCTTGGTTTGTGTGAATCACCGCGGCTCACATGTGTGAACGAGCTAGTGTGGTACGCATTCGCGCATCACTGAGACATCACTCAGAAGGGTGAGGTCCACACCCGCCTGACCAGATGACAGTGATTCCCATTTGGAGCATTGAACATCCAAATGTGTGTGACGGGGCGAGAAGGTTCCACAAGTGCGACGATGAATAACTATGCGCTGGAGACCTGGAGGAGCGTGAGAGGAAGGGAGTCTGAGGCTTCTTTAACAGTAGCCCACAGTTGTACATTACTAATGCTGTGAAAAGAAAAAAAAAAGAAAAAAATTGTATATAAATCTCAAAAACGCATATATATCCAGCTGCCGATATGATGTACATATATAACAACCATCCAAAGTAAAAAAAATCTCTTTTAAACAGGGTAAATAAAAAATAGGGACTTCTCTGAAACTCTTAACAACATGAATAATATTCACAGGTCATCTGTTGTTCGGATATGTTGTGCCACAAGTAGAGATGCTGTTTCAGTTATCAAGAGAGTTATTAATAATTGTCCTTCAACAATTATTAATAATGAATAGGGGTGTAACGATACACTAATCTCACGATACGGTACGATACACGATATTGAGGTCACGATAACGATACGATATTATAGCAGTATTTTTTTAACAACCTTGAATGAGGAACATATGACTGGAAAAAATGTATTTTATTTGAAAGACACAAAATACAAAACAATGCTGTGCGTTTGCCCTATTGTTACAGTTTGTAATGTTTTATAACTGTTTAAGTTTTAAAGAGAAAGCCAGGCCAACCATTTTCCACAAACTGAACTAAAAGTAAATGTCAGGTTTGCATTATGATCTTCAGTTTCATACAACTACAAATATTTTGCCACAAACTGAATAGTTTCTCTCATGTATGACTTGACTTTTTTCTTTTCCAGAAATTTAACAACTAAAATTAAATAAATAAATAAAAGTAAATAAATACATAGTCAACACAATAGATTAATATTAATAACCCGATATCACGATACACTTTGTCACCTCCACGACACGTATTGTGACGTTTTTATATCGCGAAATTTTGTGGCACAATATATTGTTACACCCCTAATAATGAATAAGGTAGATTATTTATAAAGGGACAAGAAATCATATAATGCAAATCTTCCGATCACATGTGTGTGTGTGTGTGGGTGTGTGTGTATGCGTGTGTGAGAGGGGGGCCTTGCTCTTTTATAGCTGCGCCCAGGAAGTCAATGCTCCTTCCTGCAGCTTGGGGTCCTTGTCCAATCACGTTGTGGTCCCTTATCACCAAGGGGCCACATATGCAAATCCTGGCTGAGCTCTGTGTCCGTGGGGTTTTTCCATTGTTCCAAGCCGTGTGGCCACGGTAAAACTTTAGGGTGGCTTCGGTCGAAGGCCCAAAACCGGGACTTGAGCTGGTCAAAGACTGACTTTTCACATCAGTCAGTTCATATAAATTAATATTTCCCCATGAGTCCATAATCACACATGAATTCATAATCACATATGACTTCATAATCACATGGGTGGTGGCGCTACAGATATTAAGCTTTAAGCCTGATCTTTGCATGTAGGCTACGGATGGCACTTGTGCCGTCTCTTCATGTCATTGTTTGTGTCGTTCTGTAATTACATCACCAAGTGCGAGGTTTAGTGATGGTTCAGGTTTATTTTTCTGCGGCACCGTAACTTGAAGACCTGAGTTTCTTTTTGTCTACTTTCAGTATGTAGCGACCGAGATAATAAAGTACATTAAATGTGAGTTGGAGCTGATAAATGTTAAGCATCAGTCAAATTTACTGACACTGTTGCAAACTATTGTTGTACCCCACTTGAAAATGAGGAGGCAGCAAGTAATTCAAAAACAAAGAACCAGTGAACATATAAACAATGTTATATAATCCCACACCGCTTTCAAAAACATACCAGCCAGTCCTAATACATACGTTTCCAGATGAAGATAATGGACGAGTGTTTGGGGGCCAGCTGTCAGCTAGATGCCTTGATGTTGTTGGGATGTTGGAGGTTTTCCACAGCAACGAATGCAATATGACAATCCAATACCGTAAAAATAACTTTGAAGAATAACCTGAATTCATTTCAACACTGAATGCCATGTCACCTAGCTCAGCACGCTCAGCTGTTTTTCCCTTAGCATTATATTAGACCTGCTAGTTAAAGTTAAAACCGTCTTGCGACAATCTTGACAGGACTTGGCATGTGTATTTCTCGAAGCCGTAACTCCTGGCCCATTTAAGATACCTGGAAAATTCAAAAGACTAACAGAAAGCAGAGATGTAGACCTTTGCGACCATATTTCCACCTTGACGATGCCCCGAGAGCTTCTGCAATACTACTGGCCAATCACAGACAGGATTCCCTGATTTGTAATGAACAGAAACACCAACAATTAGGACCAATTGTAAGACAAGTAATCGATACTTGAAGCAAACAGCATTTCATTTTCAGGACGTTCTTCATAATAAACTCCAACGTTATGTACTGTAACAGAGGACCATTCAATTGTTAGTTTAGCAGACAGTTACAGAGCAACGAAAGAAAATTTTTCACCTGTGCTTACAAGGCAGCTGAGGTCCAGGTATCCGACCTCTGCGACATTGATGGCTTCAGTTTGTGACAAAAGGAAATAATTTCCTCTGTAAACAACGAGAACCCTCCACTCATGTCCTGACATTGACAAAAGTGTGGAAATCAATACGAAGTTTTCTGAGAATTGACCGCAGTCATGGGGATGACAAACACAGAACACAGAGCCATCTATCAGAGGAGCCCGATCATTACACGGGCCGTGAGCGCGGTGACATTGGTTCCTCTTCCCGTCCTGATCTCATTTCCTATGTTTTGTATCTCATCTCTGCATGCCTTTTAAGTTCTTTGGCAAACTGTTCGATTTTATAATTCATATCTATAAAACAACCTTCACATGTGATAACTATTTATTATGCTACATCATCAACTTCAAATTTGTAATCAAGTTTTATTTAAGATGATGGATTTAAAAGGGGATGGATTCAGAAAGGACTTGTAGAGGATTACATTTCCATATATATCCTGCAATTAAGCCTTTCTCTACCATCTATTCTGTCTACAGAAATCTCCTTTGAATGCAACTCTCAACCTCAGAGTGTTAAACATTATGTAAAGACTATCCTTAAGACTGTGAACCTGTACCGCACTGAAAGTATCTGCTAAACTTAAAACAGCTGGGACAAATTGAATTATCTTTACCACATGAGTACCATCATTTCTTTTCCATAGGGTCCAAGGCTTAATAGGACGTCTGTAAAGCTTGACAGAATCCCGTACTCCACGTAGGGAGAAAACATACAATGTGATATTTTAGGCCCAATTACCCATATGTTTGTGACAAGTGACCTTTTCACACTGGTGCACGACTTGAATGTTTAAGCAGCACAGTTACCAGCCATCAAAAGCAGTTTATTGAAGTGCTTATTCTTAGCCTTTCTACAAAGGTTAGACTGGGTTTTCATACTCACTGGTTGTCATCCTTCTAGTTCACAATATAAGCCCCACCTATAAAAAGAGCCAACATGACAGGTGAGCTAAAAAAAAAAAAGAAGAAATCATAATTCTCTTTCTAATCATTATAAATGTGGTTGTCATTCATCCATGACAAAGCCGTGATCCCACTATCTTTCAGTTCTGTACCAAATGAGACTTTACAGCATCGTTTAATTCTGTCATGTTTCATCAGAGTTTCAGGGGCAATTACCCGGTGATGGGACGTTCAGCCTAAATCTGAACCATGCAACTTTTCACTAAATTGCATGCGGCCTCCTGTGGCCAAACGTACGGGGATGTGAAAGTATTCAGACCGTCACACTGCAGCGGCATCTCATCTTTACAGATTGAATTACATGTCGAGTGTATGCAGAATCGTGAAGTAGTGGACCAGATGCAGGCATAGACAGCCCGCGCAGGCATTTCCACAGCTCTGATTTTTAAAAGAATTAATTGTTAAATTTTTACTTTTGCTCCCATCTGCATGCATGGAGGATGGGGCGCAATCAAAGGTTTCCCCAGGGTGTGGAAATTAAAGTTCCCATTCATTCTTTCATATATACGGTGTTACTGCACATAACTGAAAAATGAAATCATCAATAAAAGATCAAAATGTGGTTCTTTGACAGAAAGAAAAAAAGAAATCTGTCATTAAATTGTAATCTCATCGTTTCAGATGGCAAGATTTTAAATTTCGAATCATTTGAACCCACTGCAGGTGCATAGACATGTCATTTTTTCCCCAGATAAAAATGTTTTCCAGACTGGAGTTTGCATGCTTCAAACTCCCAAGTGACTTTAAAGTGCAACATGCTTCAGTGTAAGCAGTTTGTTTTCCCAGTAGCTACTTGTCCGTCATGAGAGAATGACTGATACAACACGATGTCTCATAAACTAAGCTGAGCAAAAATAAAATGTTTACTATCGACTCAACTTCATTTCGTAGGACTTTTCATGCACAAATGTAGCCTGTAGTGCTTTGCAGGACAAAAGTAGCATAAAAAAAGACAAAAACAAGGAAGTAGAAACGTCAGCGAAATAACAGTAAAAGGTAAGAAAAGCAAAATGTTCAAGGAGGAGCAGCACAGGAAGCTTTAAAAAAACACAGGTTGAAAAAGGAAGTATTAAAGATGAAGATAGTGGTGGTGGCGGTGGTAATTGCAACTCTGCGGGCCCGGGAGATGGACCGGGAGATCCCTGTACAAGAAGACGGTGTTCTAGGAAACGCTAGGATGATGCATGGGACCATCAAACTCCCAGGTCTCTTGACAGAGAGTCAGAGCTTGAAGGGCGACCTCCACCATGGGTTATTTATTTCATTTTTTTTATAGATGGCGTGGCGGCTGCTGTGGTAAATGCTCAGGGTCGAAGCTCAGCAGGTAGCATGGCCATCCTTCAACCGGATTGCTGCTGAAGTGATCCCCAACCTTCTCAGCTGTTGAAAATAATGACTACATGTGTTTCTCGCTGGTAAAAATGGATTTAATTTACAATATAAAAGGTGGAAACTTTGTCAATCCCAAACTACAGCAGTATAAATACATACATAAACAACTTGGTGTTCTTTACTCATTTATGATCGCCTACACACTTCTTCTTAAGAGTAAAGGCATTTCTTCAGCAAGTTTAAAAACTGACAATGCAGTTTATCATGAATGCTTGAAGCTTGAGGTCCAAACATTGTCCCATGTGTCTGATATTCCTGATCACGTCTTGAGTGCAGCACTTGTGTTTACTTTTCAAGCGGTGGAGATCTATGATGGACTGAGCCCTCTTGATCAAAGAGTCCCACCTTCTCTGAGCTCTCCATTTTGCATGACTGAGGAAGGCTTGTGAGGGTAAAAAAGGCGAGGATGTTCAAAATTGGGAATGTACAGCACCGGTACCGAACTCCCACCGCCCCAGCTCTCATTTAAAAAGCACTGACTAAAGGTTAATGCTCTGCTACCTGTGGAAGAGAGCAAGGGAGAGGAAAACAGATCACGGGGATCAAAGATTTTAGGTAGGTATTTGTGAGACTCTGAAAATCATTTAATTCATGTCTGGAAAACCAGGATCTGATCAACCAAACGACAGGAAAACCACAGACATACATTTATGTATCATGCTTTTTTGTTATCGTCCTTTTATGTTTCAGACCTGGTAAATTAAGTCTACTTCCTCAGTGAAACTACTGTTGAAATACAGAGTTAATTCAAGGTAAACATTTAATTAAAGACCATTTATCAAGTTTGCGTGTATATAGGGACTAACGGAGCAACTTGGGCTTGGGTTTATTTTTAATTAAACAATTCTTGCAAGTTCATTAATAATCCTGTGCTACTTAAACGGTGGAAGCATAATTATGCAAATGCGGGATTAAAGGTAAATTTAAGGTCATATTCTGTTTATTACTATATTTTAATTCAGTTGGAAGTACGTAAAGTCAGTAACAGTTGAGGTAAAGGATCTTACATGATTTCTAACCAGGATCACATTTTTGTCAAATTCCCTGGCTCCAATTACGCACAGGGGTGTGGTTCATTTCAGACATAAAATGTGGTAGGGGCCAAGATGAGTTTCTGAGGGGCATGTTTTCTCAGGGAGCACTGGAGGGAAGGAGGAACAAACTCTAAATGTAATATCTTATATTTTGTTTCATCATGATATCATTCAGAAACTCCGTAGCCTGCCTTTCATTAAAAAAAGATTACATTATTTTTGGATAAACTTCAACGTACTCCCCAACATAACTCCGTACAGTCATTAATCACCCGTTTACTTTCTGTTTCCGTTTACGTCTACCTTTTACACCATCTTAAAATTCTGCCGTCTTAAAGGTATAATCTGTAATCGTATTCAAAAACATTTATTGTTATACTGGGTGAAATGGTCCTTCCATCCTGAGAGTAGCCAGTGAATAATGTGTTCAGAAAAAAGAAAAAAATCCGACCTCTCCGACAGCTTTAATCCTGTAAAAACTCTGACCAATCTGTTTTTTGCGCACCGAATGGCACGGATTGGTCAGAGGACAAGAGGATTGGCAGGGGGGAAAGAACCAATCAGATGCCTTCATTTTAAATCCCGCCCATGCCCCCCTCTGTCCCATGCGCGCACTCGTCACGTCGAAAATCTTGCCGGAAAAGCGTCTCCATCTCGGCGAGGGCGGAGAGCGCCGGTGCGGGTGGCGTTGCGGGTGGCGTTGCGGGTGGTATTGCAAGTGGCGGTGCGGGTGGCGGTGCGGGTGGCGGTGCGGGTGGCGGTGCGCTGCGGTGCTGTGCAAGCTCTGGAGCCCCGGCTACGCCGTAGAGTACGCCGTAGAGTACGCCGTAGCCTACGCCGTAGCCTACGCCGTAGCCTACGGTGTAGGGTACGCGGCGACGCGCACCATTCTGCGTTGGTGTAACGCGGAACCATAAATCAGCCTTCAGTGTGCTGTTCTGAACACCTCTCTGTTGTGCTCATTTTGCTCAGCAAAATTTCCGCTGAGACACAACTGTTGCGGTATGCGTTCATTGTTGTGTCTAAAAATGATACGCAGTGCCGTCCCAATCAGAAACGGTACAGATATTCTGTGATATTTTTTTATATTTATGAAAAAATAAAATTATAAAAAAATAAAGGATCCCCATAACTTTGATTAGGTGGGAAGGACACACGTTTGGGAGGGCATAGCCCACCCCTGCCCCCCCCTAAAACCGGCCTCGCTTACAGGTGAATGAGACATGGGGTAGTTTTGTTGAAAATGTGCTGTCCAAAATGTTCTGGAAAACTCGACTCCTGCAAATGCGCGTTCCCTAAAGTTTGTGGGGGCGTGGCTTTGGACGGAGTGCTGACGGGAGGGGGAGGAGGGGGTGGGGCTTAGAGGAAGTGCCACTTTCAAATCTTGCTAGCTCTCCAACATTACGGACTATACCTTTAAGGGGCAAATATACTTGCTG
This sequence comes from Cololabis saira, assembly GCF_033807715.1. NCBI lineage: Eukaryota > Metazoa > Chordata > Actinopteri > Beloniformes > Belonidae > Cololabis > Cololabis saira. The sequence goes on from NC_084597.1 coordinate 20,827,118, forward strand.
TTCAGAACGCGTATGCAAGCGCATCCTGGCCGCCACGTGTATCCTGCATGTGCACGTTCTCTAAAAAACACTGAACGCGTACGCGAACTGCAGTTTTCGGTTTGTCCACGAGTCGCCCTGATGCAGCTCAGAGCACCAGCTGACCACACGTCATCAAACGAAGCTGATGACATATGGAAATATTCCCAGCATTTCTCATCATCGGGTGGCGAACTCTCTAGTCTCCCGACGGCTTTGGTTCAACGGTCTAACATGCCATCTCCGATGGCGCTGGCGCCGTTTCCTTTGCCGAGATCGCAACCAAAGCAATGTTATAATCTCCTCTTCATCCAATGTTGTCATGTTGTTTACTTGTTCGTTGTTCATTGTTATAATCTGCTACCACTAAATATTTTATTAGGTGGGGGGGGGGGGGGGGTTGGTGACATTTATATTAAAAATAAAGGGTTTTTTTGTTTACCACTTGAAAAAAGCCTTAATGGAACATCTGTGCATGAATTTGCAAAATTGCCAAAGTCGATCTCAACTTTCCTCTTCAAAAAACTCCAAAAACATAGGAAACTCAAATAAATTGTGAGATTTTATAAGTCTGTTCTGATTACATGAATCTAAGATTTTTCACTTTTGCTGTGCCCTATCTTCATTTAGTCCTGTCTAATAAGTGCACTTCATTTTACACTTCTCACGTAACCTCACATGCAGTACCTTTTTTTTTTGACGCCACATTTATTGTAATTTGCCCTGTTGCTGATGAGATGTACTCATTTTGAATTAGGGTTGTCATATTCAAGTAGAAAATCTCAAAAACAGACATTGTGAGGAAGGTGGCTTAAGAGTCAGAATATGCAACAGAAATCTCTGCCACAACTCTTATTGGATTTACAGTAAAAACAAGCCTACAACAAAGCTGTTTATAAAAGCAAAACAAAATGTTAATGATCTAAACTATAGGTTCAAACTATCGCATCCAGCCCTAAATCCAAACATTGAATTTGTTGTTTGGTGCCGTCTATCACAAATGAGCACTTACTGGTTGCTGAGTTTGAGCTACAACACTGTTCAGGTTGAAAGGAATACAAACTTGAGTGGGTGGATTACAAGCTAATATATGCACTTTGCTGTAAAAATTTATACCCAACATATATGATGGTCTACTTCAGTATGAAGAAAGTACGATGGGTAGAGGCCCAGTGTAAAGGGCTGCTGACTCCTGTTCTTGCCAGGGGCAGCACTTGACCTGTGTCCTATGACTCAGAGGACTGCAAAGAGTTTTCAGCTTCACCTGGACTCCTGTGCTGCACATGCGCACACAGCAGTGTCGAGGTTCATGCTTCACCGTGCTCCCCAGACAATTGTCATTTCTGAAGTATGAATAGCAAACCCTCATTATAAAAGACTGCAGCTACTATACAGTAGCAACACTCAAGTTTAAGCCTCTGGACCATGAAAACAGTAAAGACAATTAAAGCTGCAAGCAGCGATGAACGGGCCCTCGCACCCTTGTACTCAAAACCGAGTTCGATGACACCACCCACGACTCTCTATGTCAAACCATTCAAAAGTTATAGTAGAAAATAGGGACCATCAAATATTGACCAATCAGAAGGAGCGGGGCTAATTAAGGCCAATGAAGGTCAAGTACTCAATACCGAGTCCGATGACACCAGCTACGAGTCTTTATGTCAAACCATTCAAAAGTTATGGCAGAAAGAAGGAACTGTCAAATATTGACCAATCAGAAGAAGGGGATAAAAAAAATATCAAAAAAAAAATGGCCGACTTCCTGTTTGGTTTCGGCCATGGCGCCAAGAGACTTTTCTTTAAGTTGCGACATGATACAGGTGTGTGACGATTTTCGTGGTTGTACATTATTATTACAGTATTGTGGGGCTTCAGGCACAAAGTTTTCTAGGCAGTGCTGTTGAGCCATTAGGCCATGCCCATTAATGAAAACCATGAAATATCAAATTTTTCGCCAGGCCTGGCTTGCATGCAAAATTTGGTGACTTTTGGGGCATGTTTAAGGGGGCAAAAAGGCCCTCGAATGAATGAATGAATGAATGAATGAATGAATGAATGAATGAATGAATGAATGAATGAATGAATGAATGAATGAATGAATGAATGAATGAATGAATGAATGAATGAATGAATGAATGAATGAATGAATGAATGAATGAATGAAAGAAAGAAAGAAAGAAAGAAACCTACAGATACAATAGGGCCTTCGTAAGTGCTCGGGCCCTAATAAGACATAAATGCTCTTGTGATGTCAGTCCTCCAGCTCCGATCACAAAGAAAACCAAAACGACTGTTTGCAGATACGTAAATACGAGTCTACACGGATCTGTGAATGTACACGCATACACGTTCGTCAAACAGTTAGCTTAAATCAACTTTGCAGTCTTTTCTGTAAACATTGTGGATATTTGACAATCTGATCTTAATCCTCAGAATGGATGCAGGATGCACACTCATTCTGTTAAGAGCAGAGCCTTCATTCCTGATAAAACTGAACACGCAAACAATGGCATGTGTGCCCAATGATCCATGACACCTGCCTTTCCTCTGTTCTGTGTAGCTTGTGATCACTGCCAGCACTGTAATGCAAAGGCAAAGCCTGTTCTCTGTTGAAGGGGATACAAAGAGGAAAGATCCAGTTGGTTCAGATGGAGATTGATTTGCTATCTCAAGTGATTATCAGCCGCTATGCCGGAGTTCAAAGCTGAAGGGTGACTGAAAAATGAGCGCTGCTGTTCGATTTAGCAATTCTCACTTTAACCATGTTTGAAGGACAACAGATTTGCTGTTTCAAATGTTTTACTGCCGCACGTCCTCAACAACATCTACATAAATTGCAGAAAGTAGAAGCAGATGCAGATAAGCAGTTGCTAATTCGGGAGGTGTAAGTGCTAAATTAAAAGGCTAGGTGTCATTTATCTCCTCAGTGTTGATGACAACTGTTCTGTTTTGTGTGTCTTTTTACAGTCTGTTTTAGTCACATTTGTGATGGTTTTAGCTCTTCACAGCTTTATTCTTCAAACGTGAGCCAACAGGGAGAAGACCAGGTACACTTCTGTATTTCTCTGCTCTTTTCATATATTGCTAAAAGCACATTTAAATGTCTGAATAAGTGTTAAACATTTTTCTTAAAAGGCGTTTGTTGTGTCTTGTGCTAGTTTTCTTTTCTTAAATTAGCCCCATCAAAGAAAGAAAAACTGATAAACTATGTCCCTTAGTAAAAACAAATAAAACCTTTTTCATGTCGCTAGTTTTACTACGAGACATAAAATGTCTCAATTTCACTGATTTTTTAAATTTTTTTACTTTGTTGTTTTGCTTCTTTTAAGAAAATTACACTATATTTAAATGAGGTTGTAAATGTGTACATTTAAAGCTACTTTATGTGACAGAACCATTTCTGGCCACAAGGAGGCGCAAACTTTCTTGTGATGTGCTGCCCCCATCCAGTCAATGACTTGCATCTCTAGTGGGACAAGTGGTATCAAAAGACAAGCCTTTGAAGGTACATATGAAAATATTTTCTTCTGTGTTTAAGAAAGGGTTAGAAATAAGCCCCTGCGATAGAGTTATGTTTTGTTGGGTCATTTTACTCAACTGCTCAATTACTTGGTAGAAGCAATCAAGCCATTTTTTTACATTGCACAACAAAACTTGCATCCAGTCTATTTGCTTCTCCCAGACCTGTCAGATACCATGGCAACACAGTGATGCTACAAGGTCTGTATGCCTGTGAATGGTTTGGCCTATGAAAACACAGATTACTGTATGACCTGTTCAACATGCCGCTTCAGATTTGAATTAAATTAAAGTGCCACGTCCGTGTTAAGAAAATCCAGGGAAAGTCGATACCCCAAGGAAACTGATGCAAAGAAAGCATCTAGTCTGACATCAGATGCAGTTTAAAATTGTCCAGGCAATTGTGTTAAAGGAACATCTATTGCAGCTTCATGAAAAGAAATGCAAGCAAGTTGGGCTTGACTATTAAAGAATATATATTTCAGTTAATTGCCACATTCAATTAAATGCTACTAGTTCAAAACAAATAAATGAAATAAATTTAAATTAAAGCTGCAAGCAGCGATGAATGGGCCCTCGCACCCTTGTGCACGTTCAGGCTGCAGTGGAAGCGCTTGTATGACTTGCATGTAGATGTCTTCAGGCCTGGACATTTAGCGGATGACACCAGCCACGACTCTATACCAAACCATTCAAAATTTATGGCAGAAAGAAGGAACTATCAGATATCGACCAATCAGATGAAGGGGCGGGGCTAATTTTCAGCAGTTATGTTCAAGGACTCAAAACTGAGTCCGATGACACCACCCACGAGTCTTTATGTCAAACCATTCAAAAGTTATGGCACTAAATAGGAACTATCAAATATCGACCAATCAGAGCAAGGGGCGGGGCTAATTCATGCCAATGAAGGTCAAATACTCAATACTGAGTCAGATGACACCACCCACAAGTCTTTATGTAAAACCAATCAAAGGTTATGGCAGAAAGTAGGAACTATCAAATATAGACCAATCAGATGAAGGGAGGGCGCACTTTTTGGCATCTATCGTCACCACGGTAACGCTTTTAACTGAGAAAAGTAATGCCCATCATTGCAGGATCGAGACGCACATTTTGTGTATAACACACCTGGGTGCACGTTACGGTTCGGGCCGCATTAACGGCCGAAGAAATGTCATAAATTGCGCCAAAATTACACGATTAATTCAAAATGGCCGACTTCCTGTTCGGTTTCAGCCATGGTGCCAAGAGACTTTTCTTTAAGTTGCAACATGATACAGGTGTGTACCGATTTTCGTGCATGTACGTCAAACCGCATTGTGGGGCTTGAAGCACAAAGTTTTCTAGGGGGCGCTGTTGAGCCATTAGGCCACGCCCATTACTGCAAACCATTAAATATCAAATTTTTCGCCAGGCCTGGCTTGCGTGCAAAATTTGGTGACTTTTGGGTAGGAGTGTAACGATACACTAATCTCACGATACGGTACGATACACAATATTGAGGTCACGATAACGATACGACACGATATTATAGCAGTATTTTTTTAACAACCTTGCATGAGGAACATATGACTAGAAAAAATTGTCTTTTATTTGAAAGACACAAAATACAAAACAATGCTGTGCATTTGCCCTATTGTTACAGTTTGTAATTCTTTATAACTGTTTAAGTTTTAAAGAGAAAGCCAGGCCAACCATTTTCCACAAACTGAACAAATAATAAATGTAAAGTAAATAAAGTAAATGTCAGGTTTGCATTATGCATCTTCAGTTTCATACAAGTAAAAATATTTAGCAACAAACTGAATAGTTTCTCTCATGTATGATCGGACTTTTTTCTTTTCCAGAAATTTAACAACTAAAATTAAATAAATAAAAATAAAAAATAAAAATAAAAGTAAATAAATACCAGGCATCAGAACGGCTTGTCCTAAAAAAAGAGGAAAATTCTCGACGTGGACGAGTGAGGGCGCAATGCGCCCGAACCCTCTAGGGGGGTCCAGGGGCATGCCCCCCCCAAAAAATTTTGAAAAATAGACTCAAAATGGTGCATTCTGGTGGTCTCAAAGCTCCATAATCACATCTTTTATCAATGCAAGAATACACACAAAAAAATCAGAATTTTTGCAAAGAATGATGCATTTTGATAAAATAACACGCATTCATCATCATGGGTAATTCTTCATGCATGAATAAATCTTGAAATGAAGATAATTATATCTTAAACTTCTACAATGGCCAGAATCCCCCTTTCCCACCGAAAAACTAGGGATGCACCGAAATGAAAATTGGAGGCCGAACCTGAAGCCGAATAAAATTTAAAGACTTGGCTGAATACTGAGTACCGAATAGCCTAAGGAATGCGGTTGTTCACAGTTTTTCATTTATTTTGCCATTTTTTTCACAATTGCATAGATAATAACAACAAAAACAGTAAACTAATGAGTTGAGCCACTGTCAAGCAGCTGGCGATGCGGTTGCTTAAATTGACCAAAAGGTGGCTCTCTAACATCACAGTTTGTGTACTGTGCGTGACTCTGACGCTGGTTAGTAATTAAGGAGTTAAAACTCACTCGCCACTTAGGTGACTCAGTAGCCAGCAGAAACGGCAGTAGGAGCATTTATTAAATTTATTAACTGTAGTACCGCTATTATGAGAGGTTATTTCTCACAGTATTAGCCTAAAGGGACTTAAGTCTGATTTATGGTCCCGCGTTACACCAACGCAGAGCCTACGGCGTAGGGTACCGTACGGCGAGCGTCGCCGCGTACCCTACGCCGTAGGCTCTGCGTCGATTTAACGCAGAACCATAATTCAGGCTTCACTCACTGCCGCAACGTGTTGCCTCCAGTCATTTCAATGAGAAGCACACCGCAAAACACTGCATTGCATATTCAGCGCCGCACAGAGGCTCCCAAATGGAAATGATTTTTGATTTCTGAATGAATGGATAGATACGTCGCTTATTTTTTGCATATTATTTTTTTCTTCTCTGGCCTGGCGCATCGCGTTTGAGTCCGTTGTTTGGGGATTTTTTTTTTTTTTTTTTTCCCCGTTAGGGGAACAGACCTCATGTATCTTCCCATCGTAGCAGATGGAAAAAAAAAAACAAAAAAAAAACACCAACTGAAGTTCAACCTTTGAAGATGAAGCTTTGACAATTTTGCAACATCTCTTTTATCAATAGAAACAACAGGTTCAACTTTGCAGGACCAAAGTATGCTGGTATCTCATCAAAAAGTTAAAACAAAATTACCTCCCACATAATTTAACACTTTTCTTTGACCTCACTGGAAAAGGCCATTAATCCAAGGAAAGAAAGGAAGAGGAGCTGAAGGATGTAAGAGACAACAGAGACCTCACACACCCTTAAACCAGGCTGGGGTATGCATTTGATGTAGTGAGGCTACAACTGTTACAGAAAGGAACTACAAAAGCCACGCAGGCTCCCAACATGCACAAGCCAGAGAAAATATTACTTTATTACCAAGGTTGTGAAGTAAATCAATACAAGAATGAAAGAAAAAGCCACAAAACCAAGACATATTGTCATATTAATAATAATCATGTCCTCATATTTCTCCCCATGAATCAGATTGTAAGTGTGAAAATAATCAAGCAACTCTCAAATGTGGCTGTAAACATTGGTGGAAAAAAAAGTATATCTCAAGAGGCCGGGTGTATTCAATGCTCAAGGCGATTGTAAAGAAAGTGTTGAAGGAAAAAACTTTTTTTTTTTTTTTTTAAATAAATCGCTTTGACTGGACCCTTATTGTTATCCCACTTTCATGCCATGGTTGTGCATTTCTGGGAATCGTGCGAGTCCCTTGGAGATCAGCTGTCACCACCACAGTTAATTTGCATTAACCCACAACATGAGAAAACAACCTCTCCAACAGTCAACGGGGCTAAGTGCTTTCAATATTGTTGCTGTCGTTGCAGCTTATTAACTTGGCAAGACTTTTGGCTAATGACCTTCATCTAATTGATTTAATGACCAAAGCATTACATTTCAGGGAGACCTTTTCCAATGCGTGTTCGCTTCTTAGATCAAAAGAATCCAAACTATCCAAAGATGTTCACTTTCAAAAGAAGCTATTGCACTTTTTTTAACCAGTTGCATCTCATGAGATGATCATCTCAGTCTTCCAGCATCATGTCACTCGTTCTCTCTCATATTAACATAACACCCACCAACGATGTTACGTGAGAGTATAATGTATCTCTACTTCTGTGGAGAGTTTGGGCAGCATAACTGTGCATCTTTATTCTGGAGATAAGGGGAAATCATTAATGACTGATGGTGAGATGTTCTGTAACATAAATTAAGCATGTGAGCAAGAATCCAAGAGACACTTTTTGAAGAGAAGATTGTAGGTAAGACACAAACAGTTAATAGCACATACAGTCACAATCAAAATCTTTCTGCCTTTGTTTTAACAGTCGAAGAAATCATAAAATCACTGATATTCATACACACACATATGGTCAGAAACACTAAAAACTATCAAGGGCATAATAACGATCATAATTATTTTTATGTAGCAATCCATGTGGATTATTAGACTGTGTAAATCACTGGTGGAGTCTGACACCCACCAGAGGTCATCTCTTAGTACTGCCTACAATGCAACCCAAGCTCTCCCATCACCTTTATGGACTCAAATGGTCTGTTGCAAAGGACCTAGCACATTATACTGCTGAAGCACATCTTGCTAGAAGCCACCAAAGATGGTTGTAAGCTTTAACCAAGTCAATAAAACATATCAAAACTGTTCGGCCAAACTACAGAGCAAATTTCCATTAGCCTTGCTCATCCTCATCTTGATGTTCAACCATCATTTGAACTTCACATGGCAACTTTTTCTTTTCAAAATTGGTTTATAATTTGACTTGCTATAATAAAACTATAATAAGAAGTGGGACTGCAAAGATAACATAACTCAACCAGTGAAAAGACCCTCCATGTCTCTAAAACCAATGGCAACTAACTAATAGAAACCATAGTAAAAATAATCCATTAATACCAGAACGGCACTGCATACTGTTATGTGCTCCCTTCCCCCCTTCTTTTTCTTGTCTCCCTTCAGGTGCTACGCATCAGGCGATTATCTGGCTCTGCCTGTATTTAAGAGGGACGGGAGGAGCAGGCGCTCTCTCTCAGACTAGACAGCCTCATCTTGGTGACAGGGTTGTTCCTGTGTGATTCTTTTTCTTTTGTTTGTGTTGCTTTGAGGACGGGGGTCTGTCAGTTTGGTTTTCTTTCCTCGGTTTTTGTTTTGAGGTTAGGTTCCTGTTCTTGTTAGGTCAAGGAGGGAGGTTCTGGGTCCGACGGCACACTGCGTGGTTGGCTCAGGGTTCCCTCATGGTCTTTTCCTTTGTTTATTGTTTTGTTTGGTCAGGCCTCCAGACTCTTGTTAAGTTATGGTGTTTTCCTTGGTTTGTGAATAAACCTGTTTTTCTTATATACGCAACTTAGGCCTTTTCGATTTTGCCCAAAAATAAAATCTCGATTTTTTTTTTTTCTCTCAAAATCCGATTTTCGATTACGATTATTTTGTGAATTGACAAAAGGCAAAGAAATGATTTCAAATATGCTGTTTTTTTATTGAACATTTGCCCCATTGGGCTTTAAGTGCAAACTTTGCTCCTATTAAACCAAAAATGAATGAATAAAGTGCAAAACTCTTTAAAATAAGTTGAAAGAAAGTTTAAAAAAATCTAAAGTTTTATCTCTGAAAAAAAAAAAATCAGCAAATCAGCACTTGCAAACATACAGTAAGTTATATTTCCAATTAAATAAAACAAGACATTTTCTAATTAAACTAAACTGGGTCTTTGCATGCTAAATAATAATGCAACCCATGAAGGAGGTAGAGGTGTGTAATGTCAGTCATTACATTTGCTATTCACATTTGCAAGTTTTTTGCAAGGAACACGAGCCGGTCTACCGCATCTGGCTTGAGGGATGCCCGGTGGCATGTTACAACGCCCCCTCCTACACTAAAGAGCCTCTCCGATGGGGCACTTGTCGCAGGTATTGAGAGGTATTTCCCTCAATCATTAATATGTGTGCAGACAAGGTTAAAAAAAAAAAGAAAAAGTGAAAAATCGATTTTACGATTTTCACGTTTTAACATCGTTCTAATTACATAATCGCGATTACGATTTAAAATCGATTAATCGAACAGCCCTAACGCAACTTAAACTCAAGTGTGGTGTCCTTTTATGTTCTGGTTACAGAGTTGAGCCGAGTGTTCTAACTTGTGATCGTAACAGTACAAACCAAGGACAAGAAAGCCTTGTTACATATCTGTGCCAATTTATATTTATGACTTGCATTGGATCTCCAAAGAATATGGTTGTCACCATTTCTCTGGGCAAGTTCACTGGAGCCGGGTTTCTCCTGCCAGTTATGAGACCAGCAATATTTCCCAGGGGGACGCAAATGCACTGCTATAATAAAATGACAGAAGCAGAGAACAATGGACATGCAAAAATGTGCCTAGATTTGTCAAGGTAAAATGAAAGCAGCTCCTTTATGAAGCATAATGAAAACTAAGCTTCCCAGTGTTCACCACATTATATTATTATATGTTATATAAAATATGGAAAATATGTAAGTGCAATGATGAGCTTTGGCCCTTTCAGAGTACACCTAGAAAAAGACACTGACTATTGATGTGTCCTGGTTGCCATGGTGACACTTCCCTACCCATACAAGATAAATCTTGTGAAATGTTGAACAACATTTTGAAAACTTTTAGTAGAATATAACAAATAGTCTAGAATGTATACCCGGGGAAAAAAAGGAGAACAACAAAAGTGCAATCAACTGCACCAAAGTGATTGGTGGATTAACACACTGGGATCGGTATCCAAAGAACCCACGAGCAAGACCCAACAAATCCAAGCAGTTGATGTCCAACAAGGTTTTTGTTATAAGAGGAATCTATTATGTTCCATTCTTCGAGTTACAGAGCTCTTAAGTAATGGCAAACAGAAAAATGGGGTGAAAGTCCCTGAGAATCCTTCTCCTGTCTCAACCCCATTTCAGAGTCAGAGAAAAGAAAATCATGCAGCACTAGCAGGTGGGCTACGAAGCTGCTGCAGAAACGCTCAAATCGGAGGAGGAACACTAAATTTTCCTCAGCAGACATTCATCCAAATCCACTGCTGTAATCTCAGCCTGCACAACACTCTCATTTCAGACCTTTTTAAACTGTGTTTGATGGGATTTAACTAAATGTTTACCTTACAAATACTATTAGCATTTTAATAAATTTCATATTTAAAAAAAGGGCTTTTTATAAATATATCACCATTTAAGAATTTAAACTTGTTGATCTAATGAAATAAAAAGAGTCAGTTGTCCTTAATTTTTAGTGCAGACATTGATCTAAATTAAAGAAATTGTGACAGTTTATGACAGATAAAATATTGAAAGAAGCTGAAGGCTCTTTCACATAGTTGCAGCGCTCATCGCCACATCAGCAAAGAATGAGCAGACTGTTGGCAGACAGCACTTAATGTGTGTGTACAAAAACACTTGTAAATGACGCTCACCAACGTCGTCGAGCCATGATTCATTGAAAGGACTAGATGTTAGAATCCCTAGTGTTTGCACCACTTCTGATTTCCCAGGGGAGTTTGAAGATGGCTGCTATGAGGTTTTGCCACAGGGACACTTTGTCAGTTGTGTACCTCAGTATCACAGGGTGTTCCGGCCATTAAAACAAGACACCCTCCACTGAGGCAGGCCCACCAGAGGTCAAGCCTCTGGTGCCTGGTGAGGCTGGTCCTGCAGCCAACCAGGATGTGCTTGAATGTTGCTGGGGTTGTGCACAGGGGGCAGGATGGGTCCTTTGGCTTTCCAAGCCAAAGCTGGAGATTTACTGAAGAGGGCAGCATATCATATGTAGCTTGGATGCTAAAGCTAAGTCTGTTGGACTACATGCTCCAGAGTTCGCTCCATGTGATTTTCCTCTTCTCAACACCTTCCCACCTCATCCGGCGGCCCTGTTTGGGTTGTTCTACGGCTTTGGAATGTCTAGCTGCTTCCTCCTGTTGGTGCACCTCCTCTACCACTATGGTTCACCGTTCAGTTGCCGATGCGAGAGGTGTTGAGGCTCCAAAGCCGAAGCCTCACCTACCTTGTTGGACGTGGCCCACTACGTCACGATGGAGGAGAGCCGATTTGGCCTGCAGCACATCTGTGGCGGGGGTCCACTTCCTCCGCATCACCAGGGTAGGAGTGGCGCCTCTCAACACGGGGTCCCGGGAGTCAGTGAGAGACATGTCCAGCCTCACCTTGGCACACAACTCTTCAACCAGGCTAGAAATTGGCAGTGACAGGGCTCTGTCGCTGTAGAGTCCAACGCTGCTGAGGCATTTGAGAAGTCCGAGCCGCTTTCTCACATGGGAGTTCACAAGGCTTTCCAATTGATTGGCATGGCTTAGCGAGACCTCGTACATGGTCAACGGCCACAGGAGTCTGCCAGCCCATTTCCCTGGTAATGCATTGTTGTTGATCTGCTTGAGACCGTTAGCCGTATCCTGCCGGAGTTCTTCAAGTTGCTGGGTGTCTTTGAGGGCAGCATTATCCCATTGTTCTAGACTCTTGATGGGCTTCTCTAGAATTGTTGTGATTGGTTCTTCACTGATGTCAAACCGCTCGCTGGAAAGTTGGCTTATGAAGATGGAGATACTGCATGACTTGCTTGGTTTAAATTCCATTTGTGCCAACTGTTTTCTTGGAGTTTCCGCAGCAAGTGTCTAGTGCATGGTTTTGTTGTTGAGACGTTGGTCATGTCATCCATGTAGGCTCTGATAGGTGGAAGGCGCAGGCCACCCTTCACCCTCTCACCTCCCACCACCCAACGAGATGCCCGTATGGTCAGCTCCGTTGCCATGAAGAATGTCAAAGGGGAAATTGTGCAGCCTGCCATGATCCCAACTTCAAGATGCTGCCAGGCAGCGGTGTTGTTCTCAGCTGTTACACAGAACTGGAGATCCTGAAAATAGATCTTGACCAAATCTGTGATGTGGTTTGGTACGGCAAAGAAGTTGAAGGCCGTGCACAGCATATTATGCGGGATTGATCCAAAGTCATTGGCAAGGTCGAAGAAAACCACGTGAAGTTCTCTCCATTCCTTTTTGGCAGTCTGTATCTGGTACCAGATGACGTTGGCATGTTCCAGACATCCTGGGAAGCCCTGGATCCCAGCCTTCTGCACCGATGTATCAATGAAGTTATTTCTTTGAAGGAATGTAAAAAGCCTTTGACAAGGATGCTGAAGAAGATCTTTCCCTCTACATTTAACAGGCTGATCTGGCGAAACTGGGTAATGGTTGAAGAGTCCTTCTATTTGGGGATCAGTATCATCCCAAACCTTTCGGCCTCATAGCTGTAGATGATGGTTACAATATTCTCCAGCTTTCTTTCAACAGGACCCTTCTGTTGTTCGGGTAAGAGGACCAGGTCTGATTCAATATTCTCCCACTCTCTCTTCTGGCTGGATTTGGGCCACAAGATGTGAGGTTTCCTTCCTTCCATCTTCCTCTCTGTAGCTGGTCGCTGCTAGCTGGCTTAGTTTGGGAGACTGTTGCTGGGTGTTGCAATCTGAACTCTGGGCTAAAGACTGCTGCTGGCTGCGGCGGGCTGAGCTCCGAGCTGGTGACTGCTGGAGGGTCAATGCCAAGCTGAACTTCCACCAAGGTGCTGATACCCTGAGGACTTTGGGGGTTAATCCTGCCTCCGGGCTTCACTCGACTGATTTGGCCTACTTCTTAAGAAGTACTGGTCAATGCGAGACCCCTTCCTGAGTTCTCTGAGGCATTTATTTAGGCCTTGATAGATTTTAAGGCCCCTCACTCTTGTTAGCTTTGACCAGCCACAAATGCAGCTCTGCAGCGTTTGTCCTTCCAGTGTTGATGGTCCATCAGTTGCGGTACTGATTGTTTTATTCATTGTCAGTTCCATTCCATGGTCCGTTACCGTAAGATCCGTCCGTAGTGGGTCATCTTGCGCCCCCACTCTCGCAGACCCTGGGGGTATTCTTTTCCGTGAGATTTTCGTAGCAATGACGGGTGGAACCAGAAATGCTAACCAGCGCCGGGTCTTGCCGATGTGGGTCGCTAACCCACAACAGCCTTGTTAGGGTCTATTCCAAGCCGTCATCTGGTCTTTCCCTGATTGTCAGCTGCCCTTTCGCAGCAATCACTGGATCGCTCCAGAATTCAAGATTCATTGAAAGGACTAGATGTTAGAATCTCTAGTGTTTGCACCACTTCTGATTTCCCAGGGGAGTTTGAAGATGGCTGCCATGAGGCTTTGCCACCGGGACACTTTGTCAGTTGTGTACCTGAGCATCACAGGATGTTTCGGCCATTTACCACAAGACACATTCACATTGAGGCAGGCCCACCACAGGTTGGATGTTAATCAAAACAAACATTTGAAGCCGTCGGGGTAAAGCCCTATTCAAAGCTACAGTCAATGAGAGTGCAAAGCATTTGGTGAAGCCACTTGGAGGAAAGGAATCCTGCAGGAGCCAATCCATTCCTTTACACATGTTTGTCTTAACTTGCTCCATCTACATTCTGAATAAATCTTGCAAAAATGGCCCTCTTTCTTTACTTGGACCATTTTCTAATATTTTGTGTGTAGTTATGCTTTATTTCCCTCATGTTTGGGACTTGGAGACCAGTCGGGCTACCGAGTCGTTTTCAGATCCTGTATTGTCCAGCTTGTTTTCATCGATTGATCCCATAATATGAACTCCCGATTACAAAAGAGCAAATCTTGTAATCTAAACAGATCTAGCCTTAGTAAAATAGTTTGCAGAAAAAAATTGTTGGACCTCTATAAAAATTCAGTAAATCATTACTTTATAGAAGACGAAGTTAAATTATAGAAAAGGAAAGAACATCCTACGGTACTTTAGTTAAAGTATGGCAGAGATTCCATTATGCTGTGGGGCTCGTATGCTAATTATAGTACTAGAGGCATTTACTATATCAAAGGAATTAATAAATGAGAAAATTAACAAGGCAGTTGAAAGGCAAAATAGGTCCCCTAGTGGTAAGAAACGAGATTCATGTTGAAAAATGACTTGAAGCACACACCCAAAAGCATGAAAATTAAAACAGGAACTGATAAGTCCTGACTTGTCCTGATGACGTTTACAACAATCGCTGCCCGCGCGGGCGTTCCCACACCTCAGACCGAGCTGTCCCAAGGGGGCGTGGCCCGCCTCGCCGGTATGGGAGTTTACAATGTCCGAAAAGGACAACAAATTTGCAAAGTTCAGTTTGCAAAGTGTGTGCAAAGGAGAACCCCAGATGAGGAATGTTACAAAAGAATTTCAACACAACGAAGCCGATAAGACATTTGAAAGTTTTTCACACGAAGGAGTATATTGTATATTGTATATTTTTATTTTAAGATTTAATTCCTCTTTCCACAGGAAAACTAAGGTTTATAGTTTACAACTTGTATAAACTTAGAGAGTGACATGTCTGCTGTTGACTGTGTTGGTGCACATGTTGTGTTGTTACATAATTACTGCCACAAGAAAGCTGAAGCTGGTAAACTACACTTACTCTTTGTAAGCTGAGTCTAATTCGTCTCTAAGAGTGTGAAATATTGCTCATTGTCTCAGCTTGCAATAAAACAGTCAATTCATGATACTTTCTCTTCTCCTAATTTTAATACCTAATAATGCAATGTCAGTGTCGTGTACATGATACAACAATATTGACGAATTTATGGATTTCTCGCTGTGATCGGTGATCGACAAAATTGGGATCGGCAGATACTGGTTTTCGAGATCGGTTATCGGTGATCGGCCCTCAAAATCCTGATCGGTGCATCTCTACTGCAAGCAGCGATGAACGGGCCCTCGCGTGTGCAATTTTCACCAATAAAAGGGCAAGAACTCAAAACTAAGTCTGATGACACCACCCACGATTCTTTATGTCAAACCATTCAAAAGTTATGGCAGAAAATAGGAACTATCAAATATCAACCAATCAGAAGAAGGGGCGGGGCTAATTTGCACTAATTAAGGTGAAGGAGTCAAAACCGAGTCCGATGACACCACCTACGACTATGTCATACCATTCAAAATTATGGCAGAAAATAGGATCTATCAAATAGACCAATCAGAAGAAGGGGCGGGGCTAATTCATGCCAATGAAGGTCAAGTACTCAATACCGAGTCGGATGACACCCCCACGACTATGTCAAACCATTCAAAAGTTATGGCAGAAAATAGGGACTATCAAATATCGACCAATCAGCTACTAGTATCACTTCCTGTTTAACGTTGAAGTTTGACGCGGCGCCACAGCAACGCTGTTTCACGAAAACTCACGAATTTGATAACTTTTCATCGTTAATGTCTTTTGGTGTCCTGAGCGAGTTTTATGTCGGACGGACGATCCTGCTAGGAGGAGTTCGTTAAAGTACAACGCGTGAAAATGGCATAAATTGCGCCAATAATTCAAAATGGCCGACTTCCTGTTCGGTTTTGGCCATGGCGCAAAGAGACTTTTCTTTAGGTTGTGACATGATACAGGTGTGTACCGATTTTCGTGCATGTACGTCAAACCGTATTGTTGGGCTTGAGGCACAAAGTTTTCTAGGGGTGCTGTTGAGCCATTAGGCCACGCCCATTAATGCAAACCATTAAATATCAAATTTTTCGCCAGGCCTGGCTTGCGTGCAAAATTTGGTGACTTTTGGGGCACGTTTAGGGGGGCAAAAAGGCCGTCATTTCGTCGGAAGAAAAAAAACTAAAATTCCTACAGATACAATAGGGCCTTCGCACTGTCCGTGCTCGGGCCCCAATAAGCCTCCTACATAGTAGTGGTGATAAAAGTACGGGCAGATGGGTGCAAAAAGCTTTTAGATTGCTTCAAGAAATATGTCGAGGCTGCCATGTCAGCGTTAATAGTTGTTAGTGTACTCTTTGCTCGTTTTTATTTCTTTTCAGAGAAGATTAAAACCTTTTTGTTGTTGGTCAGGTTTCCTAATTTTATTAAAAGGCATTTTGATTGTACAAACTGTTTTATTTGCATGTATTTTTGATGACACTGCAATCAAAGCCCAGCCACTAAAAGATTACAAAAGTCAGTCTTCTCTTAGTGCTGGTCCCAAGCCCAGACAAATGGGAGGATTTTATCAGGAAGGGTATCCAACATTGGTCTACGCCTGATCAATATGCTGAATGTTGACAATATATGGAGGACCTCTCCAATACAAGTCCTGCTACAAGCCCACCTCTCCCTCCAGCCCTCCGCGCGCACGCACGCACGCACGCACGCACGCACGCACGCACGCACGCACGCACGCACGCACGCGGTTTTATTTACGGTTTTGCGAAAAATAATAGCAACTGCACACAGTTTTCCACATGCAATATTTCTCCCCGATTCTGGTATTTCTTTTTCTTTGTTATGTTGAATTTAGTTGTTGGTATTCATAGACTGAGGCTCAGGAGCTGGTTTATCGAACGACTATGGATCAGGCCCACTCCAGCCTGTAGGCTGTTAGGGCAGCCAGCAGTTCAGACTTCTGCCCCACTGTTCCTTAATTGGCCCCCTCAGAAACCTGGTGAATGCAAAAGTCACAATCACACTGGAAGATTACACGGGAGAGAAAAGAGCCCCCATGTGCAAGCTGTCGGGCACTGACTGGATCACTATACATGTCATGAATTTCTTCCTTTTTTTTTTATTTTTTTTTATAAAACCTAATTTCTTTTAGTTTACAGATTACAAGGAGCCTGGGTAGATCGTGAGAAAAATGGCTGTAACAATCCAAAACAAGTCCTTGTATCAGCAAAATTTCATTGGCTGAGAAAAAAGAAGGATGCCTAGGAAATTTCAAAATAGGCAATTAACAGGGCGAGAATAAAACCACTGCTGCACTCTCACTGCAATACTCCCCAGAATGAAATCTTGATTGTTTACTGTGGAAAATGCCAGTTCCTTTTAATCTGGTATCAAAGTATTGGACAGACTCGATAAGCAAAATGCACGCAAAAATGTCAACACAAGAATCTGCTGCATAATAGGTTGTCTTTTCCATTTCCCCTTTCTAATTCATAGCAAGCTCATTTCAACCTGACATTTCAATTTCAGATGCTCCTTCATTACAATGCTTTAAATATGGGTCTTGTCAGCACGTGTATGCTATGTCAGGAGACCATGACAGGAGAACAATTCCAGGAATCATCCTGCAGAAACACTGTAGATATGAAACAACCTAATACATCGTGTTGTGCCCTAATTTGAACTGTTAATTCTGACAGCAAAGGGATGTTGTTATAAAAGAAAAAACTGCAGAAGATATCGCTCAGAATAAAGGTTGAATGTACAAAAACTTTCTGTGAGCACCACAGACTATAAGCACAACTGGAAAAAGTCTCATTACTCATTGATTTTCTAAAAATATGCTTCTGAAACCACCTTCTCATTGTACTGCACAGCAGTATGTTGGTAGGAACTGACATCACTTAAGCACCATTAATCGAAAAATGACCAGGGACCTAGGCAACCGAGCGACACTGGCTGATTATGGAAAATTATAATCAGCTGCCTGTTGGTAACTCAACTCAGAATGGTCCTGATATGATCTGAAGGACCCGGCTTCTGCAAGAGGCATGTGCCAAAGAGTTAGAGCCAATCCACCTGTCCTGCAGTCAGTCCAAGCTAGCAGGCGAAGATACCTGCTTCAGGCTACCAAACCGGTTCCAGCAGTCTTGTGTTCTGGTTAACAACCCAGAAAGCATAATTACACTCTATCAGATCTTTATTCACAGCTCAAAAGTCTAGTGCTAAGCATTAAGTAGCTAAAGTGATAACAGCTAGTAATCAACCATAACCAGTAGGGCTGAAACGATTCCTTGAATAAAAATGATTACAAAAAATGATCGAGGATTTTTCCTCGAGGAATTGTTTAATTTATCTATTTTTTTTTTTTTTTTTCGTTTAATTTCACCAGCTCAAAGCAGGTATTACGCCCGGACTACATTTAAATCGACACAACGCGCTGCCGCCGCGCACGTAAAGTTAGAAGAAAGAAGTATGTTTGGTTGTAGTAACATCATGCTCAGGCAATGAGACTGCAATGGCCCAGATGGGAGACATATGTAGCTCAGTGCTTAACTTTTATTTTTAATCCACTCTATATTCTTCTGGTTGTTCTCCGATATGTTCCCCTAAAGCCTGAATTATGGTTCCGCCTTAAATCGACACAGAGCCTACGCCGTAGCCTACGGCGTAGGCTCTGCGTTGTTGTAACGCGGAACCATAAATCAGCCTTCACCCGGTACATAGGTTCCTCTAAACATCTGTTCCCGCTACAGTTTTAACTAAAAGAAAATGTGGTCCAATACAGCAGGTCTCATAATTTTATTTTGAACACTGTCAAAACTCTAACTTAAAACGTAACTAGAACTTAAAATTTGCTTGACACAAATGAAAGTTAAATCTTAAAACGTGGGAAAAACACCTAACCTTTTAAGTGATGTGTGTTATCAGGTGTAATAGCATTTTTAGGTTAGAAATAAGAATATTTCTTGGTAAGATCCTTAGTTATTTGAGTGAAGGCAGTGAATTT
Organism: Cololabis saira; assembly: GCF_033807715.1. Taxonomy (NCBI): domain Eukaryota; kingdom Metazoa; phylum Chordata; class Actinopteri; order Beloniformes; family Belonidae; genus Cololabis; species Cololabis saira. The sequence goes on from NC_084597.1 coordinate 20,846,290, forward strand.
GGTCAACTGGTGTAAGTTCAGGGTTTTTAAATGCACAGCTATGAACCTACTGTATTATATAATTTAGTCTTAGTGATGTCAATTAACATCTAACATCTTATGTATATTTATAATCGCTCTTTAACTAAACAAAAATATGTTTTATCCGATTACTCGATTAATCGATGGAATTTTCAGTAGAATACTCGATTACTAAAATATTCGATAGCTGCAGCCCTAATAACCAGCTGTCATTCAACAGCCCACACTCCTAAAATACATTTTCACATTTTTTTTTACATTTATTTATCGTCTATCTTCAAGCTTCACTGTTAATTAGTTTATGTGAAATGGGGAGTGGGCGTAACCGTCAACCTAGGGTAGCAGATGGAACTAATGAGCTGAAAGTCAGTGTTGCTAACTTAGAGACTTTGTTCCTATGTTTAGCACGTTTTGAGTCCCCCTCTAGTGCCAATGATTTTACCTGATGATGATGTACACAAAAATTTAAATTCTAAACTGTCATGGATGTGAAATCTAGCTATGGAGCATATATTTGTATTTCTGCTTCAAATTAGCCAATTAAACATTGGAATCAGTAGATATTGGCTGACTTTTTCGAAACAGCCCCTCGTGGTCAGTTATGAACTGCAATTTTCTTTACGTCCTCTGAATGGAATCAGATCGGCAAATCAGATGAAACTCAATGCTAGGAGTTTGGACATGATGGCTTACACAGGATGACGTATTACAGTCCAATAACGTTCTTATCCGATATTAAGCATTTCCTACCATACTTATGCGGATGACACACAGCTTTATATTTCAGTGTCACCACATGACTACAGCCCCCTGATCTCATTGAGTAACTGTATTCACCAAATCAATGAGTGGATGTGCCAGAATTTTCTCCAGCTAAATGCAGAAAAGACAGAGGTGATAATTTTTGGCCCTAAAAATGAAAGGGAAAAGATCAGCGCTCACCTTGGCTCCATGTCATTGACAGCTACGAATCAAGCCAGAAATCTTGGTGTAATTATTGACTCAGACCTGAACTTCAACAGCCATCTAAAGTTTATCAGCAAATCTGCCTATTACCACCTAAAAAACATTGCTAGAATTAAGGGGATTCTGTCTAAACAAGACATGGAAAAACTTATTCATGCATTCATTTTCAGTAGGTTGGATTATTGCAATGGCATCTTTACAAGCCTTAACAAGAAATCTATCAGGCAGCTGCAGCTGATCCAGAACGCTGCCGCCAGAGTCCTTACAAACACCAGGAAACTGGACCACATTACACCAGTCATGAAATCACTACACTGGCTTCCAGTGAGACAAAGGATAGAGTTTAAAATCTTACTGCTGGTCTACAAAGCACTGAATGGTCTTGGACCAAAATACATGGTTGATCTGTTAGTTCCCTATGAAGCTCCCAGACCCCTTAGGTCTTCTGGATCTGGTTTGTTGTGTGTCCCAAAAACCAGAACCAAGCAAGGTGAGGCAGCGTTCAGTTATTCTGCTCCTCACCGGTGGAACAAACTTCCTGTAGACCTGAGGTCTGCTCCAACTGTCAGCTCCTTTAAATCAGGGTTAAAAACATTACTGTTTACTAAAGTGTACTCTTAAATTAAACCTGCTGTACTCTACTCTACTGCCCTTATTTTTATTTTTATTTTATTTTTTATTTTTTTATTTTTTATTTTTTTTTTAACAGCTTGTGCTTTTTATTATTTTACTTCTTTTCTTATTCTTACCTATTTGTTATTATGTCTTGCCGCTTTTAATGTCAATGTAAAGCACTTTGAATTACCTTGTGTTGAATTGTGCTATATAAATAAATTTGCCTTGCCTTGCCAAGCAGTTCATTTCCATCTGCTCACAGCTCTGTTCAGTCCCAGGATGAGTTGGACTGATCTGTACTGAAAATGTGTTTATTCTTTCAGGCTTTGCCCTGTGGATGTTTAAGAATAAACCTCTGGTAACTGCAATGAGGATCCCATTAATCAAGGGGACAATAGACGCATATTAGGAAGGCCTCAACTGGTTTATCACAGCAGCGTTCTAGAGCTAAAATGCACAGTTAGCCATTTAAACTGTGGCTGAAGAAAAATATATTTCTGCAATATAGTAAATGTTGGTTTTGGTGTTTCCAGTAAGTTATAAGAGTTCTGCTATAATCCTGCAGAATCTTTGTTGTTTCAACTGTGGGGGTGAATCAAGATGAAATAAGGCTGAAACAGGCAAAGCTATTTATTGATTGTGCCGGCTGTGAGGTGAAACGATTCACAGAATAGATGTTATCTGTCTTAATGACAAAAGGAGTCCTTGGCTGCAGGAGAATCTCATCAAAGTTACACATGCATAACTTTGGATCAGTTGTTCAGAGAAAATACAACCTATAATGCAGATAAATATTTAAATTCAAGTGTTTAAACCATTAACTGGAGTCAATATGAAATGGGAAAGGGACTGGAGTGGAAATACAATTTTATTTTCTGAGGTTTATGTTTAGAGATGCTTGAATCATTTTTCGTATTCTCATTTAAATTCACATATATGAGATAATAAATATGGCAAAGAGGAGTGGAAAGCAGATCATCAATAGGGATGAATCAGACCAATCATGGAGAAATCAATCACCGCTAACGGTCTAATTTTTCAACACGAAATTTGAGTTAAAACCAGATGCAGAATATCACATTTATCCTGCCGTGGAGGGTGTTTTTTCCCTCCTCTAGCCACATAATTACAAGAGCTTTACCAAGTCAGACCCCAACAACTGTTTCACAGCGATTTTCACACCATCTCTTACTAATTTAGAAATATCGCCACCCCCAGCATATGGGAAACTGGTCTGTGTGAATGTGCAGGGCTGATGAAATATGATGCACACAGATCAAAAGTGGAAAAAGTAGAGAAAATAAAAAGAGCAGAAAATATGCAGTTCTGATGGAAGTGTGACATTTCAGCACTTAACAGTTGAATGAAAATGAGCTCACACAGGCCAAGCGAATGATGAGGGCAAAACGAAAATAAAAATGCTGACCAGTGTTTGATGATTGTTGCTGAAAGGGTCTAAAAGAGGATTACAGAGCCTGTAAAGAGAGTACAGCAGTAAAGCTTGGAGACAAACTGTTTAGTGGAGCTGTGCCTTTTTATCAAACAAACCTGCTCTTCACTGCTTGAAAATAAAGATGAAAAAACAGAGGAAAGTGTAGTGTGTTTCACACTAAACATAGGTCTGCCTTATGTTCTTTTAAGATCGGTCTTTCTGCTCAGCAAGGAGTATGTTGAGATGCAAGACCTTCAAGTCAAGACAAGTTTGTTTCTATAGCACCATTCAACAAGGTCATTCAAAGTGTTTTACAGAGACATTAAAACATCACATAAATAAAAAGCATGATTTTTTTTCAAAGCATGGAGAAAAAAAAAAAAAAAAAAAAAAAACAATCCATGACCCGAGGGGTCTGGAAGGTTCATACTGGGTCAGGAAGTCACTGATGTATTTTGGTCCTGGACCATTCAGATCTTTTTAGACCAGCACCAGGACTTTAAAGTGTATCCTCTGATGGATAGGCAGCAATGTAAAGACCTGAGAGCTAGACTCATGTGGTCCACTTTTTTGGTCTTAGTGAGGACTCGAGCAGCAGAGATCTAACTGATCTTTTAAAGGTGGACCTGTAAAGATGATGTTACAATAATCAAGCTACTAAAGATGAATGCATGGACTAGTTTTTCCAGGTCCTGCTGAGACATCAGATCTTTTAACCTTGATATATTCTTAAGGTGATTGTAGGCTGACTTTGTTATTGCCTTAATGTGTTTTCTTTGATGACAGTGAAGTAAAAAAAAAAGCAAAATTAATGAATGTTCCACAATAAATTCAGGACTGGCCCAAATACAACTTCAGAATAATCCCCTGCAGGGTGACACTGCTGGGTGGGTGGGGGGTGGGTTTGCATGTTAAAACTGTTGGGGAGTCTGGACCATGACTGAGAGCTATCTGAAGTATGTTATGTACAATGTACAGCTTTATTTTGAGGACTGCAGAACCTTTGTAGTTCTTTCTTTCAAATGTAAAAGATTTAAAATACTATTACATTTATCTTTGTGTATGGGTCTGGCATTTCCTGGTACCAGTTGTGCATGTTATGTTTATGTTATCTTCTCAAGAGGAGCTACTTACTGATGCAAAAAGAATTTCAGCCTTAAATCGACAATAAAGAGACATTGTATCATATCCTATTGTATTGGCTCGTTCGGTAATCCTCACTCATTTGATCCTCAATCATTTATACCATTGTGTCCATTCAGTTAGCTCCAGGATCCAGGTGAATTTTTATATGGCTGCTGAGCCACCGTGCAACATATCGAGAGGATGGCCTACTGCAGGTGATGATCGCAGTGCCCGAGTGTGTTACAATCGTATTACTTCCACATTTTTCTCTCGATGCAATAAAAGAAAATGATGCCATGGTTACAAATGTATTTTGCAGTTTGGAGGGTTATGAATGCAAAAAGGTAACAAAAAACTAACAAAAATGTGCAAATCTAGCAATTTTGGGGAAAAAGATTGTTAGTTTTGCCCCCACAAGAGGAACGCCACAAGTACAAACGTGACATCATCCCATTACATGTTTTTCTTGCTTTTTCAGTGTCTGAGGTTCCAACAATCCTTTACAGTATGAAGAGTCTACGAGGGCTCAAAATCCTTTTTTTTAAAGAAAATGAGAACCATTTAACACGTCTGATGTATTAGACATTCTCTCATGGGATTAATGCGTATTTATATTTCTAGTGATGCCAGTCCAAAGCTCCTATAGTCTACAGAGGAGGTCTGTTTCTTGTTTTATCTTGAATGCATTTTAGCTTTACATCTTTTAAAGACAGCTGCTCTAAATCTCCGTTTTTGGTTGTTGGACTAAGGATTTCTTCAGGATTTCTTCAAAGGAGAAGAAGCAGCATCTTTGACTAGAAGGTCTAGAGTTCCACTTTCTGCTTTATTTTATTAATGATAGAGCTCGGTTGGCTTTACAACATACCGTCACACATGACTTCAGAGACATATTATATAGGTTTCATATGCCAAGAGGGACTCTTAAAGCCCATCCTGCATTTCTGACACTTACAAAAGCACCAAATGGCCAGACGGGACTGCAAGAAATATAGCTAGGCATGGTCTTTTTGTGTCGCTTGTCTCAGAGAATTTTCTTCCTGGCAGGAGATGGAGAGCTAAACTGCCACGAATTCAGAGGTGAGATTTAACAACAACAAATAATCACTCAAACTGCTTCACTGATATAAACCAGTCTTGAAGGTTTTGTGTTCATGAAATAGGAACAGTACAAAGACAGACTAGATATGCAACAAAAAATATGCTCATAATTAATATTACAACAGATTTTGTCCAATACGCCACCTTTGTACTCACATGATGAAGCCATGGGAGCATATGTTGCTGTCAAAATGATACCGATTCTGCTTCACTTGTTGGTGCGCAACAACTTAAATGATGTCCTCTCCAAGCTCCTTATATCTAACTTCGGATTGAGTCTAAAATGTCAAACATTTACTCCTGATCTGAACTTTTGATGAATCTTACTAAATCTAATTATCCCTTCAACTATCACCTCAAACCGAGTGGAGAGCTTATCCAATGCTGATATGGCATCTACTACACCTGTTGCTCAGCGGGAGGGCAGTAAAGGTCAATTATGACGCAAGCAGCCGCATGTGCCTCCAAGTCATTTATGATTTATTTGGAAATATGTAGTTGGATCACTGTTAGGAGAGTTTTAGTTTTAGGTTGGAGATTCGACACACTTTCACACACTTTCACCCCCCCCCCCCCAACCACCTCCTCCCCTCCCCTCCATGACTCACTCTCCTCTCTCTCCTTTGGTCAGGTGAGTTGAGAAATGACACCAGAACCTCAGCATTTATCAAAAATACACTTAAATCAAATTACACCAAAAGGAATTGCAAGAGAAGAGTGCACAACAAGTATTGATAAATGGATGGGGTAAATCTCAGATAAATGGGCTCTGGAAAACAGTGCAAACCACTGGTAAACTGGAAGCTAATGGGGGGTGTGTGGTTTGTATCTAGCATTCAAGCCAATGTCCTTGGATTTGCTAGTTAGGCATTGAATAGTTAATTTGGGAGGGGCAGTAATCGTCAAGGATGCCTTTTCACTGTCACTGAATTCATGACCACAATGGTACATCTTCAACTCAAATGGCAATGTCTGACACCCTGTCATTTTCTCCAAGCATGAAAGAAAGAACATGTATAGCACCAGTATAGCTTAATGCATGCATGGAAATATGAAGGATATATAAATTATTCTGAGTGGTTCAATTATAATTACTGCACGACTGGAGTATGTGTAAATGCAAGAGTACTCCACCCATTTGAACATCCCTACAAGCTAATTTAAACTGTTTTTCTTGTGTGTGTTACAAAGCTGCCATGCTTTATGAAAGCAAACCTCCTCAGTGTAGGTATTTTGCCACGCTAAAAAAGGTGTTCAATTTATGAACAATGTTTGGGAGCACAGATTCAGACTTTTGTTTTAATTAAATCTTGTACATGTCCTTCAGACACAGGGACTGGAATCTCCAATGGTGCTAAAGGGTTAGGGTCCAAACCAGAGACTTGTGTACTTAGATTATTTTGAGAGTGTATGCATGTGTCCACACTGAGTGCAAGGAAGCAGGATTGTACACCCAAATGACCAGAAAATTGAGTACTGAACGCTGAGCACTCCACACCCTCACTGGTGGTCATCTAATCATACATAGGGGAAGTAGTAAGGCCCTCGCTTGATACATTTTCAATTAAAAAGACGTCTTACTGTCTTCAGCTCCAATGCTAGCACAACTTTAGCCCCTCAAACAAGGGAGAGATTAAATACATAACATTGGTTTCATTTTGTTTGCAACTTACAATTGGCAGAGTCTCAAACGATAGCCCCATGCAAAGACAGTAGGGCTGCAACTAACGACTACTCTGATAGTCGATTAGTCATAGACTACTGAAACGATAAGTCGAATAATCGGATTACATCTCTTATTTAGCTCTCAGCTAAAGCATAAGGCTGTTTTAAAGGATGCGATAATTAAAAATTACAGACATTATGAATTAAAGACATTAAAGATGTACCAGATGTGCCATTCGCCGTCGTGTTGCATCGGTTCCCCCATATTGTTTACCTGGTGCTAGGGGTGTAACGGTACACAAATCAAGGTTCGGTACGTACCTCGGTTGTTATATGTAATTAATATTATACACACACACACACACACACACACACACACACACACACACACACACACACACACACACACACACACACACACACACACACACACACACACACACACACACACACACACACACACACACACACACACACACACACACACACACACACACACACATATATGTAACAATGGTTGATTTGACCGATTAATAATCCCCCCAAATTATTCAATTATTCAAGTAGAACTTTAGTTTCGGAGATTGTGTTTTGTACATTCTATTTCATCCCATCTAAACTCTTTTTTCTGTGATGCCTTCGGGGAAAGGGAACGAAAATGAAGTTTGATAATTGAATGGCTTGAGTCCAGTCACCTATGATACAGTACACAACGCAAAAGCCAACCGCCACCGGTTACATTGTTGGCATGACCTGGATCATCCCCGTACAGCGTCATCTGGTCACCCGGGGAACGACTACGGCCGCTTGCTCCCCTGCGTCCCTGCTCCCCATTCACAGTGTTGGACAACTCCATCAGCTCGCCTGGACTACGGCTCTCTTTTTGGTGTCAACGTTGGCCCTCCGATCGCCTGCCGGATTTCCAACCACCCAGCTCTCCAACCACAGTGTCGGACACCAAGGTCATGCAGCTCTTCGTGGACAGTGTCGGGGGGCTCCACCGGTTGATTGGGGCATTGGGTCTCTTCTTCTCGGTGTCACTGTTGGCGCGCACTCGCTCGTCTGAGCCCCGACCTCATTTTTCTCAATACTGTTTGCACTAGTGTTGTTTCAAAGCCCGTTTCAACTATAGTTTTAGTCTAGGCTTTGGGTCAATCTATCATTTTAATACTAGTACATACTCCTTTTAGTCGTGTCAAGTTTCAGTCGACTAAAAATCTTATTTTAGTCAGAATTGACCATGACCATTTTAGTCTCGTTTTAGTCAAAGATTGTATTTAACCAAACCCATTTTACAATTTAAACAAGGTTATCTTAGTATTATATTATTGTTACCTTATAGACTCAAGAATACATTCATTCCAGATACAGAAGACGCTCTAATTTGTGTTTACAACATTTACTTTTTCCTGTGATTTTGTGGCCGCATTTCTCCCCATCTTTTTCTTTTTCGACGACACATTCATTTTTTTTTCTCCACGTCTATGTAGCGAAAGTGTATCCAAAAATCGTCTCTTATTCTTCTCCAAGCCCCAAAGAAGATACCCGCGTGGCCGGCCATCGGTCCATTTCTCTATTTAACTTTTTAATTGACGTGAACCTAGAGCTCTGCGTTAATGGCATTAGCCTCTAACCACTGCAGCTGCATCTTCTGGATCTGATACCCCGCGGGCCGCAATTGGGATTGAGGAAGTGACGTCACCCAGCAGCCAGAGGAAACAACTTAAAAATGTATATTAAGGATCTTTGTTATAACATTTCGTCTCGTTTTGGTCAACGAAAATAAAGACACATTTTAGCAGAGCTTTTATTTTATTATTTAGGCACTATTGTATCTGTAGGAATTGTTAGGGCCCGAGCACCTTCAGTGCGAAGGCCCTATTGTATCTGTAGGAATTTTTTTTTTTTTCTTTCTTCTGACAACAGGAGGGCCTTTTTGCCCCCCTAAACGTGCCCAAAAAGTCACCAAATTTTGCATGCAAGTCAAGCCTGGCGAAAAATTTGATATTTAATGGTTTACAGGAGTTTCAGCCTCTGGTCCGTCATCAAACCGTGGACCCAGCCCCGAGGCCGGTTTTAGGGGGGGGGGGGGGGGGGGGGGGGTGAACTATGCCCACCCAAACGTGCCTCCTACCCACCGGCGTCTCCATCCCGGCGGCGGCGAGAGCGGATGGCGGAGCGCTGCGGGCTCATAGAGCCACGTCTACGCCGTCTACGTAGGAGCCCACGCCGTAGGCTACGCCGTAGCCTACGCCGTAGACGGCGTAGCTGTGGCTCTAGAGCCCGCAGCGCTCCGCCATCCGCCAGACCAGAGGCTGAGGGGACTGGCCCGGGACTTTGACGAAACGGGAGGCGCAGACTTCGCGTCAAATAGGCAAGAACATCTTTATTTTTATATATATATTATGTTTTTATTGTAGCATCGGCTATCTGCTAGTTGAAACATGTGGTCTGTTAGTCTGTCTGAGTTTTATGGTGTTTTTATAGTTCATGCTTTATGGTGCGGTACTTTTTTTTTTTTTTACTTTTTTGTAGGTGCGCCGTCACCTTAATGTTTAGCTGTGTTTTGATCTGTGTTTCTGGTGCGCCGTCACCTGTTTAGCTGTGTTTTCATCTGTTTCTGGGTGTCAAAACAGTGTACGGGGGCTAGTAGGAGCCACCGTCTGACGTCACTACCCAGAATGTAAACAACAATGGCGACCTACTTGTTAAATTATATTTTCAAATTTTATAAAAACGAAGACATCAACAAGGTTTTTTATATCACATTGTTATAATTGATACCAACATTTATCTTTTAAGACCTACATGTCTTAATAGCCAGGGTTCCTTTTAAATTCCTTTGGCATGGAAATTTAACAATCTAAGCAAACTGGTTGATATGTAGGAGATCACAGAGTGCTTGTTACCATCTAAAAACATTTCAGACTTCCCTGTTATCTTAGATAAAATTGTATTTGAAATGAATGGTTGCTTTGAGGTTGGAGGGATTTTCCAGTCGGAAGAACCCTACTTTTACTGCCACTTAATTATCTCAGCTTATACACATACATTTATAGACCATTACAGATGGATGCTACCGTGTCCCAGTTTGTAATGCTCAGTTCAGATGAGATTGCCCAGTTTTATAGTTATGTGACATTTTACACTGTAATTCAAAACTAAAAAAAAAAAGAAATACAAAAGATTTGATCGGGGCTGAAAGAGTCAGGTGTAGCTGAAGGTGTTTGAGGTAAAGCTGCCAAAATGTCAGAAACCAGACCAATATTTAAGAGAGCAAATGAGCACCGAATCAGCTATTCAGGGTAAAGGGAGGATGAGGAGGAGGACGACGAGGAGGATGATGAAGACGATGACGAGGAGGATAATGGAGTCTTGTAATTGCCGAACGGATGGAATGTCACGTTCTCAGTGTGCTGGCAATAAAAATGTCAAATCACCCATCACAGAATGTTCTTCAAATGTCATTTAAAGAGGGAAAATTTAACATTGTTCAATAAATTTGGTACATTTAATGCAAGAGCATTGCAGCAGTTAAATAAGCCATTTATCAAACGTGTTTATCGTATTTAAGCAACAAATAACCCCATCCCCTGCTGAGAATGATAACCCTGAAATTAATCCTGATGAAGCTGTGGAAAGGACAGGTATGCAGAGTTTTAAACCTCATTGTTGGAGTTTAGTAGTTATTGCAGTTTCAAAGAAAAAACACATGTGATGCTGGATCCAAAAAGAACAACAGGACTCTGTTAAACTAATAATGACAAGATGGTCTAGTCCAATCAGTTTTCTTTATACATTTAAGACATACAGAATGAATGTGCTGTGCTACACTTTTAATATGCTTCTCTAATTCAACAATTTAAGTAATAACATTCCCTAAGTCAAACTTTAATTTACATAATTTTAACAATTCAGCCTTATCATCTTAATAGTTTTTAACTAAGTCACTTCCACATTTGGAACAAGAAGCTTGTGAAAAATAAGACTTTAATTATTAAGTAATGATTTTAATATACCAGAAACACACTTAATATACATTACATATTCTCTGCTGCTACGTACAGTATCAAGTCACCTTCAATAATTGCAGCTCCGGTCACATGTTCTTGAAACTAATTACATGGCATTCAGGGATTTCATTAGTATGTTTCTTTTTTATTCTGGAGTAGAATAATTTAAAAAGAAAAGAAGGAAAATAACCAAAATCCGTGTATCATTCTTTCTTTCCATTTTCAATTGGCAATCAAAAATCAAACAATCAAAGTGACTAGTTATTTTGTTATTTGTTTTTTATTATAACACAAAAAAATACGGCATAAAATTTGCACAAATCCTCATCAGCAGGTGCTTTTTGTGTCAGTTAGGCACCACTTTAGCATTCCCGACACTTTCTACTGCCGTTAAACCTTTACCGTTAAAGTCCGAAGCGCCGGATGTTTACAAGGTCTCGGCGAGACGCCTTTAAAATAAAAGCACTAAATATCGGTCTCCTTAATATATAACAAATAAAATAAAAGCCTGGCTTTAAATAACGTTAATGAGAAAACAAACATAAAAACACATTTATAGAAATACTCATGTTAAAAAGGTCATTTACAATTTCCATTATTTCATTTTATTTTTTCGAAAATGTTTTATTATTAATTATCATTATTATTATTATTATTATTATTATTATTATAGCGAAAATACCACAGTTTTTAGTGCCGATCTAGTCATTTTATTTAGTTTTTATCAGCTACACCTTTAGATTGGGCCGTGAAAATATTGTCAGACATTAAACCGGTCCGCGGTACAGAAAAGGTTGGGGACCACTGATCTATTATATGAGAGTCTGCAAAAAACAGTGAGTGCAAAGGATGACAATACAAGTAACTTATTATATATTTTACATTATAAATCATATATTATTATATATAACATATTATATATAACAGCACCTGCTGAGGTCTCCACCAGAGTGGTGTAATAATTGTTTTAGTTTAGTAGCATTTAGTATTCTTTTAGAGCAGTGTTTTGGGGGCTCCAAAGACTGAATGTGGTAATAGATTTATAGTTAAAAAGATGGAGTTGAATTGGTATTTTTTAAATCGTTATCGGGATAAATGCCAGAAATGATCTTGATAAATTTTTTAGTCCATACCAGCCTTCCCTACTGAATGATTATATTTGTCAGGTCACTAAATGCTTTAAAGAAACATCAGAAGTAGGCCTGGGCGATAAACTGATAATGTACCGTTACCGATATTTACTGCGATGACCGACCTCAATTTTCCCATTTCGGTAAATTCGGTGTTGTGATTAAAAAAAAGAAAATGATCGTCTTTTTGATAGGCTATTTTCATTCCCCTTTAAGACGATGGACAGCGTGTCTGTAATCATATGTCTTCACCCATCCAGTCTGAGCGAGAAGGGAGACCCAAGAAAATGTCTGATGGTTCAAACGACGAAGCGGCTGACTTAGCCACAGACAAAATAACATGGCTCTCAGGTCTCATGCATTGAGCGTGAGACTCGCAAATTTCAACGACTTCACGCGCTCTCACGCCACATGTGGCAATTCTCACGCTGAGAAATTAACTTTACCGCATCAATGACGAATCAAGGTACGCTACTGTGCGCTGAGCTCTCAACTCAGAGCAGCTGTCTGCAGTTACCAACCTGCCAGCCAATCAGAAAATAGATTTTTTTGTGTTGCCGGGTGTGCTGTGAGTTTCAGCTTCAAGCGTTCCATGACTGCTTAGCGAAGGTAACTTACTGTAAGTTACAGCACACATCACTCTTCAACACACACAAACACAAACGGGTACACAAACCACCACCCTTCAGGGGGCCAATTTGTGGCTAAATGTGTTTTTCTTTATACTTTATACTTATTTCTTATATTTTTTTTCTGTTTGTTTAGGGCAGAATGAGACCACTGCTGTCAATAATAATAACAATGAATACAGCACGAAACAGAAGACTTTTGTGGCTCAGCAGACAGCTGACTGTGTGTTGTGGTTTATATGTTAATTTCCATAGAAAGGAGGTATCTGAAATCTATTTACAAGGTGTCACTCGAGCATCACGTGGAGAAGCATTTTAATGCCAGGTGTGAAAGCACAAACTTAGACTTCAAACACCCAAGATGAATGATAACACCAGATCTGATCAACCAGTCTTTTGCAGTGTCTCATCTTAATTGTTCCATCAACGTCATGAACTCTTGGACTTTTGCAGATAAAAGAACCCCAGACCATGATGTCTGGTAACCAAACAACTCCTCTGAGCATGATCAATTCTTCAGAAGGCTTTTCATTATCCAAATAAAACAGTTTGACTTGGACATGCAATAACATATGCATAAAATATTTCTATACAACATCCACAATTATTCCATCATTCTGCCCCAAGAACAGAAGAGTTCAGAGAAGTGACTGACAGCAGAATATTACCATACAATTCATCTCAGTGATGAGCAAATAAACACAAGAAATGATCCAATATTATGAGGAAAAAAAGATAAGCATACACCATCAATAGGGCTGTTCGATTTTACCCAAAAATAAAATCTTGATTTTTTTTCTCTCAAAATCCGATTTTCGATTACGATTATTTTGTGAATTGACAAAAGGCAAAGAAATGATTTCAAATATGCTGTTTTTTTATTGAACATTTGCCCCATTGGGCTTTAAGTGCAAACTTTGCTCTTATTAAACCAAAAATGAATGAATAAAGTGCAAAACTCTGTAAAATAAGTTGAAAAAAAGTTTTAAAAAATATAATAAAATATAAAGTTTTATCTCTGAAAAAAAAATCAGCAAATCAGCACTTGCAAACATACAGTAAGTTATATTTCCAATTAAATAAAACAATACATTTTCTAATTAAACTAAACTGGGTCTTTGCATGCTAAAAAATAATGCAACCCATGAAGGAGGTAGAGGTGTGTAATGTCAGTCATTACATTTGCTATTCACATTTGCAAGTTTTTTGCAAGGAACACGAGCCAGTCTACCGCATCTGGCTTGAGGGATGCCCGGTGGCATGTTACAACGTCCCCTCCTACACTAAAGAGCCTCTCCGATGGGGCACTTGTCGCAGGTATTGAGAGGTATTTCCATCAATCATTAATATGGTATCAATCATTAATATGTATGTAGACAAGGTAAAAAAAAATAAAAATAAAAAAAAAAAGTGAAAAATCGATTTTACGATTTTCACGTTTTAACATCGTTCTAATTACATAATCGCGATTACGATTTAAAATCGATTAATCGAACAGCCCTAACCATCAATAGTTTAACGGAGACCTGTTATGGCATTTGATGTATGTTTTAAACAGGCCTTGAATGTCTTAAAAACAATCAAAAGCTTGTTTATTCTTAATAAATCAGAAATTCAGTGTCTGGGCCATGTCTCTATTTTTACCGCTTCTAACCCCCTTCTCTATGCTGGATTCTGAGGGGCGGGGAGGCTATGATAATGAGGCTCTGCGCTGATTGGCTGCCTGAATGACGTGTAGCAGGGGAGGGAACAAAGCCTCTCCGGCAGAAGAGCAGCGGCTCCGTACACTATTAAAGCGTGTCCCATGCGATGCGATCAAACTTCAGTGACAAATTCAATTCCATTGCTTTATTTTCTATTGGACTGTCCTAACTGGCCGCGAGTTTAACGGTTTCAGTGTGGACAGAGAGCGTCCGATGTCACGCAGTTCGACGCGATAGTCAGACGCTGGGATCTTAAGCCTGAATTACGATTCTGCGTTAAATCGGCGCGTACCCTACGCCGTAGGCTCTGCGTTGGTGTAACGCGGAACCATAAATCAGCATTTAGTCACCTCGTCTTCACACAGGAAGATTTAATTGAATTCTAAACAGGTACACCACAGTTCTTTACTCCGATTCCTCATTTAATGTCTTATGTTACAAGACAAATGAATCATGCTAATTGTAAAGAAATCACAACACTGAAGGTTCACAAATGGCAACTTTATTGTTAAAAAAATAAAATTACCATAAGTTGTATATAAATAACATTTATGCACTATTGCTGGCTCAAGGAAGGACCGTGCGTCTTCTGAAGGTGTCGTTGAACAGCTTCAGGCGCATTGCTTGGAAGATCTGAAACCATAAACAGAAAAAAAATGTATTACGGTACCAATAGAGCTCCGTAACACGGAGTAACACCGGAGCTAAGCTAAATACTTAGCCCATGCAAAGATCATACTTGTAAACAAATATAAATAACATAAAAAATTAACATTCTTACCGCTGACTCGTGTGCATTTGCCGGGTCTGTGCTGTTGGTACTGATCCTTTTATGAGGGTAAGTGTCGATGCAAAACCTAATTTTAACTGTCCCTCGTTGAAACAGCCACCGCTTCTAAACAATGGCGGACGCCTGGCCGACGGAGTTAGTTGTGGGCGTGGTTTCAGCAGCGGAGGAGACCAAGGCGTGGTTTGCATTTTGCTTACGTAACGAAAATGCACAAATCTGAACGGCTCATAGAAGTCACATGACACTGGAAAGATCCTCCGGGCGGGGTGGACAGACACTGGAGAATTTAGTTGCTTTAGTACTTCTCTGAGTTGTCAGGGTGAGGGGAGACCACTATATATATGTTAAAGCAAGAAAAAAACGTGTTTTTCATAATAGGTCCCCTTTAAAAGGAGCATGAGGCAGGATTGAGGCAGGATTTATGAAAAAAATGCGTATATGTTTTAAGTTTTCTAGTAATACTGTCAGATGAAGCGTTCCAAACCAAAAAGAATGAGCCCTCTAGTGTACCTCTCCGTTGCCTTGAACAGGCTTTGTGCTGCAAAATGTGCTGCAATTGTGGGGCCGAATTTCCCGCGCTGTCCTGCGGATGTGACGTCAAATGACGCTGCATGCGCGTTCTCCCCGTTCTCCCGTGCCGGCTTCGCTGTTGGCTGCAGTACCGCCGACGGCCGTCGTGGCGAAGGGTGGCGCTAATGAGTCTCATTTCTTAAAAGGAGCCTCAGGCTCCTTTAAAGAGAATTCAGCTGAATTAAGAAACCACATCCATTCACTTCTCACTCATGAATCTAAGAGACAATCAAAAACAACCAAGACGGTTTTACTGCAAAACTAAGTCATTCACCAGCGTTCCTACTTCAACGCACGGCAGTCTTTTGTCGATACTAATGTTTTTTTCCTCACACATACGTCACACGCTTCATTTCTCAGATGGGTTTTACATCTATCCAATGGCATTTAGACACAGTTTCTTCTGCATCCATTGCTCCCTGGAAATTAAAAATAATCTATTTTTGTACAAGAATTAGGATGGAAACATTACACACAATAGCTAGCTCATTGATGAAATTCTAGTGTCACAGTTTCTCTCTCTGTCTCTCTCACTCACTCACTTACTTACAGTATAGCTATATGTTGCATACTATGGATCTGTTGGTGACATTGGTGAAGTATAATGGCAAGTTGTCCTCAAGGGAAAATGTGTTTTCTTTGAATAACATTCCCCGAAATGTGTAATTTTCTTCCCCCAGTTTCAGCTCCACAGACCTTCTGCCGGCAATATATTTCCCATCTTCCTTTAACTGTGGGTGAGCTGTCTTCATTTTTAGTGTAGACAACAGATGACGGGAGAGGGACTTGATGGGTTGGGTGGAGAAATGGGTTTCCTCTGAATAATGCAACAGTGAAACTGAGCAATGTGACCATCATGTGATCTCTTACAGAACAGAAACAAAGTGTGGCTACTAGCCCAGCTGTGCTCCCAAATTCACATCCTGTGAAGTGTTGGTTAAATCAAAGCTGGATTTTGACAAGGACTTGGGCAGTCATTTAAATGTTGTTTTTTTTTTTAGGTGAGAGAGGGGGGATAAATAAAACATGGCAGAGATGACTCCATTGCCCTTTATCCCTCACTCTCTCAAGCGTTGTTTCTTTCCAGTGTTTTCCACCATCCAAACCAGGATGCCTTCTCAGGAGCTGGAGGTATTTTGGGATGCTGAAGGAAAAACCCTCAAAAAGCTTGTATCATTCAAGTCGACTTTAAGCAAATATATGTTACGGTTCAATTATGTATTGTACCTGCATCTTGCAGTGCTGTTGTGAAAAGTGTGACCTTCTGTTTAAGAAGGCCTAGAATGGCGGATATTCAACCCAACCTCATCAAAGGTTTTTCTGGATCTCATCATGACAGATGCAAAACTGCTTCTTCTCCATGTGGAGAGATGGAGTTACGTTACTTAAAATGATCGGATCCTTGTTGCATCCATGTTGCACTCCATTAGCCTCAAGATAAGTGTAAGTACAGAAGCTTATTAAAATTCCTCGAAAACACATTAAAAGTTCTGTTTATTCTAATTTTAAAACAATTTTCTATTAGAATTATTTTTCATTCAATTTTTCTGAATGGACAAATTATTTTTCTTTATTTCCAATTTCTTAAAAGTATTTTAATTCTTCGTTTATCTGAATTCACAATGTCATTTAACAATAAAACCTGCCTTTGTTTCCTCTTCGAACTGAACAGGATCCAACATGTCTCGCTTGTTTAATTTAATCCGGTTTTCAGATATTGACAGATACTCCTGTCTTTTTCTTTTATAGATTTGGTTTATGAGTTTTAGCTACAGTATCTTGATTTATGATACTAAATAACTAACACAAATCTTTCTAGATGGAGCGAGAGGATTTATTTTTCCTTCACCTTATCAAAATTTCTCATTAATTCAGGGAGAAAAAAAAACTAAATTAGAAAAAAAAAAATTTATTCATCGAGGAAAACAAGCAAATTTAAAGCTGCAAGCAGCAATGAACAGGCCCTCGCGCGTGCAATTTTCACCAATAAAAGTCAAGGACTCAAAACTAAGTCCGATGACTCAACCCATGACTCTTTATGTCAAACCATTCAAAAGTTATGGCAGAGAATAGGAACTATCAAATATTGACAAATCAGAAGAAGGGGTGGGGCTAATTTACACCAATTATGTTCAAAGACTCAAAACTAAATCCGATGACACTACCCACGTCTCTTTTGGTCAAACCATTCAAAAGTTATGGCAGAAAGTAGGAACCAATATCAAATATGGATCAATCAGATGAAGGGGGGGACGCACTTTTTGGCGTCTATCGTTGCCACGGTAACGCTTTCGACTGACAAAAGTAATGCGCATATTTGCAGGATCGAGACGCACATTTTGATGTATAACACGCCTGGGTGCACATTACGGTTCGGGCGAAGAAGCGGCCGAAGAAATGGCATAAATTGTGCCAAAATTACACGATTAATTGAAAATGGCCGACTTCCTGTTCGGTTTCGGCCATGGCGCCAATAGACTTTTCTTTAAGTTGTGAAATGATACAGGTGTGTACCGATTTTCGTGCATGTATGTCAAACCGTATTTTGGGGCTTGAGGCACAAAGTTTTCTAGGGGGCGCTGTTGAGCCATTAGGCCACACCCATTAATGCAAACCATTAAATATCAAATTTTTCGCAAGGCCTGGCTTGCGTGCAAAATTTGGTGACTTTTGGGGCACGTTTAGGAGGGCAAAAAGGCCCTCATTTCGTGGGAAAAAAAAAAAAAAAAAAAAAAAAAGGAAAAAAAAAATACTACAGATACAATAGGGCCTTCGCACTGTAAGTGCTCGGGCCTTAATAATATTACAATGTAAAAATGAGGGAATAAGTTCCCTAACCCCTACGCCCAGAAATTAAGTGGCATCTCAAAGACTCAAAGACAAAACCATAGTCTAGAATTAATCAGGGTTGTTCACGTTCATTCAGTTTTGTTAACTCGGGTTTCATTTCAAGCAGGTAAGTTCATCAAATCGTCAGAAACAACAGGACTGATTTCTATCAAGCAAGGACCTACTATCTTAGTTTACTGGAACCAATCATGCTACCTATCATTTACATTGTTCTGTTCTAGCAAGCATTTCTGGTACCAGGACTCATTCAAACCATTTTTTAAAATCACACAAAGACTTGATACAATATGTGCAACAACTGAGAACTTACTGAGCCAGTGGTCAACTTCACTTTCCAAAGCCCAGTTTTGAATTTGGTATTGCTTTTAGTGTTTCACCATCACATATCCTAAAACAGCACAAACCTCCACTAATGTAATGCCAGGTCTACATGGCCAATCAAAACCATTTTAGCTACCTTGGATTGTTTCTGCTACCAGTACATGAGTACAGAAGCTGGGCTATTGAAAAACGACTCTAAACAAACATGCAATCGTTTTTTCATTCTGATCGGTAGGTGCCAGAAGTGATGTTGATGGGAGAAATGTCAATTCTATTGACTGTGAAGATTCCATATTAGTCAGCAACTGATTGACCAAAAGCTGTGAAGCAGTTGCTGAGACGTGGCCTTGCATAAAGACCCATGGTATTAGATGTGAAGGTGCATGGCAGACAAACTGAAGAGGTCCATCCATGCAAACACGACTATATTTCCTGGAATTAAAACATTTAGTGACACATATGTTAAATGAAAAAATTTAAAGATTGCTACCCAGCATTAATACATTTTATGTTTATGTTTTATGAAAAGCACTTTGTGTTACATTTTTTTGTATGAAAGGTGCTTTACAAATAAAGTTTGATTTGATTTGATGATATGACAAAATCTTCTTAAAACATCAACTTTTGGAAAGTCAGTCCAAAAGCTATTCGACAGTAAATAATTTATTAAATGGTGAGATGTTAGAAAATGCTGCAGATTGTTTAAGTGTTGAAGTTATAAATACACAAATCCAAAAAGATTAGCTATGTCAGAGATTGAGTTTTGGAAGTTCAACATTTACATTTCTACATCAACAACACATTTTTTTAGCAGTCAAGGCTTATGTTTAGAAAGGTCACAGCTGTTTTATTACAACAGATCTTCAGATAAATTAATGTAAATTCATGAATAAGTGCCATTTGAAGGTAGCGTTCTTTGCAGCTGATAAAGATGGAGCTTCACTCAGCTGAAACTCAAACTGTCATATGACTTTGCCCCACTGTATGTAATGTTCATAGCAGCAGTTTAACATTTCACATGCCCCATTTTCTCCAAAATTCCACCTGTAAACACTGATCTGAGGTTTCTCCTTCAGGGTAAATGGGTTATCTGCACTTGGTGCTCTCAGTGTGCAAAGTTTGAAATCGTACGCCTGTAGATATAAGTCTTATCTATGAAGGCACCAATCAGGTTACCTGCAAAGATAAGTGGTTGACCCAGGAATCTCTGATATACGTGTACTGATAAAAAAGAATGCACGAGCCAGAGATACTGACAGTAACACAGAAACACCAATAAAACCTCTGGCAAAAAAAAAGAACGAAAAAAAAAACATGCAATCAACACTGCAGCTATTTGTTGGAAAAAGAAAGAAAAAAAATTACACAGGCATAAGGAACTAACAAAATAAGGACAGCAGCATGTTATACCTTCCAGTTTGGTTTCACATTTCTGGCCCAGGCTGTCAAGTTGGTACGCACTCTTGCCAACCTAAAATAAGCTCCAAAAATAACACCAAGAATTCATTCATATAGGAACAGATTAATCATTGGACTCTGAAAGGCACTGTGCACCTGGCACTGTTATAAAACAAAGAACTATTTACATTATTTATCTGATTTACATGCCTATCTGATTTACATCTTCACATTTCACGGGTGTAGTGTATGGCTTGTAGTTGTGTTAGCTCCTCTCCCATCCCAAGTATCATCAGGACATTCCTGATCAACACCTGTCAATTTAAAAAACAATTAAACAAAAGGAAACCCAGTATCGCTACACTAAATGGTGAGATGCTATAACATTCTTAACACTCCACAAATCCAAAAAGACAATATCTCAAAAGTAGTTGAAGTAGTTTGAGTGCCTTAGTGATCGAGCATTTCTTGTAATAATAATGCAGCAGCTATACACCCAAAGAAATCTATTATATCGTGAATGATCTTAAAATAAAAGCATTTAAATTCATAGGTAACTTGTTGCATGTCTGACAGGTGTGAACAGAGCGGCAGAAAAATTGCTGGAGAGACAATAACACTAATCAAGTTGATAAAAACTCCATATATTTATGTAAGTGCACTAAAAGCTCCCCAACAAGCCTGCCAAAGACAGACAACTACAACCATCTAAAAGCCTGTCTGAAAGGTCTTGATTGGGCAAAAGTGACAGTCTCATAAGGTCTGCTTCTAGTTTCAGAGAAGCTTTTTCCTGGACGCGCTGAACAAATTGTGGAAAATTTCAAAAACCAACTATTGACATAGTTTGCAGCTGCAATTTGTGATTATCAAGCTCATATTCAATATTCGCTCTACAGGAAAGTTTGATGTTTTTAAGGCAGTAACTCTTCAGCTGAAAGCCATCATCAATGCAAACTTCACAATGTGACGCAGGAATGGCTCCGTTGACCAAAAATCAACTGTTGTGGAACAAGACTCCACATTTTTAGCCCCATATGACATTTTTTTCATTCATTCTTGATAAAATACTAATTGAATTGAATAATTCATGCAGGTGATGAAATATCATGTCTTTTGTCTAGGGCTGTAATTTCCC
This sequence comes from Cololabis saira, assembly GCF_033807715.1. Lineage (NCBI taxonomy): Eukaryota > Metazoa > Chordata > Actinopteri > Beloniformes > Belonidae > Cololabis > Cololabis saira. The sequence continues at coordinate 20,867,751 of NC_084597.1, forward strand.
AGTCAACTGGTCGATTTATTAGTCGATGCGGGCAGGCTCGACCAAAATTCTTTTCATTTAAATTAATCAGGGGGAAAGTACCAAGTTCTGAAGGGGGTGTTTTCAGACCACATCTCTTTCACAGGTAACAATCTATCATTGGACACCCCCCTTGTTTTTGCTATTTTGGATTATCCCAACCCACTGACTAGAGACGGATAGATTGTAAAGTACAAGGACAAGGTGGGTGATGTGTTGAACTCTATCATGTCAAAGACATCTGCGTTGTGGCAGAATTTCATGAAAATAGACAATGGAAAACAGTTAAACGCAAACTTTGTAGGCAACAGTTTGGTTATCACAGCTCCACATCAAACATGGTGCATCACCTGTAAACGGTAAGCCAACTTGCCCTGTCCGTTTTGACAATATGAACATATCAGAATTGACATATTTCAAGCTTTAGTCTAATAATTTGTAACTGAAGGCACAACGCAACAATGGCGACATCCCTCAGATACACCACACTGGATGTTAAGTCTCTGTGTGTGTGTGTGTGTGTGTGTGTATATATGTGTGTGTGTGTGTGTGTGTGTGTGTGTGTGTGTGTGTGTGTGTGTGTGTGTGTGTGTGTGTGTGTGTGTGTGTGTGTGTGTGTGTGTGTGTGTGTGTGTGCGCCTCTTTCTAGCTGTGGTGGGAGGGTATTGTTTCATTAAATATATGTTCTGGCATTTATTTGAGCCTCACCAAAATATGGATTAGCCCCAAAAAATACTTGCCGCCACTGTGTACAGTTCAAAATGATAGTGTAAATGTGTAAATTATTAAAACATGACAAAACAATTGTTTTATACAGATTACAGCCCTACTTATGTCAACATTTCTGATAAGATCGGTCATCTTTCAGGGTCTTCATGCAGCTTTTTATGTGGCGTTACCATCAAGAACGACGCAGAGATTGTTATACATTTTGCTGATAAAGCAAAAAAACGAAATAATTTCACTAGTTTAAAACATTACTTTTTACATTCGTTGCACAAGCCTGTGGTGCTTCTTTAAAATGTTGGTAATGATTCAAGGGTTTTGCCTCTTATGGCAAAGTGACTGGCACATTCTGTATAGTGCCCTTTTCTCTTTCATCAAATTAAAAAGGAAAAAAAAAAAGAAAAATCCACATCAACCTTGGGGCAAACGCACAATTGGTTTATTTCAAACTAAAATACCAACAAAAACATCTCAGCCAAACAGCCTGGGACATTTATTTTAAGAGAAAAGGATCCTAGAGCTCAATACATTTTTCTGAGAATTATTGTAAAATGTCAAGAATAATAATAATGTTAGGATATTATGTCAGAATAGGCCACAAGGATTACCCTGAAAAGAAATAAATAAAAACAATCACTCATTTGCCCATTGACTGTTATCAGCCTTTCCCTTTATTGATTTATTTATTTATTTGGTCAAGGATGCAGTGCATCCATGTCAGAGCACACGCACAAGTGAAGCATACAAAAAGAGAAAGTTTGAACTCACCTGATAACGTCAGTACGACCAGCCACTCGATAAAGCTCATTTTGGCTTCATAATCCTCATAATGGTTCCATCTTTCTATGTAACCTTACTTGAGCTGACAATGAGCTTTTCCCAGGAATGTTAATTTGAAAATAATGAGCAATAAGTAAAACCCATTTACTTGTGTCAGGGGTAGATGATTAATGGTGCAAATTGTACAGTGCAAAAACAACAACAAACATTCAAAAAGGACCAGCTGACATAAAACCACTCTATTTTGTTTATTGTGCCCTTTTAGCTTTTATCCTAAGTTTTAGTTCATGAAATGTTAATCATCTCATCCCTAAATGATGCATGTTTGTTAAATTATCTCTACACACTAATAGCAAACTGTTTGTAGAAGCAGCAGGGCTCAAAGAACACAATCGGGTAAAGTAACCAGTCCTCCGGTTTGTCTGAAACTCTTGCCCAATCATGTCCTTTGGAGGTGTGGCTTCAGAGGCACGTTCTAGTCGATGAGAGCGGTCTCCCCAGAAGCGCCGCAAGGAGGTTAACGAGCCTCTCAGTAGCAACTGATCACTAGAAAAAAACATGCGTTATGTCTGTTTAGGCACTGGACCTCAGCTACGCTTCATTACTGACACAAACACCAACAAGGAATCATGGTGTTCCTGTGTACTAAACAACAAGCTTTTCAAGTGACTGACGGAACATATATTTTGTTCACCTGTGCACGCTCAAGTGTTTGTGGGCACGCAAGCTTGCATCTGTGCGTACAGGATACAGACAGCAGAAAAAAAAAAAGAGTAAACGCACAACCAACAAGATGTTTGTCACATTTTTGGTGGGAGATTACAACTCAAATATCTTAATAAAACTCTCCACAATGTCTGCTCCCTCTCACTACCCAAAACTACTTGCTCAACGCTACATTTACCGTTGCATCAACCGTCTCACACAATACAACCCATCAGGAAGTGCTCATTTTGTACTTTATGATGGTGTTGGTTGTCTGTGATTGGATGGTCGGGATTTTTGAATTTTTTAGATATCGTTAATGGATCAAGCCTTGTGGTTATGAGAAGTACGCCTCGATACTGACGTAAGAGAGTTTTATCTTGACCTTCATAAGAGGGGCAAAGCGCAGTGAGACGCAAGCACGGACTAAAAACCGCTGTAAAACTGGACCACCACCCTGTGGGAAACAGAGCACGGGCTGCTGGGGTTTAAGACGGTCGCTCACGATGCTGACGTTCCCATAAATAAACAAATAGCTGTCAGTTCATGATACTTTCACATGTTTTCACTCTGAATCTAAACACACTTTTCTGTAAAAAAAGAAATTACCATTATTAGATAAAAACAAAGGAGAGCGAGAAAAAAATAAATCAAACTTATAATGATCCTCTGAAATCCATATTTGTAACAAAATAAATAGTACTGACATATCCATGTGCAATATGTTACTAGAAACTAAAATAAAACATTTCCTTTCAACCATGCACTGTAACTCAGCCTCGCTTTTAAGTTCAATGTGTGTGTTTGTGTGCGTAGACCGCCTTTTGCCTTTCACACACGTTCATGTTTGCATAATGTCTTTGACAGTTGACATCCATATTATTGCACAAAAATAAATATCTATTTTTCAAAGCCAACAAACAGTGTACATATGCAGCTTATATAAACTACGTCCTGAGACGTGGGATACATTTTACTTTCATGAACCCAGCTTTCTGCTCCCTGCCAGCCACGGGTCACTCCTTTTAAATATCACGCAGTGGTTCACGTGTCACTGCAGCCGACTTGGAAACACTGGCCACAAACACGCGTCTTAGCCTTTCAGACTAAATCTAAGAGAATGACAAACCTGATGCTTACATGGAAAGTTGCCCCGAAGACACTTGCAATATGCAAATTCTCAAGTTGAAGCTAATTTCAAAACGTGGGATGCAAAACTGAAAACCTTGGGGCTTGTTAACTAATTGACTTGCAAATGCATCTTTGTTACACTGCCATGTGTGCTAAACGGGTGTGAATAGGTCAGAAAATATTCGCCAGAACAGGGACATCGCACAATCATCCATCCTCCAAACCAGCTGAAACATTTGTAAACTCTTCAGAGCATCTCATCTCATTTTTTTTTTTTTTTGCACTATCCCCCTTTGCTGCTGTAAACTGCAAATTTCCCCTCTGTGGGACTATTAAAGGTTTATCTTATCTTATCTTATTAATTCAATTCAATTTTATTTATATAGCGTCTAATACAACAGATGTTGTCTCTAGATGCTTTCCAGAGATCCAGAACATAAACATAAACATAACATTACATAATGTTATAAACATAACATTATTATCTTCTCCCCATAGTCAACGCAGTCAGTTTTGCCATCAACCAATTACCTGGATCTATCACTAGGCTTAAGGGAGAACAATGCATAATGTAAGGAACAGTAGCCCACGCCGCTTTCTGTTTGAGCCAAGAACTGGAACGATATCCAGTTTTCTACTCACAACAGGTTCATCTATGCGCAATGAAACTCGATGATGATGGATTATTGCCTGAATCATCCAAAGTTTGTCATGTAAAATAAACTGCAAACATATTTCCATAGCCTATGTTTAAAATGCAGAATTATATTATTGCATGTTTAATTTCAGAGGAGTTGTTTCCTCTCATGATACAAAAGGCTCAAAGTCATTCTGAATGCGTTTGACTCACTTTGCTTAGAATAAAATACTAATTATAAATCACTTGAACCGCCATGTGCTCCTGCGAGTGTTGTGGCAGTTCAAATGGAGATTTTTTCAAAGTACACGTGTTACTTTTCTTTTTTTAGGCATTCATAAACGTTATCAGAAGTTGGAACTGAATGAAAGAAAATAAATATAACACTTTGAACCCCCCAGCTACGGACGGGGCTGGAGGGGGTTCACACCTTCACCCTCCAGAATCAGAGACAACACCAGAGAGTGTCCCGGTTCTTACCTCGCGCCGAGGCGGTCAGGACCTGCGAGCTGAGGAGCACGAGGACGGGCAAAGTCCAGTAGCATCCTCCCGGAAACTGTCCCATCACTGCTCTGCTCGCGTCCCTCCCCATCGGGTCCGGGGGCGCCTGCCGCGGGTGTCGGGCATTTGTCGTCTGCGCAGAATTCCGTTTCCGTGTCCCAAAGAAGGTGTCCAAGTGTTGGGCAGGTGGAATGAAAGAGACTCTCCCAGCCGAGCCGAGCCGATCCGATCCGTCACCTCACCTCACCTCACAGATTCGCAGTGCGGAGGGAAGAGATGGAAAGTGGCGCGCGGCTCTCAGCTGTCGACGCTCAGCTGCGCGAGAGCGGAATAATTACGGGGCGCCCGCGCGCCTCCAGCTTGTGGGTTTTCCGAGGAAGGAAGGAAGGTAGGAAGGAAGGAAGGAGGGAAGGAGGGAGGGAAGGAAGGAAGGAAAGAAGGAAGGAAGAGAGAGAGAGAGGGGGAGAGAGGGAGAGAGATGGCCAGCCACAGTGGACCTGTTGAGAAATGACAAAAAACGTGCTTTGGAGCGCACGCGCCACCGTTTGTTTATGAGCGCGTGAAGCTTATAAATGATCAATTTAAAGAAACTGCTTTGACAAAAACAGCTCTTTTTCTTCCAATCTTGTTTCAGCTTCATCACACAGGGCCATAACTAGAGTTTAGAAAGTGATATGGTCCAAATATAATTTCTTCTTTGCTATATTTTATTTGAACCAGCACAGAAGTTGTTTGCCCCCTCCCTCTACTGTACATGTTAAAACGTTCGTTTCATTTTCATCTGATGGAACTTCTCTCCAGTTCTTCCATCACACCACTTGATGTGAACACAAAATGTTCACATCAAGTGAACATTTTACCTCGATTTCGATTCTTCTTTTTTTTTTGCTTAACTACTAAAACCAGAATACGTATATTTGGTTTTAGAATAAGTGAAAGTAAACACACAAAATTAATTATGTGATTATTAAGTGAATATTTCTAAGAACAGAAATAATCAAAAATATTTGTAATAATTGGCATGGATAAGATTAAATCGGTTCTGAATGTTGATTCAGGGTAGTTTTAATTAGTTATATAGCTTTACTATCTATCTATCTATCTATCTATCTATCTATCTATCTATCCATCTATCCATCTATCCATCTATCCATCCATCCATCCATCCATCCATCCATCCATCCATCCATCCATCCACAGTATCTGTCTATGGTTTGTGGCTCAGTTACAGCACACGTTCTGTGTGGGCCACACTTGTCCTACAAGTGTTCAGCCAGAGAAAACAGCAGACATGGCTCAGGAGTCCGGACCCATGTAGCAGTGGATGTTGTATGGACCCCTGTGCCAGTCATGTCTTGGGACAACCGCATGTCACTTTATGGCGACATGTCACACAGCATTGGTGGAATGACATCACACCCAAGTCAATCGTATTCCAGTTGCAAAATCAGAGAAAGCATGCCTGCGGGCTGAGGGTCGCGGTTGTAACAAATGGAAGAAACACAGGTAAAAAAAATTTTAGCAGTTGGTCCTTTAGAGGACGTAGCACCAATTTATGGTATGATAACTCAAATCAACCCCTCCAAATTTAATATAATCTGGAGGACTGTAGAATTTAGAATTCCGATTAATCCTTTCAAAGTAAAAGCCAAATGGCACATCATTGGTTTGTGTCAACGTTTATTCCAGTTTGGTGGGTTTGCAGGTGTCTTCTGGAAAGTTACATTTCAACTAATTCCTGCACACGTGCAGCCATTGAGTATTTTGCTTTTGATTGGTGGCCTTTTTCCAACTAAGAGGTCAGTGTCTTCAGTAGAGAAAGCTGTCGCTGCGATACCTTGTAGTTCCTCTGAAAATGCAATGACTAGGCTCAGCTTTTTCTTCTCAACAGAAGTTATTGTATCTAGCAGAAGTGACATGAAATTATATAAAGTAATTTTCATTTACCAATTAATTTGCGGACATAGCAATACACTAGCAGGCTGAACTCTGCTAATCCTTGTATGTTGTACAATTACACAATTATGGACGCATTAGCATTTGAATGGCATTTTAATGTTATATGGCGGAAGTGAAGACCATTCTTGCCAGTAGATGGGTGTTCTTTTGACAGACTTGGAAATATGTTGAAACCCAAGAAAAATAATTGTAATTAAAAAAAAATTCAATAGTCTGTTTCTGAACCCCAGAACTGAATTCTCTGTGTTTTATTTTGATTGATTATATACATGAATATTACACAAGGTGCTGCCCCTCACCAGGTAAAATTAAAGGCACAAATGTATGCAGATTTTGGGATGCGGTCTTTTGATTAAAAGTCAGTATTTTTTGTCAAACAGTTAGCTGTTGCTGTCAATTTAGCTACTTAGCACTTTTGGGTAACTTGACCTCCAAACCTTTTTTTTCTTGCTGACCAACTGGACAGCTACTAAATGGGTAAACAAGTGCTGCGGAGCGTGGACAACCAAGCAGCCTGAGGGTCAACGGAGCTCTGCTAGTCCTTGGTACAGCTTTGACAGCATCCCATGCGGCTGTTGTTTCCACAGCAACATCTGAGATGAGGATGAGTGGACTGATTTGATCAGAGTGAATCTAAAGTATCTTTCGTTAGTATTTTAGATTAAAATAAGACAAGTCAGCCAAGCTCAAGTAGCTAACTTTTGGTTACCGAGACGCTTTTGGCCTAATTGCCCACTGTTGGGTCAACCAGCATTGGGCAGCATCATTTCCTGTCAATATGGCCCAATGCAGACAGACCAAAAACATAGTTTTATTGATATAGTTATTTAACTTTTATTTAACCAGCCAAGGATATTTAGTATAAGACTTGTTCAGATCTTTTTATAGTCACTTGTATACATCAGCTGTTACTTACTGTAAGTGTAATGCAATGGTACTGATAAAGTAGCGATACCGATAAAGTGGTTTTACAACTTAGAATACCAAATTATGATCCTTCACAAGTTTATTGTCATGTCTATTTGTCAAGCATCTTTATAACCATATTGATCAGAAGTTTAGAGGTTAATTTCCCATCATTAGAGCCAGTGGTTACAGATAATATTCTTAAGGAAGCCATACACCGTGGATTAATTGTTCTGAATGGCCTCAAGGCTATTGATCTACATGCCAAAATGGGAACAAAAGAAAGATATTGGAATCATACTTAATTTGTTAGGTAAATATCTCTGATTTACATAAAAAAAATTTTAAAAAGTTGCATCATGACAAATTTGTTAACACTCATAATGTAATCATTCCTCGCTCTGTAGTTTTATTAACGCTATAGGACTGCTGTAGTGGCAGTATTTAGCCAGCACTTTTATTTATGTACATGTAAGACACATCCTGGTGATTGACAGGCAAATAACAATATAGGTTAACGTGCCCTGACAGCCCTTGCAGGACTTCTCACTGAGCCATACTGTTCCTAAAATGTTTCCATAAATTGCAGAGCGCTCAAGTGGCTCATAATGGGGAACATTGTTTTGGATGTTTTTGGTGGAACAAAAAAACAAAATGACTACAGCTTTTGTTTGTAACTCACCAGGCCATAGATTCCAAAGCAACTGTTTAATTTAGTTTAATTCAGGAGCACTTCCTGTGTTTTTGAATCCATGCAAAAGGATCCAGCTTTCACCGTCAGGGTTTAAATGTGCACAAATAGTCCCCAGACAAGGCAATGATCATAATGAAGGGTAAAACAAAATCCTAATCCAAGAGAGGTTGGGGCACTAACTTGAAAATAAAAGCACCACACAAACATTAGCAATCAAATGATTAAATATACCTTAAAAAGTAGCCTGTGAGTTTATTGTCATTTAAAGGAGACCTATTATGGCATTTAATGTATATTTTAAACAGGCCTTGAATGTCTTAAAAACAATCAAAAGCTTGTTTTTTCTACATAAATCAGAAATTCAGCCTCTGGGCCATGTCTCTATTTTTACCGCTTCTAACCTCCTTCTCTATGAGGGATTCTGAGGGGCGGGGAGGCTATGATAATGAGGCTCTGCGCTGATTGGCTGCCTGAATGACGTGTAGCAGGGGAGGGAACAAAGCCTCTCTCTGGCAGAAGATCAGCGGCTCCGTACACAAAGCGTGTCCCATGCGAGCGAGTTTGGGCGAAAAAAATCAATTCCATTGCTTTATTTTTTTGTATTGGACTGTCCTAATTGGCCAAAAGTTTAACGGTTTCAGTGTGGACAGAGAGCGTCCGATGTCACGCAGCTCGACGCGATAGTCGGACGCTCGCATGCAGTTATGACACGGTGTAAACGAATCTTAAAGCCTGAATTACGGTTCTGCGTTAAATTGACATGTACCCTACGCCGTAGGCTCTGCGTTGGTGTAACGCGGAACCATAAATCAGCCTTTAGTTACCTGAAGAGGGAACGGGTCACCTCGTCTTCACACTAATTCACGCAGGAAGATTTAAGTGAATTCTAAACAGTTACACCACAGTTATTTACTCCGATTCCTCATCATTTCATTTCTTATGTTACAAGACAAATGAATCATGTTAACAGTAAAGAAATCACAACACTGAATGTTCACAAATGACAACTTTATTGTTAAAAAAAATAAAATAACATAAGTTTTATATAAATAACATTTATGCACTATTGCTGGCTCAAGGAAGGACCGTGCATTTCTTCTGAAGGTGTCTGAACAGTGCATTGCTTGGAAGATCTGAAACCATAAACAGAAGAAAAATGTATTACTAATAGAGCTCCAGTGTTACCTAACACTCCGTTAGGGAACACCGGAGCACCGAAGCTGCTCACTGGTCCGGTCCAGTGAGTAGCTCCGGTGCTCCGGAGCTAAATTCTTAGCCCATGCAAAGATCCTACTTGTAAACAAATATAAATAACATAAAAAAATAACGTCACTTACCGCTGCCTCGTGTGCAGTTGCTGGGTCCGTTCTGTTGTTACTGATCCTTTTATGAGGGTAAATGTCGATGCAAAACCTAATTTTAACTGTCCCTCGTCGTTGTTCAAACAGCCACCGCTTCTGAACAATGGCAGATGCTCCGGCCGGCGGAGTTAGTTGTGGGCGTGGTTTCAGCAGCGGAGGCCAAACCTCTGCGCCTGTCGTGACGTCACGATAGGCACAGATTCTGAACGGCTTGTAAAAGTCACATGACACTGGAAGGATCCTCCGGGCGGGGTGAATAGACCCTGCAGAATTCGGTTGCTTTCTTTCTTCTCTGTGTTGGCAGGGTGAGGGGAGACCACTTTATGTATGTTAAAGCAAGAAAAAACGTGTTTTTCATAATAGGTCCCCTTTAAGCTCTAAGTGCCAGAGACGATTGAAACAGTGTTTCCTCTCACATCGACGGCACCAATAAAAAGAATAAATATAAACAAATATATATATATACAAGTATGTAATAAAAAACTAATTTTACCCTCTCACCAGGATTTTTCACAAAGATCGAGGGAAAAGGTTTTCACGCTGGCAGGTGCCATCATAAAACTATAAATGACAACAACAGGGCAGGATTTACCCATGGGTTAATCTCAAGAGATGCACACTTTGGAGTGCAACCAAACCAGTGGCTATGAACACAGCAATGAAGTCATGTTTAAAGGGGAACTCGTGAAATTCTCTGAGAAAATGAGCAAAACAAGCAATACTCTTACCACACAGTGAAAAGGCAACAAAATGAAAAAAAATAACTGCTATCATGCTGCAGCACACAAAGGCAGTGATTGACAAGTACAAATAATTCACAATTGTCTTCTGTTTATTCAGTTTTTGGTGCATACATTTTCCTTGGTGTATACATTGATCTCCTTTTTCTCGCTTTGCAGGTTCTCCACTGAGTGAGCAAGATCTGTCTTTCCCAGACGCCCCGTCTATTAGACGAATAATGTTTTCATTCATGAGACATGCTGCTGACTTTGCATGCGTTCTGTTGCATCAGCCTCATCCTTCACGTGTTGCATTGTCCGATACAAATTCAGACCTTGGTGGGGCCCGTCTCTCACTGAGAGAGGAAAGTCACTGTGCAACGAACCCCTCTGAGTGATTAGCCATTTATCTGATTCAGCCGTATTTTAGTTCTCTAACTGTACTTTGAGGCTTGTTTTTTTTGTTATTGTTTTGTTTCTATGGGCTATGGAAAGACGATCCTGTACTACAATCGATTGAGATTAAATTAGAGGTGAAGATGAAGCATAATCTGTTGGTTTCTTTAGCTAAACTGCATTTTAAGATTAAAGAAACCGACGACAAAGAAATGAACTTACTGTCAGGAATATGAGGAATATGACCAAAGTGGACCAAGATCTAATTAGATTGCAATTGTATTGAATTGGGATTTTTTGTTAATCATTTAAATTATTTTATTTTGCTGCTAAGAGGCCTGAGGTGGACTCGTAGGAATGTACTTTCCAGTTATGTTTGTATTTTTGTTTTTTTGAATGTTTTTTTTCATAAAACTGTCCATTATTTATGATTTCTACCCCCTTTGATGATAAAGCTGGCAGTGAAACCCACAATGCTGAATACAGGATTATGAGCAGAAACTGTTTTCTATATTTAAAGACTAAAGAAGGTATTGCAGCTGCTGATAATCAGACATGAAAGGTAGCCCCCGCCGCCACACACACACACACATACACTGGAAAAAATATATCGTTGAACTGCATTCAGTATGTTTTTTAGGGATAAAATGATGTGATGATAATTCAACAAAATGTCTCATTAGTGGTCACCCACTCTCTGGTGCAGTATCCTCTGTTGGACGAGGAGCCCCGTCGCCTGAAGTCAGAGAGTACCTTCTTTGTGGGGGCCGAAACTGAAGTTATGACCTTCACTTTTCCATTCGATACTGATTCAATTCCATTACAAAAGAGCGGAAGGAAAATCAATCAGTTTGTTGTTGTTTTTTCTTACTCAACAGCTCACTTTTCATTTATCAGTCATGCAATCAATCATGGAGGAGGAACGAAAGAACACCCCGTTGTTGTTTACTAAATCATACTTCATATAAAACAAAGTTACTCTCTCTCTCTCTCTCTCTCTCTCGCTCTCGCTCTCGCTCTCGCTCTCTCTTTCTCTCCAATGTATACATACATATATGACATATATTTTTTATGGGGTGGAGATCTGGAGACTGGCTAGGCCAATCCAGGACCTTGAGCTCAGTGCAGGGCCTCCCGGGGTTGGTAAAGGGGAGCAATACCCAGGACTGTCACTTAGGTAGGAGCACTGGGTGATGAAAAATGGGGAAAAAAATTGGCGATAAAAAAATAAAAAAGTCATTGCTACTGATTGCAAATTTACAAGCTATTAAAATAATTGGAATACTTAGGATTACCACCATAATATTTTTTCTTTTTGTGTTGATTTTTGTTAAATAAATAAAAACAATGTATAAATATCATATGTTCTTTTTTTATGTGTTCTTTTCCTCCTTGGATCTGAGGTTATTTTTTCCCATGATCAATGCCCTTCATGAGTCCTTTTAAAACTCTTACTTTGGGCATTTTGACTTAATTGGAGATGACACTGTGCTCGGCTGTTGGGAGATGAGGAAAACATGTACAGTAATCAATTCAAGATTAGATAAGGGGTGAGCTCTCCACGGATCGGACCACATGCTCAGGCGGCCGAGCTTGCCTCCTACAAGCTCATTTGGGCATGAATAGCTGTTGTAATTTGGTGATCAAAGGCAAGGGATGAAGGCTTTCAGCAAGGAAACAGGGTTGTGTACTTTCTTCTGTTAGGTAGACTGCGCTAACAGATGTGTCGGGGAGTTGGTCAATAAAATTGAAAAGCAGACACGAACTGTAATGGAGAGGAGAGTCGACACCAGACTTCCTGCGGGGAGGCTGTAAAACCACACCAATGCAGGTGTGCACGCTCTTCACATACGTGGCCATAACAGGGCAAATCAAGAAAGTACTCCATTTTATTAACTACATAATTCCCTTGCAACTTCACTGACTTGGATCACAGAAAGAATTGATGTTAAGCTCTCTTGATCCTGCTCTATTTTCAAGACTGGTGTTTTTCATGTAGACAAAGTCACTGATCCACTCCCCCTATTCAGCTGTTTGATTTGAGGAATTTATAATCTTATTCATAGCTTTTCTTCTGTTTATCATAAAAAACTGTGTCTTTGGCAATTCACTCTCATAACACAAGCTATGCATCAGTTTGAAGAGAAATGCTGCAGATGACTGTATTAAGAGCAGAATCCCGCTGAAGATGCTTCGGTGCCCGTCTGACAGGAGTAGGTGCGTCTGAGATGAGAGTTAATAAACTGCAGATCCTGAGATGCCTCTCGCTGTCATGATTTGACTGAAACAAAAAGGAGGCGCATGTCGTGCTAGAATATGTTATCAGTCCAAGGTAAACAAATGTAGGATTCAAGTAATACAGAATAGAATTGAATATCTACAATATGGAGAGTTTGTTAAATCAGTGGTATATGACATGCAGGGGTGAATATAATGTTCTAGCATTTATATGACTGAGAAATTTTGTAAAAATTCAACTAATTCAAGGTCTTCACTTTTGCTACTTAGCACTTAATAATGTTTTGACTTCTACAGCTTCCAGGCTGCAAGTAGACCCAACAGAGCATAGTAATATATTTAAAAAAATAAGTTTTGTTTGTTTGTTTGTGTGGCTGGTTGTGGGTTGGCCTGAAAGGGTCAGAGGATGGAACTGTGCTGGCTGAACGCAGTGGTCGTGTCTGATGATGTGTCTGAGGTCCTGTGGCAAATGTTCACTGGCGGTTCTACGACTCCTCCAGTTTGAACCAGTCAAAGGAGCCGCAGCGAACCATTTCAGGACCTTTGCAGCAGAAGCCTGCTAGGACCAGCCCCCGGGTCTGGCGCTCAGAAGGCACGCCGATTTTTTCCAGTGTCCAGCCGCGGTACTGCAACCAAAAATCCCATGTGGCCCAGAAAGCTTTTTTCCCATAGACCGCAATAGTAAAAGAGAAGCCTCTAAAACTGTTCACAGGACACCTCCAGCTGTAATCCCCGGCAATTACTAATCTTTGTATTCTATATTTTTAAGTCATGGACTTTATATCCGTCAAAAATGTTTTAAAACGGCCAGAAAAGTCAAAGAAAAGTCTCTTTCTGGGCGTGACGTCACGGATGACGTCACAGCCGTGTCCGTGCATTCCACAGATGTTTATATTAATATATATTATGTAATTATATTATATTAATACTATATGTAATACTATACATGTAATAATATACATTAATTCATATATTATATTAATACATATTATATTAATACTCGCGTCATTGCCCCGGGGCATGATGGGAGGCCCCAGAGCATCATGGGAGGTGACTCAACTGCGCATGCTCTATGGGCCGCATAACGCGGAAGTAAACCCGGAAGTCAGAGATTTTTTCGGCGTATGCGCTGGCTGAGCAGAATGCATTGAAATGAATGGGCGGCCATTTTTAGTGTCCCATCCAGTTCTATAATACATCCATGGCTAGGACCCACCGTCAATCATCTCGTGACACTCAACCGCAAGGGGCCTAACCCCTCTGAGCAACCTTGGGTCCCAGCAGAGATTAATGTAATTTAAGTACTGACACTTGAAATGAAGGTGTTTGCACAAATTCGATAAGAAAGAATGCAAAATAATATCAATTAGCATCAAAATCAGTCAAGCTAAAAGGCCTAACTGAGACAGAAACGAGGTGGGCGTGTTCCAGCCGGCTTTCCAGGCCTGCTTGTTCCCCCGGCTGTGTCATTGTTTAATAAGAATACAGCATCCCATCTGTTAAAGATTCTTTTTCTTCAATATGAATCATTTATCCCATAACTTTTATATTATTGTCATTAATTACATGATTTTTCACTTGCAGTTACGTGATGCTGTAAGTCAAACTGAGTATGACTGGAAGATTCAAATTTTAAAAGATTATTTTCCAGCCCTGACGCAGTCACTGATCTTGTGTCAGTGGAGACAAAACTGCAGAGGAATACGGCACCACTGTTTCCTAACACACAAAATATAACCTAACTTCTGTCCAAAACACTAAAAGTAACTTTTATCTTTACCTTGTCATGTCATTTTTTGAGTTTTGAGATGATGTGTCACTGCTGTTTCACACTTTAAAAACTCTTAGTCAAGGTTAAGAAAGCATCAAAGCTCACATTTCAAAAGCGACTGTCATAAATGTTGCATCAAAATATGACTTTACTGAAGAGCTGACTGATAAACACACAATATCCACTGGAAACACAAGCTACTACCTGCTGGAAGTCATTACTTTGGTGCTATTAAAAACAGCATAAATCATGGCAATGACATGGATCAGTAGAGCATCTTTTCATGGCTACATCATGTTTTGATGTGAAACCAGGATGTGTCATCACTGCATCAATGAATCACGGCAAAAAAACAAAAAAACAATGACAAATAACCACAAACAATATGCTCTAAAACAAAAATACAGTAAAATGATACTAAAATGTTTTGTTGTTTTGTTTTCTTATCTTCTCTTGAATTGTTGTTTTTTACATGTACAAAATAAATCAAATCAAATCAAATCAAGTTTACCACCATGACATGCGCTGCAAACTACTAGAGGATCGAGGCTGCAAGGGCAAACAAACTGAGTCTGAGTGACAATCAAAGCAAAGATCATTGTGATTCTTGATCTATGAGAATAGGGATCATAATTGATCGTACGTCTGACCCGTCCAGTTAAAGCAGCACAATGTAACTTTCAGCTTTTGTTGAGTTTGGCGGCTCCTTTGGACAAAAGCGGTAGTGCTTTACCAGAAACAACACTACATTTCCCATGAGCACCAGCGCGTACTGCCGGAAAGATCCTATCCCAGTCGCATGCATTTGTTTTGATACTCAATGAACGGGACAGACTTTCAAAACTACTTTTCTGTTTTCAGTGGTCGTTTGCAGGATGGATAGCGAAGAGGTAATGTATCTATTTTTGGCTAAACAATATAATATGACGATGTTGAAAATCAGTAAGTTCAACTTTAGTGATGTCACCCCCGCCCTCCTGTCGTGTTTCAGCGAGATAATGCGCCCTACAAACTCATACGCTAGTCCAACATACTTACTGACAAAATAAAAAAATACTTTATAACCTGTGAATAACTGAATGCCCATTCCAGCCCTGCACAATTTTACAGTTCTCAGGAAAAATACTAGAAATGTTCTATACATTTTCTTTGCATTGCATTCTTTCCTCTAGTGCTGTAATTCTATTCAATTGTATTATTATTTTATAAAGCTTCCTCATTGCGAATTACACAATTTTATGATCACTATTATTATTCTACGTGTCTGTTGTTGATATTGTCAGTAATTTTAGAATTACCAAAACCACGCCAGCGAGTGAACGCCGGGCCAATGTTTATTCTTGGCCGGGCATTCAGCTTGTTACTCTCCCGCTTTCTTTTTTTTGCCTCCTCCGATAAAACTTTTATTTTCTTCAGTTTTTTCGCTGCTTCGGCCATGATACCAGCTTCTGCTGAGTTCTGCGCTCCACGCCCCCGCCCAGCTTTTGTCTCGACTACAAATCGGGAAGGAGGGGGAAGTGACGTATGCCGTGAAGCAGTCAAAGTCATAAATATTTGTAATTTTTTAGTGTGGAAGGGTTCCTACCATGCACCTCAAAGTTACATAGTGCCAATGAAGGTGATACAGACCCCTTCAGACCATGACAGAGGTGTCATTAAACCTGTTGGAAGTTGATGTACCATCACAATGACTCTGGAAATATTATATTAAGGTGGAAAAGTTACAGAGTTCTGCTTTAATTCATTCAATTGTTTTTACTGACATGTTCACATGATTGACATGCAACACGTGTTGGTTCTGATTGTATTGTGGTTTACATAAGAATGTTACTAAAAGTCTGGGTATAGACAACACCAAGACAAATAAACAGCCGTATTTGTGATACTGTCACATGAAATTACTTGTTAAGATGCTTCTGTTCTCTTGTTTTTTTCTTTTTGGTGGGTTCACGCACACACACACACACACACACACACACACACACACACACACACACACACACACACACACACACACACACACACACACACACACACAGATATGAGATACAGTGGGGCAAAAAAGTATTTAGTCAGCCACCAATTGTGCAAGTTCTCCCACTTACAAAGATGAGAGAGGCCTGTAATTTTCATAGACTTTTCATCAACTATGAGAGACAGAATGGGGGGAAAGAATTCAGGAAATCACATTGTAGGATTTTGACTGAATTCACTGATACATTCCTCTGTAAAATAAGTATTTGGTCACCTACAAACAAGCAAATTTTCTGGCTTTCACAGACCTGTAACTTCTTATTTAAGAAGCTCCTCTGTCCTCCACTCGTTACCTGTATTAATGGCACCTGTTTTAACTGGTTATCAGTATAAAAGGCACCTGTCCACAACCTCAAACAGTCACACTCCAAACTCCACTATGGCCAAGACCAAAGAGCTGTCAAAGGACGTGAGAAACAAAATTGTAGACCTGCACCAGGCCTGGAAGACTGAATCTGCAATAGGTAAGCAGCTTGGGGTGAACACATCAACTGTGAGGGCAATTATTAGAAAATGGGAGATACAAAACCACTGATAATCTCCCTCGATCTGGGGCTCCACGCAAGATCTCACCCCGTGGGGTAAAAATGATCACAAGAACGGTGAGTAAAGATCCCAGAACCACACGGGGGGACCTAGTGAATGACCTGCAGAGAGCTGGGACCAAAGTATCAAAGGCCACCATCAGTAACACACTACACCGCCAGGGACTCAAATCCTGCAGTGTCAGACGTGTCCCCCTGCTTAAGCCAGTACATGTCCAGGCCCGTCTGAAGTTTGCTAGAGAGCATTTGGATGATGCAGAAGAGGATTGGGAGAATGTTACAGTATATGGTCAAATGAAACCAAAATAAAACTTTGGTAGAAACACAACTTGTCGTGTTTGGAGGAGAAAGAAAGCTGAGTTGCATCCAAAGAACACCATACCTAATGTGAAGCATGGGGGTGGAAACATCATGATTTGGGGATGTTTTTCTTCAAAGGGACCAGGATTACTGATACGTGTAAGGGAAAGAATGTATATAATGTATCGTGATATTTTGAGTGAAAACCTCCTTCCATTAGCAAGGGCATTGAAGATGAAACGAGGCTGGGTCTTTCAGCATGATCTCACTGTTTGTTTATTCAGTTCATGTTCTATTTTGAAACCCATGTCTTTGTGTTTCCGTTCTGCTTTGACTTTCCCGTTTCCCATCTGCCCTGATCATCTGCACCTGTGTCTCGTTAACCCCTCTGTGTATATCTGGTCTTGTCTTTCCCTTTCTCCGGGCTGCTCCGTACTGTTTCGTCCCTTGTTGTGCAATGTCAGGTTTTTGTAGGTTGGATTCATGTTTTAGCTCTGGTTTTGCAATCCTGCTAAGCAGCACTTTTCTTTGATTCAATTTAATAAATCACTATTTGTGGAACTCCTGCCTCCTGGTCTCCTGCATCTGGGTCCTATCAACCACAGTTGTGACAGAACGGGCCAGCCAGCAAGGACCCGGCAGGAGAACAGATTAACCTCTGGGAGTTTTCCGCCTGGAGGCAGAAAAGAAAATGCCAAGGAAGAGGAGTTCCCCTTCTGGGGAATGCGCCTGGCTTTTGGTGGGCCCAAGAGCCTTCAAGCTCAAGAAAGACTACGACGGCGGCGGTGGCACCCCATCCTGTTCCAGTTCCCGAGGTGTTCCTGGACGCACTCCAGCTTGTCCCTGTTCCTGTGTTGGTCCCGGACGCACCTCCCCATGTTCCGGTGGTGGTCCCGGACGCACCTCAGCCGGCACAGAGGACTCGGTGTGCCCCTCAGCTGGCACCGAGGACTCTGGCTGCCCTGTCCCGAGAGCGGCCCTCTGACTTGTCCCGAGAGCTGTCCCCCGATCCATCTGCCCAGTCCCGAGAACGGCACCCTGAACTGTCTACCCAGTCCCGAGAACGGCCCCCTGATCTGTCTGCCCAGTCCCGAGAACAGCCCCCTGATCAGTCTGCCCAGTCCCGAAAACAGCCCCCTGATCAGTGTCGCCGTTATGCCTGGTCCCGAGGTCGGTCCCCTGAACTGTTTCTCCGGTCGGCCCGGTCCCAAGGACGGCCCCCTGAATTTTCTCGCTGGTCCGCCCGGTCCAGTGCCCAGGCACCCTGAGCTCTGACTGTGTGTTGCCAGCGACAGTCCCAAAACATCACTGCTCTAGAGGAGATTTGTATGGAGGAATTGGCCAAAATACCAGCATCAGTGTGTGAAAACCTTGTAAAGACTTACAGAAAACGTTTGACCTCTGTCATTGCCAACAAAGGGTATATAAAAAAGTATTGATATGAACTTTTGTTATTGACCAAATACTTATTTTCTACTATAATTTGCAAATATATTGTTTAAAAATCAGTGATTTTTAATCAGTGAATGTGATTTTCTGAATTTTTTTTTTATTTTGTCTCTCATAGTTGAGATATACCTGTGATGAAAATACAGGGCTCTCTCATCTTTTTAAGTGGGTGGACTTGCACAATTGGTGGCTGACTAAATACTTTTTGCCTCACTGTATGTTGAGCCAGCTGAAGTGAAAATAATGTGTCACTGGAGGCTAACACAGAAGAGGTTGCACTCAGCCATAGACAGTCGCTGGCCACTTTAGGTACACCAGCTGATGTGGCCGGTGAGTGGAAACAATTTGAGCTTAAACTAGAAAATTTCAGGAAATTTTGATATGGGCATGCCCTACTGCCCATTCGTCCCCTCTTGCTGCTTTGGTTTGGGGCTGTAGTGGTTGTGTTCGGGGTGGTTCTATGTCAGTTTGAGGTATTTACGTTGTATTGCATTCATTTCTGTGCTCCCCACAAGGGGTGTGGTTTAGGGTTGTTAAAAACCACAGCCCCTGCTTCGGGGTTGTGTGGTTTAGGGTGATTAATAATGGCCAAGAAGTAGTTTAGGGTTGTTAATAAACCGTTAAAGGTTGTTGATAAACCTTTGGGAATGGGGCCATTTGGCAGACATTTTGACCTAAAATGTATGTAAATCACAGCTTCATGAAATTTGAATATGTTGTAGTCCGCAGCGAGGCGAGACATTTGAATCATGTCCCTACATAACCCGTTGCCTAGCAACAAGCGTCCAAATTCAATTTTTTTTTTTAATTGAAGGTTTACTATCTCAAAAACTGTAATAATTGGCATAATGAGGTTGAAAGATCTTTTTGTCCGAAGTGAATGATGAATGGTGAATGATCCGAGGTGAATTTGAATTATGTCGCTACAATAAAATTCGGCCGAGCAATAAGCGTCTGAATTTTCACCTTTTTTTCCGCTTCTTGGCATCTAGCGTTGCCACGGTAACGCCTTTGGCTAAGAAAAGTATTGCCCTTCGAGGCACGATGGATCCACATGTGTTGATGTATCCTATGTGACGATTCAGGCTACATTGACGGATAGGTTTTTTTTTCACCACGGTAAAAAGCGCCTTCCGAATGAATGGGACCAATTGTCATGGATTTTGACATAAAATCCTTAAATCACAGCTTCATGAAATTTAAATTTGTTAAAGACCACAGCATGCTGAGTCGGGGAACATTTGTATGATGTCTATACGATAACCTGTTGCCTAGCAACAAGCGTCCAAAGTCAAATGGACATTTTTTTTAAATTGAAAGTTAAATATCGCAAAAACTGTAATAATTAGCATCATCAGGTTGTACGATCCTTTAGTGCCAATCGGGCAGAGTGTTTTAAAGTTTGAACGATGTCTCTACGATAAAGTTCGACCAAGCAATGAGCGTCCGAATTTTCGCCTTTTTTTTTTTTTTCATTTAGCGTTGCGACGGTAACACTTTTGACTGAGAAAAGTAATGCCCATTGAGGAACGATTGTAATGCATGTATGCAATGTGTGGGTGCATGTTGCGGTTCGGGCCGCATTAACGGACGAAAAAAGCGTGCGGAATAAGAAGAAGAAGAAGAAAAGGGAAACCTTTTCTAGATATATATCGTCTGTAAGGTTAATTAAAGGTTAAACTTGTTTTGTTTTTGTCCTTCTGAACATGCTTTGTTAACAGATGTCACAACAGCCACTTCCTGATTTACTCAGGTTTTGGACTGTCCTGGTTCAATCACTGTACTGAAATGTCATGATTAAATCCCACTTTATCTCTACTACTGCCACTACTTGGCATGCCCATAATTGAATGAGAATGCGGAGCTTTTAACGCAAACATCCCCTTTGCCAAATGATTAGTATTTAAGTGTAGTTTTTGTTTTCAGAGCCTGAAAATCTCTTTACTTTAGACTTTAGAATATATTTTTCTCACATTTCAGTTTTAATTAATATCTTCAAGAATGAAAACTTTGTCTGTTACGGCGTACCTCTGTTATTACATTTCCGGTGGGTAAGGAGTATGAACACTGTATTGTTTATGGAATAATTTCTGGAACAAAATGTAATCCGTAAAAAAAACAATCGGCAAAGGGGTTTACAGATGATTGTGATTTCTGACAATAGCATTTGAAGTAATCAGTACAAAGATGTTGACATGGCACATTATCTCTCATTATGATGAATGTGCTGAGAAAGTGACAAGCACGTCACTATCTTGGTTGGGAGTCCTACCAGTAATGTTTCCTTTCCATTTAATTTATGACACATTCATGCAAAAGCCACAAGTGTTAACTTGTGATTCCCATTGCTGCATTTTTGTTATCTGTCAAACCTGGAATAAAGGTTTAACCCAAGATTTTAAAAAAAGCAACTTTCATTACAGGGGGGCAAAACGATCCCTTCATCGTTCCTTAAGCCTTCAAGGACCAGAGTTGGAGTCAGTTCTGACTGGGCCATGGTTGCTGGACAGATGCCCTCACATGCACCTCGACAGTACTCTGGTATCTCGAGGAGCCTGTGGCCTACTCAGTACCTGCAAAGCCAAACAACTCAGTTTTAGTTCATCCATCCAGGGGATATGACTCCTGAAGTTCTGTGGTTTGTTCACATGCACATGTGAACCTTTTTGTGCTTCCATGTTATTTGTGGTCAGAAGAGGCTGCGGCAACTCCACCAAACCTGCCTTCCTTGTCTACTAACTGTCCTGGCATGTACTTATTAACTTTCTCAGTAAGGTCTTGGGTTTGTTCTCTCACAATTTAGCAGTTTGAACATTGGGTAAACACTCTCCTCTTGTGAATAATCTTTGTCACTTCATAGCACTGAACTCCATATTGTTTGGAAATCGTTTCATCACCCTTTCCAGATTGATGTGCAGTAACATTTGCTTCTCTAAGGCAGTTGTTTGTATCTCTCCCTCTTGGCATTGTGCAAATGCTCACCTGAATAATCGACTTTTGCAGAAACCAAAACATCTGCTCTTACAGCACATCTGCTGATGATAAGTTTATCAAGGATTTGTGATGAGCAGCATCTGGCTGCCACTTTCTCTGTTAAATCAAATGGGACCAGTGAGGGGGCACTTACTGTAGTCTTAACCATCGTTTGTTTTTTGGCTTAATTTTTGCTGAACAAATAATGACATGGTGCAGCGTTGTGTTTGCCTATTATAAGACCCACTCTAACATCAAAGCAACCATAAAGCACATGCTATTAAAAGAGGAAGTTCTAACGTTTCACTTTTTATCCTGAAAGAAAAAAAAAAGTAGATATCATGTTTAAATCACAGACTTGACATTCTGATCTGCTGTTACAGTATTTGCAACAGAAGGAAAACAAAACTTTCCTGAGGTCAAACCTCCCACTCAACTCCCGTATCTGTTTCCGCATGGCGTCCAACTGCTCTGCCCGAAGGCCGGTGGAGCGCCGCAGAAAGAAGCAAGGATATGTTAAATGCTTATATCTCGTCTTTTTTATGATAGCTTTTTGTTTATAAGGACACAGCAGCCACAGTAGCCTGCTGTGCTGTGTGTGTGCTGCCTCATCAAAATAAAACGGTGCTCTGCCCCCTCTGTAATCACCCAGTGGCATAAATAGAAATATCAAAGCTATTTTATTGGTATGGAACATCTACAGTGGCCTCAGTATCACTTGCCAGGAAAACACAACCAGCAGGAGTCATAACATCTCTTTTTTTAGTGTATGTATTAAAACTGCATTTGGCTCAAACCCAGCACCATCTAACGTATGGATGCAGCTGAAAAATGTTTGCAGAGTCAGCATTTTGAGGTTTATTCTTTTGACAGAAATGATATGTGATTTTTCTCTCCAATCCTGAGCCCGTGCCAACTCCGGGTAGATAGGCAGGGTCTCAATAACCTCGCTGCCTGAATGGTTGTGTTAGATCATGAATATTATCAAAAGTAACCCAGAAGAAAGTGTATTTAGGATTAATAGAAAGCTTTATTGTTTGTTGTTTTTTTTTTTGGCCACACACGACCGAGCAGACCAGCGAGAGCGTTCCGGGGACCGTCCTCGAGGCCGGGCAGACCGACGAGAGAGTTCTGGAGAACGCAGACGGGGCCGGGCCAACCGGAGAGTCATTTTGGGGGGCCAACCCCGGAACCAGACTCACCGGCCAGAGGGTCGTTCTCGGGGCTGGGCAGATCCATCCAGGATCGCCTCAGGAAGAGGAACTGAGATGGGCGGGACCGCCTCAGGAACGGAGACTGGCGGCGGGACCGCCTCAGGAACGGAGACTGGCGGCGGGACCTCCTCAGGAACGGAGACTGGCGACGGGACCGCCTCAGGAACGGAGACTGGCGGCGGGACCGCCTCAGGAACCGAGACTGGCGGCGGGACCGCCTCAGGAACCGAGACTGGCGGCGGGACCGCCTCAGGAACGGAGACTGGCCGCGGGACCGCCTCAGGAACGGAGACTGGCCACGGGACCGCCTCAGGAACGGAGACTGGCCGCGGGACCGCCTCAGGAACGGAGACTGGCGGCGGGACCGCCTCAGGAACAGAGACTGGCGGCAGGACCGCCTCAGGAACCGAGACTGGCGGCGGGACCGCCTCAGGAACAGAGACTGGCAGCGGGACCGCCTCAGGAACAGAGACTGGCGGCGGGACTGCCTCAGGAACAGGGGCAGACAGCATGCGGGGAGCCGGAACAGGGGCAGACAGGATGCGGGGAGCCGGAACAGGGGCAGACAGGATGCGGGGAGCCGGTGTCGCGGGGCAGAGGATCCTCGGAGCTGCCTGAGTGGGGGCCCGGGTCCGTGGCGCTGGCTGCGGGGGTATCCGGGTCCGAGGCGTTGGCTGCGGGGGTACCCGGGTCCTCGGAGCTGGCTGGGGGTCGACCCGGGTCCTCGGAGCTGGCTGGGGGGCGACCCGGGTCCTCGGAGCTGGCTGGGGGGCGACCCGGGTCCTCGGAGCTGGCTGGGGGGGGACACGGGTCCTCGGAGCTGGCTGAGGGGGGTCCGGGACCACCACTGGAACATGGGAAGGTGTGTCCTGGACCACCACTGGAACATGGGAAGGTGCGTCCGGGACCACCACTGGTGGAAACAGTACGGACCGACAGGGAACAAAGGAATGACAAGACCAGATATACACAGGGGATAACGAGACACGACGAGACACAGTTGCAGACACAATCAGGGCAAATGGGAAACAGGAGGGACAGAACTGAAACTCAAAAACTGGGGGGAAGTGTCAAACCCTGACATAACATATATAAAGTGGTCTCCCCTCACCCTGACAACTCAGAGAAGGAGGAATGCAACTGAATTCTGCAGGGTCTGTTCACCCCGCCCGGAGGATCCTTCCAGTGTCATGTGACTTTTACGAGCCGTTCAGAATCTGCTCCCGTCCTTACGTAACGACGGGAGCAGATTTCCATAAGCTGGCCTCTGCTGCTGAAACCACGCCCACAACTCACTCCGCCGCCGGCTGGAGCTCCGCCATTGTTTGGAAGCGGTGGCTGCTGAACAGCGAGGGACAGTAGAAATGAGGTTTTGCATCAACACTTACCCTCATAAAAGGATCAGTTCCAACAGCACGGACCCAGCAACTGCACACGAGTCAGCGGTAAGTGACGTTATTTTTTTATGTTATCTATATTTGTCTACAAGTATGATCTTTGCATGGGCTAAGTATTTAGCTTAGCCCTGGTGTTACTCCGTGTTACGGAGCTCTATTAGTACCGTAATACATTTAATTCTGTTTATGGTTTCAGATCTTCCAGGCAATGCACCTGAAGCTGTTCAACGACACCTTCAGAAGATGCACGGCCTTTCCTTGAGCCGGCAATAGTGCATACATGTTATTTATATACAACTTATGTTTTATTTTTTTTAACAATAAAGTTGCCATTTGTGAAAATTCAGTGTTGTGATTTCTTTACAGTTAACATGGTGCATTTGTCTTGTAACATAAGAAATGGTGTCCCTGTTTAGAATTCAATTAAATCTTCCTGTGTGAAGACGAGGTGACTAAAAGCTGATTTACGGTTCTGCGTTACACCAACGCAGAGCATACGGCGTAGGGTACGCGTCGATTTAACGCAGAACCGTAATTCAGGCTTAATATCCCAGCGTCTGACTATCACGTCGAGCTGCGTGACATTGGACGCTCTCTGTCCACACTGAAACCGTTAAACTCGCGGCCAGTTAGGACAGTCCAATAAAAAAAAGGCAATGGAATTGATTTTGTCACTGAAGTTCGATCGCATTGCATGGGACACGCTTTAATAGTGTACGGAGCCGCTGCTCTTCTGCCCAGAGAGGCTTTGTTCCCTACCCTGCTACAGGTCATTCAAGCAGCCAATCAGCACGCAGCCTCATTATCATAGCCTCCCCGCCCTTCAGAATCCAGCACAGAAAAGGAGGCTAGAAGCGGTAAAAATAAAGACATGGCCCAGAGGCTGAATTTCTGATTTATGTAGAATAAACAAGCTTTTGATTGTTTTTAAGACATTCAAGGCCTGTTTAAAAATATACATTAAATGCCATAATAGGTCCCCTTTAATGTTTTCATTTAGGTAAAAAAATATGCTCTGCAATATTCTGCAAACACATATTTCCTTTTAATTTTTTTCAATATTTGTTGTTTTGGCACTTTAAAAAATGTTTCACCGCTTACCATCTAGTAATAGAACTAGGTTTTTATTTCAATCTCCGGGATGTTTTGTTGACTTCCACCAGAATTCCTGAGACAAACTGGACAGAAAAGTAAAAATATACACATAACACAAGAATAAAACACGACCTAAGTACACCTGACAGTTTGATATAAATCAAAATCTGTGAAAACCAGAGAAGCAAAACAAAAACCAAAGAAAATGGAATGGGGGATTGGGCTGGGGGAGGGTGAGAGCACTCCTGGCTGTGACATGTTGATTAAGGGAAACTTAACCTGGAAATAGATCTGGAGTGGCTGTCATACACTAGTGTATCTCAGAGTGGAGCCCCTGACTGTATACTGGATTTGATCAAATCTGAGATGACACATAACCTCCGGCACTCGAGAGATGGAGGTGAGACTTTCCTGCAGTCCGAGAAGATCAAGCATCAAGCCAATAAAGTGAAGAAAAAGCTTGCATATGGAATCTGCCGGCACCTGGGGCAGATCAGATCAAGTCTGAAGAAAATATAGCTTGTTTGTCTGGTGAAAAGTGAAGTCTACGTAGAACCACATATTCGCTGAGAAGAGATCGCCCTACATCATACATCATGCACATAGAAATGAACTACAACATAAACAGGTGGAACCAGAACGCTTGTGTTGTTCTCTCAGAAGTAAGTCACTTTGATTAAAGGGTCTGTGTAGCAATCTCGTGCTACTGGGGGTCAACCGACAGGGACAGAGAACACGGGGTTTCGTGGAGAAATTCTTAATCTTTACACAGACCGCAACGTGTATCCGTACACTCCGCTGCTCTGTGTCATCCCTCTCCGTCTCCAGGGCCCGCACACTACTGAAATACACAGAGCATGAATTAGGCACACCTGTGCACCATCAGCTGTTCCAGCCGCGTCACCTGTGTGCTACTCCCCCGCACTCCCTCTCTTTTCCCTGCAGACCATGCCCGAATCCTGCACCCTGCCACATACCCCCATCGCCCGACTCAGGCCGGGGACCGTCCGGCCTAGCCAAAGCCGTATTCTCCTTAGACTCTGGAGACATGGGGATCTGCCAGTAGCCCTTGGTCAAATCCAGTGTCGTGAAAAAGCGAACCATCCCCATCCGATCCAGGAGCTCGTCGACCTGAGGCATCGGATATGCATTAAAACGTGACACCTCATTCACCTTCCGATAGTCCACACAGAAGCGTATAGACCCATCCTTCTTGCGCACAAGAACGATGGGACTGGACCATCCACTGTGGGGCTCTTCTATTACACCCATTGCTAGCATGGTGTCCAATTCTTCCTTCACCACTTTACGTTTGTGTTCAGGCAGACGATAGGGACGTGAGCGCACAGTC
Organism: Cololabis saira; assembly: GCF_033807715.1. Classification (NCBI taxonomy): domain Eukaryota; kingdom Metazoa; phylum Chordata; class Actinopteri; order Beloniformes; family Belonidae; genus Cololabis; species Cololabis saira. The sequence continues at coordinate 20,894,651 of NC_084597.1, forward strand.
ACCCCCGGGCGTGTCACAATCTTGTGCTCTATGAGGTTTGTGCGTCCTGGTAAGGGAGAAAACACATCAGCAAAACGCTGTTGCAACGTGGCCAGGTCTGCCCTCTGGGACGCGGAGAGCTGGTCCCCACAAGTGAGTGAGGCTGGATTCGCCGATTTTGGTAGCTCAGGCCCCAACTCATCTCTCTCTCTTACCTGCGTCACCAGAGCAACTGGCATGCTTTAAGGAGATTGACGTGATATACTGTATCTGCGTCGCCCCACCCCTGTCAGGACGCACCACCTCATAGTCAACGTCCCCCACTCGTCGTGTGACCACGAAGGGCCTTTGCCACTTGGCGAGTAATTTGGAGCTAGAATTGGGCAGCAATACAAGCACTTTATCTCCCGGAGTGACATTTCTCAGCCTGGCTCCTCTGTTGTACAGTTGTTGCTGCTCCTGGGCTGAGAGCAAATTCTCCCGTGACAACCTCTACAGTGTATGGAGTTTTGCTCTCAGCTCCAAGACGTGCTGAACCTGATTTTTACTGGGGCATGGACCATCCTCCCAGTTTTCTTTAACTAGGTCCAAAACCCCACGCGGTGTTCTGCCAAACAGCAGCTCAAAGGGGGAAAACCCTGTCGAGGCCTGGGGAACCTCACGCACTGCGAACAGCAGGGGATCAAGCCATCTATCCCAATTCCGAGCGTCCTCGTGAATGAACTTACGGATCATGGCCTTAAGCGTCCGGTTAAAACGCTCACATAAACAATCCGTCTGGGGATGATAAACAGAGGTCCTAACCGATGTAATGCCCAGCAATCCGTAAAGTTCCCTCAGTGTTCATGACATTAACTGAGTGCCCTGGTCCGTCAGAATCTCTTTCGGGATACCGACGCAGGAGATGACCTGAAGCAGCGCCCACACCACACTCATTGCCGAGATGGTGCGCAGCGGCACTGCCTCTGGATAACGTGTTGCATAATCCGTCAGGACTAGTACAAAATGATATCCCTGTGCGCTCCGCTGAAATGGACCGATGAGGTCCATGGCTACCGGCTCAAATGGAACCTCCATTAATGGCAACGGCTGCAAAGATGCTTTTGGCACAGCCGGGGGATTAACTAGCTAGCATTCGGGACAGGATGCGCACCAGCGGCGCACCTCCCCCCAAATGCCCGGCCAATAAAATCAGTCCATTATACGAGCCAGTGTCTTGTCGCACCCCATGTGACCAGCCATTGGGATGTAATGAGCCACCGGGAAATGGTTTTCCAGGCGGCTCATTACATCCTTTGGTACCAACAACTGGGTTATAATCCTGCCAGATTTAGTGTCACGGCTCACTCGATACAACCTATCCCTATTCAATGCAAAATGGGGATATGTGAGCGCTGCATCAGGGCGCACCTTGTGACCATCAATTTGTATCACTTGGTCGAGGGGCTGAGCGTAGAGTATCGTCACAAGACTGCTTGAGTGGAAAATCTTCCATAGAGTGCAGCGGGACCCGCCGAGCCTCCACCGGAGCCTCCGCCGTGCCCTCTCCCTCTCCGTCTGCAGCGTCGGACAACGTCGCATCACCACTGAGCACAGCGCACATATCATATGTCCCTGGCTGCCATGATTGCATCCCCACACACTCACTCACCAAATTTCCAGGACAGGGTTTTGTGGAGAAATTCTTAATCTTTATTTACACAGACCGCAACGTGTATCCGTACACTCTGCTACTCTGTGTCATCCCTCTCCGTCTCCAGGGCCCGCACATTACTGAAATCCACAGAGCATGAATTAGGCACCCCTGTGCCCCATCAGCTGTTCCAGACCACGCCCCAATCCTGCACCCTGCCACAGTCTGCTTTTAATTTTTAGTAGTAGTAGTAATAAATGAGTCAATGTTTATATTTTCAAACATTTACATTCCAGCTTCTCAGCCTCACCGGGAAAGTCTACACCAGGGTACTGGAGAGGAGAATATAGACGATAGTCGAACCTCGGATTCAGGAGGAACAATGTGGTTTTCGTCCCAGTCGTGGAACACTGGAACAGCTCTATACCCTCCGCAGGGTGCTTGAGTGTTTGTGGGAATTTGCCCAACAAGTCCACATGTGCTTTGTGGATCTGGAGAAGGCATTTGACCGTTTCCCTCATCCCATTCTGTAGTGGCTCAGTGAGTATGGGGTCCGGGGCCCTCTGTTAAGGGCTGTCTGGTCTCTATATGATCGGAGCAGGAGTTTGGTTCGCATTGCCGGAAGTAAGTCAGACTTGTTCCCAGTGCATGTTGGACTTCGGCAGGGCTGCCATTTGTCACCAGTTCTGTTCATAATTTTTATGGACAGGATTTCTAGGCGTAGCCAGGGACCGGAGGGGATCCTGTTTGGGAACCACAGGATTTCATCTCTGCTTTTTGCGGATGATGTTTTCCTTTTGGCTTCATCAGGCCAGGACCTTCAGCATATAATGGGGTGGTTTGAAGTCGGGAGGAGTTCGGAGTCAAGCCGCTGCTCCTTCACATTGAGAGGAGTCAGCTGAGGTGTCTTGGGCATCTGTATCGTATACCTCCTGGACGCCTTCCTAGAGAAGTATTCCAGGCATGTCCCACCGGGAGGACACCCCGGGGAAGTCCCAGGACATGCTGGAGAGACTAGGGGCCAAATCCACAAAAGGATTGCGCGGCTTTTGCGGCCGCTAAACCGGTGCAAATGAGACAAAAATAGAGCGTCTAATTCACAAAGCACCCGCAAAGGGCGAATTGCTCCACAAACTGTGCTGTCAAGCAAATAGTGGCAGTCTGCGCCGGTGCCATTTGCATGCATGCAAATTAGGTAATATTCATACATTCGGCGCAAAATTGCCCCCTTTCTATGCAAATAAGCCTCATTGCAAAAAGCGCCTAATTCACAAAGGCCAGGGCTATTTGCCACACGCAAAAATAGTGGAGCAAATACCGTGTTTTAGAAGCGTGTATTAAACTGCGCGCAAACTCCTCACTCCCCATCTCTCTGTTTCTCTCTCTCTTCAATGTCATTCAAGCCTGTGTGATACTGAATGATATTAAGGGTGAAATCTACATTCAGACATGACTGTAGACAATCAGATCAAGTGGGGTTGTGGACTTATCGGATTTAAAAATAAAAGTAACAGGACGGAGTTCAGGATTCGTCCATACAGTAGGGGCTGCTTTATTACAAACAATTCCACCATATAAACATATAAATCTAGAATGTGTGTGTTTAACAGCTGACCTGTAGGTGTGTGATCCTGATCCGATCCCGATCCAGTGTTAATGAAGTTACTCGTGCTGTGCCTTGTGCACAGCACAAGCTAAGCTTAAGCATAAGCTAAGCATAAGCTAATTTCATTAGCTTATGTCATACAGACACTGAGGTCTTTTGATGTGTGTGTGGAGATGATGGCTATGTTCTACCACACGATGGTGGCCAGTGCACTCGTTTTTGCTGCTTTGTGTTGGGGGGGCAGCCTTGCAATCAAAAACACCAGGCGACTGAACAAACTGGTCAAAAAAGCGGGCTCAGTGTTGGGCAGGAGTCTGGACCCGCTAAGATCTGTGGTGTAGAGGGGCACACTGAACAAACCGAGTGCTATAATTGACAATAGCAGACACCCTCTCCACAGCCTCCCGGAGCCACAGAGGAGCAGGAGCAGCTGCAGCGGTCGGGTCCGCAGCCTCCGCTCACTGCGCACGGAGCGGTTCAGGAGATCTTTGCGTCCCCGCAGCAATAAGACTGTTTATCTCGTCCTGAACTCAGTTTCACACACTCACCTCTGCCACAACTGGACTATATTTTAGTTTGCACTTTACACGATATTTGTTTAAAAACCTTATATGTTTATTTTAATATTATGAATGTGCTTTTATTGTCTGAATGGAAGTGTGGTTGATTTTTATGTTTATGTTTTGATGAGCTGCTGGACGGTTGAATTTCCCTTTGGGGATGAATAAGGTTCTATCTATCTATCTATCTATCTATCTATCTATCTATCTATCTATCTATCTATCTATCTATCTATCTATCTATCTATCTATCTATCTATCTATCTATCTATCTATCTATCTATCTATCTATCTATCTATCTATCTGCATGCAAAATACTACAAATACGTGAAAGTTGAGGCTATCTGCAGTTTTCATTATGGACCAATCTGTGTGCTGAAACAGGAAACAGCTCCGCTCACTCAGACAAGTGCAAATTGCACTCAGCCACAAGACTGCGGGCGCTAATGCAGCGCAATTCACAGCGCTATTTGCGGGCGCAATCTATTCTTTGTGGATTTACCTATATGTCTCTTGGCTGGCCTGGGAACGTCTCGGACTCCACTCAGAAGAACTGGAGGAAGGGTGAGGGAAGTCTGGGCATCTCTGTTGAGGCTGCTGTCCTCGCAACCGGATAAGCGGTGGAAAATGGATGGATGGATGGATGGATATTCCTGTTAACAGGTGCACAGTAACCTCAATGTGAAAAATAATTTGCCAAACTCAAAACTATGACTGGAGCTTTCTGATGAAGACCGCCTTATGTATACAGCAGCTCAAATCTAAGAAGTAATTTTTGATCTTTCAGATCGTCCGACTTAAACAAAGGTCGAAATCCAGTAAAACAGGAGCCTATTGTGCATCAGAAAAACAAAAGCCAATTAACGCAGCAAGCAGCGATGAACGGGCCCTCGCACCCTTGTACACGTTCAGGCATGCTGCAGTGGAAGCGCTTGTATGACTTGCATGTAGATGTCTTCAGGCCTGGACATTTAGCGAACGACTCTCTATATCAAACCATTCAAAAGTTATGGCAGAAAGTAGGAACTATCAGATATCGATCAATCAGATGAAGAGGGGGGGGGGGCTAATTTGCAGCAATTATGTTCAAGGACTCAAAACCATGTTTGATGACACCACCCACCAGTCTTTATGTCAAACCATTCAAAAGTTATTGCAGAAAATAGGAACTATCTCATATCGACCAATCAAAAGAAGGGGCGGGGCTAAATCATGCTAATGAAGATCAAGTACACAATACCGAGTCAGATGACACCACCCACGAGTCTTTATGTCAAACCATTCAAAAGTTATGGCAGAAAGCAAGAACTATCAAATATGGACCAATCAGATGAAGGTGGGCGCGCTTTTTGCCACGGTAACGTTTTTGACTGAGAAAAGTAATGCCCATCGTCGGAGGATCGAGACGCACATTTTGATGTATAACACACCTGGGTGCACATTACGGTTCGGGCCGCATTAACTGCTGAAGGAATGGCATAAATTGCGCCACACTTATAGATTGATTGATATGTTTATTTGGTCACGTTGTAAAAGTTTGTTGTCGATACAAAGTTTTTTTCATGTAGATGAAAGCAAGGACCAAAAGGTGTAGACTGAAGCCAAAGCTTATTTTGTCTACCCTTTTAACATAATATAACCACTACAGTGCAAGATTTGAAAAAAACGAAACAAAATAACTACGTGAGAGAGAAAATAAATAAATAAATATATATATATATATATATATATATATATATATATATATATATATATATATATATACATATATATATATACATACACACATTCATATCCATATACATATGAGATAAAGAAAGAAAAAAGTTAATAAATAAGAAAAAGAAAAAATGTTGCTCAAACTGGCCTATCTCGGCATAACAGCATCAAGATGTGCATACATTCATCCACATGCACCAAACCCACTTATATATGCATTGCTGTGCATACATACATACATACATATATATGCACTTGTTTATACCTGTATACACATACATACATATACATACATGAACACTCATCTACACATACAGTACATGAGCATACATAAGCATTCATATATACATCAATATACGTACATGCATCCTTCCATAGACATAATACACACATAATTCTGTCCATAATTTTGCAATAAATTTACATAATGTGGCTATTCCAATGGTTTATAATTATTTATGATCTTATCTTTACACATATTTTTAAAATATTTTAGTGTATTACACAGTTTCATTTCGGTATCAAGGTTATTCCACAGATTGACTCCTTTTACTGAGATACATCTCTGTTTCACGGTCGTTCTTGTCTTGTTTTTCATAAACATGCATATTCCTCTCAGTTCATAATGACTGACTCTTCGTTGGAAGAGCTTCTGAACACAGTCAGGGAGCATGTTACTATTTATTTTAAACATAAACTGAGCGGTTTTAAAATCCACCAGGTCATGAAATTTAAGAGTATGTGAGTTAATGTATAGATTGTTGGTTGATGAATAATAATCTGCATTATTTATGATCCTGATAGCCCTTTTCTGTAAAATAAAAACCGGATTTGTTATTGATTTATATGTGTGTCCCCAGACCTCCACACAGTAGTTAATGTATGGGACTAGGAAACAGCTGTATAACAGGTGTAATGAATTTTGGTTGAGGATGTCCTTTATTTTATACAATATTCCTATGGCTTTGGATCATTTTGACTTGACATGGTTTACATGTGGCTTCCAGCAAGCATAGTTTGTAATCGATAATAACACCTAAGAATTTATTCTCATATACTCTTTTTAATTTGATATTATTAATCTTAATTTGTGGCTGGTCGTTAGGTTTGCGGTATCCAAATAATATGAATTTAGTTTTATTTATGTTTAAAGATAATGTATTAATGTCGAACCATCGTTTTAACCCAGTTAATTCCTCTTGAACTGTATTCAGGAGCTCGACCAAGTCTTTTCCAGAGCACAGCAGAGTGGTATCATCAGCAAAAAGAACATATTTCAAGACCTTTGACACATTGCAGATATCGTTTATGTACAGAGTGAACAGTATTTGGCCCTGGATTGATCCTTGAGGGACTCCGCATGTTACTCGCATCAGATCTGATTTGACTTTATTTTATTGTACGTATTGTTTTCTATTTGCCAATTACACAATTAATTCAAAATGGCCAACTTCCTGTTTGGTTTCGGCCATGGCGCCAATAGACTTTTCTTTAAGTTGCGACATGATACAGGTGTGTACCAATTTTCGTGCATGTACGTCAGACCGTATTGTGGGGCTTGAAGCACAAAGTTTTTTCTGTATGGACCAATCAGATGAAGGGGGTGAGCGCTTTTTGGCGTCTAGCGTTGCCACGGTAACGCTTTTGACTGAGAAAAGTAATGCGCATCGTCGCAGGATGGAGACGCACATTTTGATGTATAACACACCTAGGTGTACGTTACGCCGTAATAACTGCCGAAGGAATGGCATAAATTGCGCCAAAATTACACGATTAATTCAAAATAGCCGACTTCCTGTTCGGTTTCGGTCATGGCGCCAAGAGACTTTTCTTTAAGTTGCAACATGATACAGGTGTGAACCGATTTTCGTGCATGTAGGTCAAACCGTATTGTGGGGCTTGAGGCACAAAATATTCTAGGGGGCGCTGTTGAGCCATTAGGCCACGCCCATTAATGCAAATTTTTCGCCAGGCCTGGCTTGCATGCAGGAAAAATAAAGAAGGAATATTCCTACAGATACAATAGGGCCTTCGCACTGTAAGTGCTCGGGCCCTAAAAATTCCTACAGATACAATAGGGCCCTAATTATTACAGACAGCAACTCCTCAGAAATAGCTCTGATCCTAAACAATTCTGGAAAACTGTTAAAACCATGGAAAATAAAAACACATCCTTTTGTCCACCTACTGGTATCAAATCTGATAGCATTGTGGTTACTGGTAAAGGCAGACTGGTAGATTACTTTAACAGACATTTTGTTAGGGCTAGTCATACCTATATTTCTGTAATGTCTACTGATACCCCAACAACAGCATCGTATAGCACTTACCTAACTTTGTGCCTCAAGCCCCACAATACGGTTTGACGTACATGCACGAAAATCGGTACACAAGAAAAGTCTCCTGGTGCCATGGCCCAAACCGAACAGGAAGTTGGCCATTTTGAATTAATCGTGTCATTTTGGCGAAATGTATGCCATTCCTTCGGCAGTTAATACGGCCCGAACCGTAACGTGCACCCAGGTGATATACATCAAAATGTGCGTCTCCATCCTGCGACAACACGCATTAATTTTCTCAGTCAAAAGCGTTACCGTGGCGACGCTAGACGCCAAAAAGCGCACCCACCCTTCATCTGATTGGTTCAGACAGTAAAAACTTTGTGCCTCAAGCCCCACAATACAGTTTGACGTACATGAACAAAAATCGGTACACACCTGTATCATGTCGCAACTTAAAGAAAAGTCGCAATTTATGCCATTCCTTCAGCAGTTAATACGGCTCGAACCGTAACGTGCACCCAGGTGTGTTATACATCAAAATGCGCGTCTCCATGCGCATTACTTTTCTCTTTCAAAAGCGTTGCTGTGGCGACGGTAGAGGCCAAAAAGCGCGCCCCCCTTCATCTGATTGGTCCATATTTGATAGTTCCCCAAAAGTCACCAAATTTTGCACGCAAGCCAGGCCTGGTGATAAATTTGATATTTCATGGTTTGCATTAATGGGCGTGGCAAAATGGTTCAACTGCGCCCCCTAGAATACTTTTCTCTGCCATAACTTTTGAACGGTTTGACATAAAGACATGTGGGTGGTGTCATCGGACTCGGTATTGAGTCTACTGATACCCCAACAACCTCATCGTATAGCACTTACCTTAACCCTGATAGTACTTTTCACTTCTCCTCCCAGCCAGTACAGGAGACTGAAGTACGCAGGGAGCTGCTTAACCTGGACCCTCACAAATCCGCTGGACTGGATGCCTTAGACCCTCTCTTTCTCAAGATAGCAGCTCATATCATCTCAGCCCCCATCACTTGTTTGTTTAACCTCTCCCTACAGACATGTGAATTTCCTCTGGACTGGAAATCTGCTGCTGTCACCCCTCTTTTAAAAGGGAGAGACAACTTAGACCTATGTTACAGACCAATCTCCATCTTACCCTGCCTATCAAAAGTGAATTAGTTAATTAATTAAGTTAATTAAAAAACAGCTTACCCACCACCTGGAGTCCAACAATATTCTCACCCCCATGCAGTATGGCTTTAGACCCGGCCATGGTTGTGTCATGGAAACACTTAAGGTTTTTAATGACATCATATGTACCATCAAGGAATACTGAGTGGCTGTGTTTGTTGATCTGGCAAAAGTGTTTGATCAAAGCATCCTGCTCGACAGGCTTAAAGATATTGGTCTCTCTGAAAATAGCTTGGCATGGTTTAATAACTACTGCTCTGGTCGTGTACAGTCTGTAAGAGCTGAGTGATTTCTTTCTGACCAACTGCTCCTGTCTAAAGCTGTTCCTCAGGGGTCCATTCTAGGTCCAACCCTGTTTAAAATCTATATAAACAACATTGCTTCTGCTGCAGGCAGTTCGCACATTCATTTATATGCCGATGATACCATCTTGTACACATCCAGTCCCTTCCTGGACACTGCCTTGTCTTCCTTGCAAACTAGCTTCAACAATACCCAACATGCTTTCTCCAACCTTCGCCTTCACTTAACCACCAACAAAACAAAGTGCATGATGTTCAACCAGAATCTACCACGTATCACATGCCCTTTCAATATCTCCTCCCTGGACGGATCAATACTCCAATTAGTCAATTCTTATGAATATCTGGGTATCTGGCTCGACAGTTCAATCTCTTTTGACGTCCACATTAATACATTACTTTCTAAAGTCAGATCTAGTCAGATCTCCTTCTCCTCTAAAAATACACTCCCAACATTCATCTGTGATCATTGTACATGTTTGTAACTCTTCCGTACCAGCGCTACCACTTTTTATTCATATTTTTTTACGTGTTGTGTGTTTTTTATATATCGTGTTTGATTGTTTGTTTCACTGGGATTGTATGTGTTTGACTCTTTGTGCTGCCTCTTGCCCAGGTTGTCATTGTAAATGAGAAACTGTTCTCAATTGACTTACCTGGTTAAATATAGGTTAAATCATTTTCATCAAATCAAGTCTCTAACTACCAATACATACAACTGAAGTGGATAGTAAACTTATAAATGCTTGTTTGTCTGTTATATGTTATGTGCACCCGTTTTTGGTAGCACCGATGGAGCATGCAGAAGCGCAGTTACAAGAAAGGGGAGGGAGTTTGTCCAGCATCCTGTCTCTGTGCCTTTCAACTTTTTTTTTCTTCTTTTTTTTTTGTCTGCACACATATTAATGGTTAATACCATGCTGTTAAGTACCTAAGGCATACTGTATGTGCATTTTTTTATATAAAATACATATGATATATTTTTTTTTATATGCCTTTCACCCAACTTAACAAAGCCATGTGTACGTGGAGCTGGGTGACTCCATGGATACAGGTGAGTCTGTGGACATTGCTTTTGATTACTCAGATGGATATTCCAATGTCTGCAAGACTTTTGAGTTGACAGAATGCACACTCCTGATGTGAGTAGCATCCTGAGTACAGAGACCTTTGAGTCTTTCGAGTTTGGGATGGAGGGCTCTCGAGTCTCACATCTCTATAAGCAATACACAACTGACAGTTGTCTCTGGTTAACAGCTGTGTATTTTCATCCAGTTTCCACATTCTCTTCAGCCTTCTGTGATCGACTGGTGGCCTATCCAGGGTGTACCCTGCTGACATAGGGGTCCAGCAGACCCCCTATAAACCCAAGTAGGAACAAATTAATATAGATAACAGATGAACAGATTGATCTGTATCACTGACTGCTGACGTAGAAAATAACTTCTTCAAAGGCTATATACTTTAATTTCACCAATGCATCCCTCTTCAGACCATGTCTTCTGAAGGATACAGCCCCTGGGTTAGACCAAAGCTGTGGAAAAGCAGTCATCCCCACTCTCACACACACTTCCCCGTTCATCTGGAAGAAACTAGAGTACCTCATAAAAACCCGCAGAGACACAAAAACATCCACAATCCATGCAGAAAGACCCCAGTCTTCATACAATATGAAGTCTCACGTCATGTTTGTTCAAATACTAAATTAGAGATCGCCTGTTAATTTAAAAAGAAATATAGCTGCATTGTCACAACAGCCATTAAACAATTGCAGCAAAGCAACATTGGGGATGGGGGTGGGGGGATTAGTAAGAGTTCTAATAAATAAATAATATTCAATGTCTGTCAAGTCTTTAAGAGAGCCACCCAACCTTAGCGTGGATGGTGATGAATTTTATAACTATCACCATGAATAAATCTTGGTCCGGAGTGATAATCAGCACCAAAGACTTAAGAGCCACAGGGTTAATGTGCATCCATAAAACAAAATCATATTCAAAGAGTGATTAAAAGAATAACCAATGAACAGAGAACACGACTGTCTCCAACAAGAAAAACACTTTATTTGTCTTTATTTGCTCTTCACCTTCCTCATATAATCTTTTAACCACATCCAGTAGTTGAATTCATTCGAGGTTATTGAATCCAACACTTGCAATTTAATCCTATAGTATTGCCATTTTTAATTTTAATTGGTTCATTTATTATCATTATTTATTATTAGGGCCCGAGCACTTACAGTGCGAAGGCCCTATTGTATTTGTAGGAATTTTTTCTTTATTTTTATTTTTCCGACGAAAGGAGGGCCTTTTTTGCCCCCCTAAATGTGCCGTAAAAGTCACCAAATTTTGCACGCAAGCCAGGCCTGGCGAAAAATTTGATATGTAATGGTTTGCATTAATGGACGCGGCAAAATGGCTCAACAGCGCCCCCTAGAAAACTTTGTGCCTCAAGCCCCACAATACGGTTTGACGTACATGCACGAAAATCGGTACACAAGAAAAGTCTCTTGGTGCCATGGCCCAAACCGAACAGGAAGTTGGCCATTTTGAATTAATCGTGTCATTTTGGCGAAATGTATGCCATTCCTTCGGCAGTTAATACGGCCCGAACCGTAACGTGCACCCAGGTGATATACATCAAAATGTGCGTCTCCATCCTGCGACAACATGCATTAATTTTCTCAGTCAAAAGCGTTACCGTGGCGACGCTAGACGCCAAAAAGCGCACCCACCCTTCATCTGATTGGTTCAGACAGTAAAAACTTTGTGCCTCAAGCCCCACAATACAGTTTGACGTACATGAACAAAAATCGGTACACACCTGTATCATGTCGCAACTTAAAGAAAAGTCGCAATTTATGCCATTCCTTCAGCAGTTAATACGGCTCGAACCGTAACGTGCACCCAGGTGTGTTATACATCAAAATGCGCGTCTCTATGCGCATTACTTTTCTCTTTCAAAAGCGTTGCTGTGGCGACGGTAGAGGCCAAAAAGCGCGCCCCCCTTCATCTGATTGGTCCATATTTGATAGTTCCCCAAAAGTCACCAAATTTTGCACGCAAGCCAGGCCTGGTGATAAATTTGATATTTCATGGTTTGCATTAATGGGCGTGGCAAAATGGTTCAACTGCGCCCCCTAGAATACTTTTCTCTGCCATAACTTTTGAACGGTTTGACATAAAGACATGTGGGTGGTGTCATCGGACTCGGTATTGAGTCCTTGACCTTCATTGGCCTGAATTAGCCCCGCCCCTTCTTCTGATTGGTTGTCCCTATTTTCTGCTATAACTTTTGAATGGTTTGATATAGAGAGTCGTGGGTCGTGTCATCAGACTCGGTTTTGAGTCCTTGACCATAATAAGTGAAAATTAGCCCCGCCTCTTCTTCTGATTGGTTGTACCTATTTTCTGCTATAATTTTTGAATGCTTTGACATTCTCCTGTCAGAACTTTAAATCTAGGCTGGATGGTGTCAGGTTCTCATATGCATGTAAAGGTGCTCATTGATGACCCTGGAACGATATTTAGTTTTAATGATGTTCATTGTGGAGAAAGCTGCCTCACAGCTGTATCTGGACCCAAACATGGGCAGGATGTTTTAAGATGGTCAGTTTATTTTCTGTGACTTCAGTTCAGACTTGAGTGGATATGTTTGATGAAAAACTTTCTGTTTTGTTTCAGTGGCGTTTCACTTTCGCACTTTGAACGCCACGGTCTCTGAACGTATGGGACACTGGTTTTGTCCCAGTGTGAAGACTGAACCAGGATGAATATGTCCATTCAGGGTTGAACTTCCCTTTCCACCTGTTACGCTTCTCATCTCTGTATATAGAGCCAAGCTAATTACCGTACTTTGATGACCATTCGGGCGCCGTGTGGAAAGGAGCACCCTCAATTTTGTGTGTCATTTCTGTATTTAAAACACACACACGGCGCCGTGTGGAAAGGCGCCGTCTACATACACGGAGCGCCGCCTTACAACACACACACACACAAGCATACACGTGTGCATATCTAAAAATAGAGCAGGGACAAAACTTATTTTGATTTTACTTTAAGTTATTTATATTAATAAGTTGTCAGGACTGCGCGTGTCGGGTTTTATCCGAGCATGATCAGCTGCGACGGGCAGAGCCCGCAGCTCTGGCCGCTGCAGCCGAGTCACTTTCCGATGCTTTTGAGAAAGCCCGAACAGTCCAGTCCAGCAGACACGACAGCCCACGCATCTACATGTACAATCCTTCAGCAGTAACGACGGAGCCGCCGCCCGAGCGGCACCGACCTCCCCGGCCGCGGAGACGCGTCAGGATAAATGATCACGCCGCGCTCTCCCCCGTTGGTGGGCGCAGACCCAAGTAATCGATCCCTGATCCTGGCGGATCTAAACGTACTCTGTGCAAAATGAAGGATTTACTCTGTAAATACACATCATTTCTCTTACTATTACACGTACAACTAGCTGAGTGTCTTCTCCTCATTTGGTCGGGAGTTGCTATGCAGTCCGGCGGCCCTCGCGGCCCACACGTACAAAACAGAATTCTTTTTGCGGCCCACTAGGCGGCCCTATGGTTAAGAATCACTGACATAGAGAGTCGTGGGTGGTGTCATCGGACTCGGTTTTGAGTCCTTGAGCTTCATTGGTGACAATAGCCCCACCCCTTCTTCTGATTGGTTGTCCCTATTTTCTGATATAACTTTTGAATGGTTTGACATAGAGATGCGTGGGTGGTGTCATCGGACTCGGTATTGAGTCCTTGACCTTCATTGACCTGAATTAGCCCTGCTACTTCTTCTGATTGGTTGTCCCCATTTTCTGTTATAACTTTTGAATTGTTTGACATAAAGAGTCGTGGGTGGTGTCATCTGACTCGGTTTTTTAGTACTTGACCTTCATTGGTGCAAATTAGCCCCGCCCCTTCTTCTCATCGGTCGATATTTCATAGTTCATATTTTCGGCCATAACTTCTGAATGGTTTGACATAAAGAATCGTGGGTGGTGTCATCGGAAATGGTTTTGAATCACTTTACCATAATTGGTGTAAATTAGCCCCGCCCCTTCTTTGTCATTGGTCGATATTTCATAGTTCCTATTTTCTGCCATAACTTTTAAATGTTTTGACATAAAGAGTTGTGGGTGGTGTCATCGGATTTAGTTTTGAGTCCTTGACCTTAATTGTTGCAAATTGCACGCACGAGGGCCCGTTGATCGCTGCTTGCAGCTTTAATGTATTATTATTATTTGAACAGAAACATTTGTCAAAGGCTACAAAGGTCAGGGTCAGGGTGGATAGATGTACCGACTTCACATGCTGGCTCTTCCAAAACCTTGACAGCAGCTTCATTATTGTTGCCATGGCACTCATAGTTCAAACCCCGATCTTTTCTCAAATTGTTATGTGCCTGCTTTACCAGAGGTAAAAAAAATATCCATTATACAGAACATTTCCTGCCAATACAGAGGACTAAATTACCAAACGGCTCTGTCGATGGTATTCAGATGGCAAGAGGTTCAGTTTGCTGAATAAATACTGTATATATATAGGCATTCTTAGTTAAAACCTTGACGAGATAGTATGCCTTCTTCCTTTTTTTTAAGAAGAATTGTTGGTATAAGCTTATAAGGTGTCAGAGCTGTGTGATGAAGAAGATCTACACTTTATAAGTGAATGACTGTCTTTGTTGTTGCCTGTTATGAAACCAGGATACACCAGGGACCACATAAAGAGTCACTGCCCTTGAGCAGTGGACTCAGGGCTCAGAAAGCCATCCCAGTGACTGTAGTTGGGGTCCATGGCACTAATAAGACCCCTGGGATAAGCTCACAGCCAACGGTTTTTGTTGTTGATACTTTGGGATTCTCTGCACATGAAGACAAAGTGAGATAAAGCAGGTCTGAAGGTCTTTGTCTGCCTCTGATAATTGTCCACCTTAGTCTGAGTGCTGGCCACAGGACAAGGCTGAACAAATGAAATATTGCATGTGAGTATGGAGTTGAAAGCTTTTAAACGGTAACATGATCTTTTCTCTGATCTGACTGCTACATTGTGCCATCACATGTACGATGCTGGACGCAGTTTTTTTTAATTCAAGATCTTTTTATTAAAATTTTCACAAAGTAAAAAAAGGTGAAATGCTGCATGTCAATTACAAATATTTTGAGTAGGCATGGGCATGTTAATCATAGCATACACCAGTGTACAAAATGTAAAAAACAATTAAACAGTATGAAAAAATATAAAATAGTAACAAAAACAAACTACAGACCAAACTAATCCCTCCCATGTCACTGCCAGATTACTAATCACAATATGAGGTCACTCTATCATCAAAAGCCTGCACTAGGAATACAAAAGAAATATGAAGTATAGTTCACAGGGTCTGGAATGCTTCTAGAAAAGGTCCCCACACTTTCTGGAACTTATTTGATTGCTGAAGCGCGTATCTAATTTTCTCCAGTTTTAAGCAGGACATGATGTCTTCCAGCCATTGTGCACGAGTAGGAGGGAAGGGATCCTTCCACCTGAACAGAATTGCCCGACGAGCCAAAAGGGAGGCAAAAGACAAAGTGTGCCCCTGTGCAGTGGTTAACTTCCTTCCTCCCTCCATGACCCCAAACAGGGCAGTCAGTGGGTTTGGTTCTAATCTGATTTTAAGCACCAGAGAGAGAGTATGAAAGACTTCCATCCAGTATTTGTTTAGACATGGGCAGGACCAGTACATGTGGATGAGAGATGCTTCTGCTACCTTACATCTTACACAGTATGGACTAATATCTGGGTACATGGAGGATAACTTTGCTTTGGAAATATGAGCCCTGTGTACCACTTTAAACTGAATTAAACAGTGACGTGCGCACAGGGAGGTTGTATTAACCAGTTTGAGTATGGACTCCCAGGTATCCTCTGATAAGGGAAGCCCTAAGTCCTGCTCCCATGCTGCTTTGAGTTTATCTGTAGGGGCACTCCTAAGATCCAGCAACATGCCATAGAAAGACGAAATGAGCCCCTTTTTGAATGGGTCTGTGGCAAGAACTTTGTCAACTGTGGTCAAGCCTATCGATGCACCAGGGCTGGGTGTCTGGGAAAGAACAAAATGTCTAGCCTGAAGATACCTAAAGAAATGTGATTTTGGAAGGCTGAATTTACTACTTAACTGCTCAAAAGATGCCACGGTGCCGTCTATGAACATATCTCTAAAACGATTCATACCCCTCCTGTGCCATTCCTGGAAGGTGGGGTCCTCAAGGGATGGTTTGAAAGAGTGATTTGATGCAATGGGGCTAAGAAGAGAGAAGCTGTGAAAACCAAAAAACTTCCTAAATTGGGCCCAAATTCTGAGAGAATGTTTAACCACTGGGTTTTTGATTGATTTAAGTGAAGGAAGTGGAAGTGAGGAGCCGAGTAGGGCAGGAATTGACAGGTCATCAGTTGGATGTAACTCCATCGCCACCCAGTCAGGGCGGTCAGCGCCGTCGCAGTAGAAGGACCAGAATGCAAGGCAGCGCAGGTTAGCAGCCCAATAATAATAACGAAAGTTTGGGAGGGCCAGACCACCTGCAGACTTAATTTTTTGAAGATGAGTTTTGTTCAAACGTGGCAGTTTACCCCGCCATAGGTATGAAGATATAACTGAGTCAAGGGACTGAAAAAAAGAACCAGGAATAAAGAGTGGTAAGGTCTGGAAAAGGTACAAAAATTTAGGTAAAATGGTCATTTTAACTGAATTGATGCGACCCACAAGAGACATTGACAGGGGTGACCATTGTGTAAGGGTTTGTTTGGTCTCATTTAACAATGAGATAAGATTCTCTTGGAGCAGGTCTTTGTGTTTCCTTGTCACAGATATGCCTAAATAGGAGAATTTGTCATTTACGATTTTAAAGGGAAAATTGGAAAGGTCTAAAGCATGCGATTCGAGATTGGTAGGGAAAAGCTCACTTTTGCTGAGATTCAGTTTATAGCCTGAAAGTTTCCCAAACTGACTGAGAAGTGACAGCGCAGGGGGTAATGAGGCCAGAGGGTGAGAGATGAAAAGCAAGAGGTCATCGGCATAAAGCGAGACCTTATGTTCCCTGCCACCTCTCCAGATACCGGACACATCCTCACAAGATCGGAGCGCTGTGGCAAGCGGTTCGATAGCCATGTCAAAAAGCATGGGACTAAGGGGGCACCCCTGACGGGTTCCACGATGCAGATTAAATGGTTTTGACCGTTGAGAGTTAGTACGAATTGAGGCTGTTGGGTGTAAATAGAGAAGTTTAATCCACAGAGCAAAGTTCGGACCAAAACCAAACCTGTCCAGCACAGCAAAGAGATAATCCCATTGGACGCGATCAAATGCTTTCCCCGCATCCAGAGAGACAACGCATTCAGGGATAGCCTCAGAGGCAGAGTAGATAATATTGAACAGTCGCCTTGTGTTGAAGTAAGACTGCCTACCTTTAATGAAGCCAGTTTGGTCTTCAGATATAATTGTGGGGAGGGCATTCTCCAGCCTATGGGCTAGGACTTTAGCTAGGATTTTAGCATCTGTGTTTAAGAGGGAGATGGGCCTGTAGGAGGCGCATTCAGCAGGATCCTTCCCTTTTTTAGCTATGAGGGTGATGCAGGCCTCCGAAAAATAAGGAGGGAGGGAACCGTGGCTGAAGGATTCTGAAAGAACTGTAGATAGCAATGGGGAAAGCAGAGTTGAAAATTTCTTTAGAAATTCCGCCGGGAAGCCATCAGGGCCAGGACATTTACCCGACTGCAGTGAAGAAATGGCTCGAGTAATTTCCATCAGGGATATCGGTTCTTCTAATGTCTTCCTTAGATCTGGTGAAAGACTGGGAATACTAAGACTATTTAAAAAGTCCGCAATCTCATCTCGATCAGTCTGAGATTCCGAGGTGTATAGCTGGGTATAAAAGTCCCTGAATGCTTCATTTATGAGTAAGTGGTCTGTAGTTACATGGCCATTTGGTAATCGAATCTTAGAAATATTTTGTTTAGCCTTAGAGCCTTTAAGTTGGTTGGCTAATAATTTGTCAGATTTGTCTCCATAAACATAAAACCTGGTTTTACTTTTCAGAAGTGACTGTTCAATTGGGTGAGTGGTAAGCAGGTCAAATTTAGTTTTAAGTTCTAGCCGCTTTTTGTAAAGATCTGGGGATTTAGTTCGAGAATATTCTTCATCGACCTCTTTGATTTGGCGGGCAAGGTCTGATCGCTCCCTATAAGATTTTTGCCTCACCCTAGCAGTGTAGGATATAATCTGTCCCCGGAGATAAGCCTTGAGGGAATCCCAGACAGTTAGACTAGACATTCCTGGAGTCATATTCGTGGATAGGAAAAAGGCTATTTCCGTTTCCATTGATTTAACAAAATTTGTGTCCGACAGCAGAGTTGAATTGAATCGCCACTGTCTGTCTCTCTGAGGTAGGTCAGGAAGGGACATGGTTAGAACCACAGGAGCGTGGTCGGAAATGACAATGCTCTGATAAGCACAGGAATGAACCAGGGGAATCAGTTGATTATCAATAAAAAAATAATCAATCCTCGAGTATGTGTGGTGCACTTGTGAGAAAAAGGAGTATTCTCTGTCACATGGATGTAAAGAACGCCACACATCACAAACACCGTAGTCAGAAAGGAACGCCTGAATAAGACGGGCTGACTTACTTGCTGTGCCGGGGTTGGTAGAGGATCGGTCTAGGACTGGGTCGAGCCAGCAATTAAAATCACCACCCAGTATGAGTGAATATGTATTAAGGTCAGGGAGCAGTGAAAACAGTCGTTCAAAAAAGACTGCATCATCTGAATTAGGGGCATAAACGTTCACAAGTACGACCAATGTATTGAACGTGCGTGTAGATATAAATAAAAAAAAGAAATACCATCTCAAATCTTGACCTGTAAGTCCCGATATGAGCCCAGAAATATTTGTACAAAAATATAAAATATAAAACGTCCGACTTAAGCAGCGTAAAAGTAAGGTTAACAGCTTACAATTATTACAAAACTTATAGGTAAATCGGAAAAGCTTTTTTTTTTTTTTTTTTCTCTCCCTCTTCACCACTTATTTTTCCCCTTCCCTCAAATAGCCAAAAATAACTGCAAATTAATAATATTTGCAAAGGGGCAGTCCAACTAACAACAGAGAAAATACTGGTTGTGGCGGGGTTACTCACCCTCCCCTCAGGAATAATGTGACTCACGTAAAAAAAAAAAAAAAAGAGAGAGAAAAAAAAGTCAGTCCGTGAGCGTCAGTGAGCCGCACCGGGCTGCAGGCGGAGCCGTGACAGCCTCCAACAGTCCCGTTACGGCGGGTTTGAAGCTTTGCTGCGACTCGTGATGAATTTGCGCGCCTCATCCACGGAGCCGATCCACTTCCTGGCCCCCCCGGACAGCGTGAGCCGGAGCCGGGCGGGGAAGAGCAGAGCCGGCCTCAGACCCAGGTGATACAGCTCCGACATGACTCCGCTGTATTCCGCTCGTTGGCTGGCAACTTCGGGGCTGTAATCCTCCAATATCCGGATGGGCTGGCCGCGATATTCCAACTTTCCTCTCCGGCGCGCTTCCCTCACGAGGATATCTTTCGTCTGGTACCGGTGAAGGCGGATGATGACCGGACGCGGTCTCTGTCCCGGGGCCGGCTTGGCGGCGAGCGAGCGGTGCGCTCTGTCTATCTCTGGCGGTGACGGCAGCGTATCATTCCCGAACACCTCACACAGCAGCTTGGAGAAGAAAGCCGCCGGAGACCCGCTCTCGGTCGACTCCGGTAAGCCCAGGATACGGATGTTCTGCCTTCTGCTTCGGCTTTCCAAATCCACCACCTTGGCCTTCAGCCGAGCATTATCATCCCGTAGAGTCGAGCAGATGCCTTCAAGGTCCGTAACTCGCTGGCTGAGGTCTTCTGTGGCGAGTTCAAGGGACGAAACACGTTGGCCATGGTCCTCGACCGCGAGCCGCGTTTGGTCGAGTTTGGAGTCGAGCTGACTGAAAGTATTTTTGAACTCGGCGGCCAGGGCAGCGCGGTGTTCCTCCAGCAACGTGGTAATGGCCGCCAGGGTTAAGACAGCGCCAGCGTCGTCCTTCTTGCCCGACTTGCCGCTCTTCGAAGCCATCTCGGAGGTAAGTGGGCTCGTTCGAGACAAAAAAAAAGAAAAACAGCAACAGGGAATCCTTTTTAAAGGAAAAAGTTTGAAAGTTTGAGGGCTTGGTGGTTTAAAAAGTTTGGCACTCACGGGAGCACTCACGAAACACGTCTACTCCATCTGCTCACCAACCGGAAGCCCAATGCTGGACGCAGTTTACAGTCAATATGATGTTTTTTTTACTGGTCCCTGATGTGTTCTTAGACTTTAAGCTTGTGCAACCTTTTTTGTTTCGTTACCACTTACGCCTGATGGAAGCTCCTCCTCCATTTGCTAGCCCACAATGAGCATGCATGAGACGAGTGCATGTAGTGTCCACAGAAGCAATCAGATAATAAATTTGATAGGCAGAAGGGGAATAAATAATTTGTCTCAGTGTCAGTAAAGTAATCGAATACTTGCAGTGCTCCAGCTTCCAGAGGAGCCAATCCACCTTAATACACTATATGTAATTTCGTTGTTTGCCTCGTATAATGACAATAAAAAGTCTGAAGTCTGAAGTCTGAAGTAAATATATTTTAAAGAAACATCACTAAAATACTGGAAGCATCTTGAAACGTGTCAATACAATGTGTCAGCTATAGAGCATCAATCTATATAAAAGCGTGCAGACCCCTGAGAAATGCTCCCAGGCAACATCCTCTATGGATGATGCTGGAAGAGTATTGACACACAAGGACACAGAGGAACATAGCTGGTCTGAAGGACATTATTTTGCCTTCTCATTTACTGAATGAGTGCTGGGTGAAGTGTACATCATTATTTAGTATACACACTGACTCCCCATGTAGATTTTCAAGTGCAAACAGTAAACATGAATGCTAATGAAGGGGACTGTGGAGTAAAGTGGTCAACAGCTTATGTGAATATGTGTAGAATTATTAGGTTGCTTTACTCCCTCAGGAGAAAAAAGGCCAAAGGAAAGATTAAAATCAAATTAAGAAACTAAATAGAACTGGAAATGCCTTTTTATGCTTTGGTTGTGTATAACCATGATGAACACAAGATGATCAATGCGTTTAAGATTGATGCAAAAAGCAAATGATTATAAGAAGAAAAGGTGCAATCAATATGGTGTTAGGATTTCAGCCCTTTTTTTAAATATTTTTTTGTGGTTCTAGTGGCCATTATTCAAGGTGTAGACATGAAAGGGGTAGAGTGAGAGAATGGGGAAGACATGCAGTAAAGGGCCACAGGCTGGGACTCGAACCTGCGACTGCTGCAGGAGCACTGTAGCCTCAGTATGGGCTGCGCTTGGCTAGGAGATTGTATCCTGGGATCCCTGAGATCCTTTGGGTCTCAGTCTTGGCAGAGGTCCAGGTAGCGGTAGCTAGTCCAGCATTTGCTAGCGATCTGGTTAGTCAGTCTGGGAGATTCAAAGCAAACCTGGGTGAGCTTCAGCTTGAAGACCAGGACCAAGATACTGCCAGGGCTAGTTAGCCTGCTACTGCTAGTTGTATTTGCCCAACCCTGTATGACCCTGGGTCTTGGTGAGTCTTTCAATAGGCGCCTTTCCACCAGCAGCAGTTCAGGGTAAATCCGCCAGACAGGAACCTCTAACAGGGCTGACCATCATCTCAGCCATGAGGCCGGCGTGTTTCCATTAAACTGTAGCACCACACAAGAACTTTTGACTGAAAAAATAGCACAGTCGACCATCAGGTGATGGTAATAAGCATTTTTAACTAGCGGCATAAAACAACCGGAAAAAGAAAAATGCATCAGAAGATAAAAAGTGTTGGGTTACAGTTTGTTTTTGTTGAACATACACTGTGGTGGCAGAAATTGAGATTAAAAGAAAATCCCCCCATAGCTCTACATTGGCGTAATACCCCAACAATACCTGAACCAACACGTCGGTCTATTGTTTGTTTCTTGTAATATCCAACTTTATCAAATGAAATCCTAGAATAATGTTTCTCGTCCAAATTATTCAAATGAGTTGTGTTCACGTGATTTATGTCCAGGTGAGGATGCTGAAAGTAATTCAGAAATCCTGATTAGCAGATATCCCCCGCCAGGGTATGCCAGTATCTCTCCTACCAAAGGAATGTTTGTTGCCCCATAAAAGTTTCCCGAAAGCCTCTTTTGCAGGACCGTTCCTGGTAATGGAGACACGTGCCAACGATCCAGCCCTGAAAAATCTACCCCTTAATGGAAACGGGCTAAATGAATAAAAGAGGAGATACTCAGTTTGGAGGTCTGTAGTTCTTTTGGTTCTAACTGGTATAAAAGGCAACTTACGACCTCGGATACTTGACAAATGTACATTATATAATGATATGAAAAACTGTAGTAGCCACTAAATGACAGAAGGAAGGCAGTATAAGTCATGTTAGGCATTGTCACAGAACTGAGAGCTCACAAATGCTAAAGGAAAAAGAATGACTGAGAAACATCTCCACCTCAGTCATGCCGCAGAAATAAGCTACATTTTATGCTTCATGAGAATTAAATTGACAAACTGCCACCCCCCCCCCCCCGAAAGCCTTTTCAGTAATCTTGCCCTGAAGCTTCTGACATTCAAGCGAAGGTGAAGACAAGCCATCTTGGCGATTGGTTTATCACTGCCCCAGGGGTCAGAGGAACTGCCAATCCGCGGTTTTGCAAATGAGCTTCATATTTTCTGTCAAGTAGTCACGGACAAATAAAATCAAAGAAGTTACAACCACAGCGAGGAAGAGCATGTTGATCATTTTACAAATATTTAGGGCCCGAGCACTGACAGTGCAAAGGCCCTATTGTATCTGTAGGAATTTTTATTCTTTCTTCTGACGAAATAAGGGCCTTTTTGCCCCCCCAAACGTGCCCCAAAAGTCACCAAATTCTGCACGCAAGCCAGGCCTGGCGAAAAATTTGATATTTTATGGTTTGCATTAATGGGCGTGGGAAAATGGCTCAACAGCGCCCCCTAAAAAACTTTGTGCCTCAAGCACCACAATACGGTATACGTACATGCACGAAAATCGGTACACACCTGTATCATTCATATCATATCACTTAAAGAAAAGTCTCTTGGTGCCATGGCCGAAACTGAACAGAAAGTCGGACATTTTTAATTAATCATGTAATTTTGGCGCAATTTATGCCATTCCTTCGGCAGTTAATATGGCCCGAACCGCAACATGCACCCAGGTGTGTTATACATCAAAATGTGCGTCTCCATCCTGCGACAACGCTTTTCTCAGTCAAAAGCATTACCGTGGCGACGCTAGACGCCAAAAAGCGCACCCACCCTTCACCTGATTGGTCCAGACAGAAAAAAACTTTGTGCCTCAAGCCCCACAATACGGTTTGACGTACATGCACTTAAATCGTTTTATGACCAAGATAAGGGCGTGTGTGTATGGGGGGGTTAGTAGGATAGTATGAGAGGAGAAAACAATAAGACAAACAAGCACACTTAAACTAATAAGCAAAGTTGTGACGGGATCAGCGATCATCGACTTCCCTTCTGTAGACCGGATCCAACCGTCCAGCTCCAAGAACTCTGGGGCCAAAAAACCTTTTGTGTTCCTTTCGGACATCAAAATGTGATGATCCATACCGTCCCCAAATAGTCAATGGCAATAAGTGCTAGGGGCACCTGGTGACAGATGCGCACATGTACTTAGGGAATGACTGTCAGAACTAAACAGTCAGAAGATTTAGATTTATTTATTCAGCCCAGTATAAAAAAACAGAACAAGTAACATACAAATGTAAAAGAGTGATTTGTAATGTGCTAGGCTGAGGCAAAAAGCCCAAGGAGCGAAGCTTCTACCTATGTAAAATACAGCAAAAGATTGTACAAAGATTTCAAATATGCAGAATGCATGATTGCAGTCTAAGAACAAAAACGAAGCAAATTAAAGCTGCAAGCAGCGATGAACGAGCCCTCGCACTCTTGGCCACCGTCCCCCATAAGCATATCAGAAATGACACCAACCACGACTTCCTATGACACCCAATCAGAAGAAGGGGCGGGACTAATTCAGGCCAATGGAGGTCAAGGAATCAATACAGAGTCCGATGACACCACCCACGACTCTCTATGTCAAACCATTCAAAAGTTATAGTCAGAAAATATGGACAACCAATCAGAAGAAGGGGCGGGGCTAATTCAGGCCAATGAAGCTCAAGGACTCAATACAGAGTCCGATGACACCACCCACGACTCTCTATGTCAAACCATTCAAAAATTATAGCAGAAAATAGGGACAACCAATCAGAAGAAGGGGCAGGGCTAATTTTCACCAATTATGGTCAAAATCTTATTCCATTTGAATTAAGGGTGCACGATAAATATCGATCCCATATTTATGACGTCATATCAATAAAACCGACGCCCTCTCTCCTCCACCACAGTTACAGTTCAGGTGGAGCATCGATTGGACTTGCACACGCACACACACACACACACACACACACACACACACACACACACACACACACACACACACACACACACACACACACACACACACACACACACACACACACACTATACTACAATATGTGTGCAGACAAGGTAAAAAAAAAAAAAGAAAAAATAACAAATCTAGAAATATAATTTGGTAATCTGTTCAATGACATGTGTCCTGAGCTTATGTTTAACATTTTTGAATGAAGTAGAGTTAGACGAGATTGCTATATAGGTGTTCCATAGCTGGGCTCCCCATGTATCTGATGGAGAACTGACACAAACCAGTACGGAACTTCGGGAGATTTAAATGATTAGCCTGTCTTGTATTAAAATGGTGCATATCACTGTTGAACTGAAAATAATCTTTACATGGCAAAGAAAGTGAAACTGGCAGGAACAATACTTACGGCCAATGACACTCGGTGCCATCCAGCAGGTCCACTATCCGCATCAACAATGTTTTTGGATGGCGACCTAATTGCTCTCCAGTCCCGAGAACACACCATTGTTTTCATGGGAGATTACTTGAATAACCATGACAAAATGGAATCCCTCGCCTTTAGACCTTCACGGCATTCCTGACTTGCTCGGGTTGTTTGCGGTGCGTTCCCTGCTTTGGTTTGTCATGGGCATTTTGATGTGTGTTTTCGTGACACACCCTTCACCTTCACCTTACGTTCGTGGTTCCATGCAACCAAGGGGGGGGGGTGGGGGGGGGGGGGGCACTTGTACATGCCCATGACATCCCTTTACCGTACACAAAGGCACCAAAGCAACATATAGAGCATTAAGAGCAAAAAGGACTCTTCTGGGTCTAGTCTTGTTTGGCCAACGAGAATCTCCCAGCACCATCACCCATCAACCAGGCCAGACTAGACAATAGCCAAATCAGCCGAGATGAACCGGAGCATGGTCGAACCGCTGCCAGATCACCTGCCACATCCCAGAAGAGCGTCCATCGGGCCCCGGATCATCCCACCAAGGCCGGCGGTTAATCTACTTGTCAGAATTCCACTTCGGCTGAACCAGTCTAGGGCTTGGTAAGGCAGGTCATCTGGCGTGCGTTGGTGTCTCTTACAACCGAACCAAGGAAGTCAACTTACATTTTTTTGAAAGTTAAACATCACATTTTTGGTTAACTAACATATTTAGTTACTCGTTCATTACCTATCCTATCATTTCTGATGTTAACCAGATTAGTCTAATAGTTTTATAAATCATTATCTATTGAGAAAAAGGCCAGTTATTTCCAAGGATCCACGTTTATTAGATCGCCTCAACCAGACACAAGTCAAAACACACATCCCCAAAGCTCAACGGTCGGAACCGCCCCCTGCCTCACACAAACACTTCCGGTTCAACCCATGTACCCATGTATATAACCGCATTTATCTGTCTGTTACTCAGACCAATCCAAATTAGAACCTACTTTCAGATAAGAGATTGATGAATAAGATTGCATTTTCCTTTGTAGCTAAGCAAAGGAAAGAGGACTGGGATGATAGTTTGACTTGTTTCTGCATAAATAACAGAAAGAAGAGCTGGAGTGTATGTGCTTACTATAAATTGTGTGTTTGTTTAATTATCACATACATCAGTTTAAACATGTGCAATTTGAAGTGATATAAAAGTGTGGCTATACATGAAATGTCAAATGGGCTAACTTCCAACACGGCCACTGCCAATGTGGATCTTCAAACAGCATGAAGTTATCTCAGAACAAAGTTCACATAATATATCACATCCTCTGAGACCAATTATCTGTGTCTCTCTTTCTTTCTCTCTCTCTCTCTCTCTCTCTCTCTCTCTCTCTCTCTCTCTCTCTCTCTCTCTCTCTCTCTCTCTCTCTCTCTCTCTCTCTCTCTCTCTCTCTCTCTCTCTCTCTCTCTCTCTCTCTCTCTCTCTCTCTCTCTCTCTCTCTCTCTCTCTCTCTCTTTCTCAGCTACACAGCTTTCAATTTCCCCATATTTCAAAGCAGTGTAAATTGCGTGAGGTAGCAAATAGGTTCCTGGTCTGAAATAGAATATTTATGAAAGGTTAACATTAAATAAACACATGGAAAATGATTCATCATTGCGCCTTGTTCCACACTGGTAGCTGGGTTGTCCTTGTCCTTGCTGTCAAGGAGCATGAGTAGTAGTGGTTAACCATGTCCGAGTACATATAAAAACCGGGGGTGGGGTGGCTTGGTAGTTAGTGCTGTTGTCTCACAGCAAAAAAGCTTCTTGGTTCAACTCCCTGCAGGAGCATTTTTGTGTGGACTCTCCCTGTGTTTCCATGGGTTTCCTCAAGGTTCTCTGGCTTCCAAAAAACATGTACTTCAGTTTACCTGGAGTGACTGTTTATCCAATGTTGCCAAGCAATGGACTGGTGACCTGCTCCAGGGACCGTCAGTTGTTCTGATATGAATCCCAGGATCAAAAACACTTGCTGATTCTGCCAAAGATAAGGGCATCAGGATCTTTGAGTGTTCATGTTTGTGCACCACAGGGCTGGACCTGCATATCCCGGTATTTGGTCATTGGTTAGATACGGTGTTCAGTTTTGTTGGACCACCCCAGTGATCATATGGACTGTTATAAAGGTTTATGAACATTTTGTGAATGTATACCGTATTCAAACGTTGAAACCCTGGTCAACCCCCCCCGGCCTGAAACTGGCTTTAATGTGCCTCATAAAATGGCGACTGTGCCATGAACTACAATCCCAGCATGCCTTGCGGGATGGGGCGGCGCCTCAGAGCGACGCGCACCCAATCCCGAGTGAGGCACTGATGACGTAATCGCAGCGCGCGGAGATACAAAACTCCGTGCTGCACCGAGACTTCTCTCTCTTCTCTTCTCTTCGCTTCTCTTCAGCCAAGGATCCTGGACGCGCGTTGCTGTCCAGCAGCTTTTAAGAGCTGTGGGGGGGGGGTGTCAAGGAGCCGTCGAGGCCCGCACTGACCGGGCGCAAGGTCCGGTCCCAGAGCGCTGCGCTGCGCCCTGGACTCCCTGTCTCCCTGCCTTAACTCCTTTCTTTTTTCCCCGAGCCCTGTCTTCCACTCAGGACGACCGCTTCGGGAGCCAAAAACCCGCCCGGAGCTCCAGCCTTTGGACCGCGAGGCCCTCGCGCAGCCCGGCGACACCACACGGGACGAGCCGATGTTCTGAAGGGAGGAAGCGGCCCCCGTGCGCAGCGAGGCGATGTGCTGAGGACGCGGTCAGGACCAGAGAGCCGGTGTGAGGTTTCTCCAGACACTGTTCACTTTTTCTGTGGGGTTAGGAAAGGAGAGAGACCGAGCGGCCGCAGAAACTGAGGATCCCCGTCAGGAAACCCCTTGCAGGACCGAGCCGCAGGACGGAGCCTGCAGCTTCAGGTCCGGACTCCCGAGGACGTGTGAGCTGCGGTCTGGGCGATCAGTCACTGGTGTAGACCTGAATTTATGTTTAATGAAATTACTGTGTGCATATTACGGTTATTTGTTCATTTGGTGGCGCCGTTTCGCCAGTAGTCACGTTTAAAACACCGGGAGTAACATCCGGTCTAGATCTGCACGTGGCTTAAAGAGGGTTCCGCCATCTTTAAATACCCGTTCTTTAAAAAACGCAGCCATCTTTATGCAGCCACAATATTTTAAACCGTACATGTTTGTGATATCATTTTTATTATTGCTTTGATTTCTTTTTTTCCATTCCATGCATTTAACTTTCATGTCATATTTTTCTATTGATGTTTTTCTAGTTAATTAATTGTTTTATAATACTTAAGTTCTGCCATCGGGATTTATTGGGTATCCATTTACATCTTCTTTGATACCCGTATGTAAATAAATTCTGATTGATTTTTAATGAGTGGTTGTTGTTATTTCATGCAAGATTTGGTCACAAATTGATTTGTTTAAGCAGAGCCTAGTGTTCGGACATCACGCCTTCATTGTTATTCTGTAAGATATAGTAAGATTTGCTGTTCTGCAGGATAATTCAAATCACGTGAGACTGATTTTCTGCTGTTTTAGTTATCGAATTCCATCGGAGTAAGGCCCGGTGGTGGTGCCCCGAGAATTATAATTTTGATAATACGATTTGATAAATAGTCAATTTTATTAATTATTAATAATTATTAATAATATTCATTAATAGCCTTGGATAACTAATCAGCTTAGCTACCTGAGTTGCACAACAGTTTTGTCATCCAGATATTTTTCTTTTTTCTTTTGTTTGTGTCACAACCCGAGCTGCAGTGTCCTCGCTGACTGGTGCAGCGAACGTCCCCTGCAGCAATGCTTCAGTTGGTTTCAGCTGTTAATGGGATGACAGCACGCTGGAGACCACAGCTGTGCGGCACACTTTTAACTGAGCGAAGAGGTTGCCAAATAAACCCCCTTTCCTATAAAAGAAGACGTTTGCACTGTCGACGAGCTATTTTCCACCTGGCACATTTCTGTGGTGCAGCCCCTCTGCTGGTCGTCACACATTAGTAAATCATTTGCTTTCATCATCCTCTCTAGAAACATGACTGAGCACTCCTCACACTCGTTCACACACACGTGGACTTCCGTTTTTCGGTGTGAACGACACTCTAATTCACATGTGGGCCAGACTCCTTCAGTCACGTGTGTTTGGGCCTCTGTCGTTACGCATGGCTCATTATTTCACTGTGTCATACGACAATATTTAAAAACAGAATCACAGTCCTTTGTCATTTTCCTAAAAGCCAGCACAAGAAGTCATGCACTACTACTTTACAGCTTCCTGCTTTGAGTGGGCAGGTGGACACACAGCGGGACATGACCTGTTGGACCAGGACTGTATTCAAGGATCCATCAGGTGAAACAGCATGAGCAGTTTATTAATTCAAAGGCAAGGCCAGAGGATCTGCACCAGCCAACTCTAGTCTTATCTTTTTAGAAATGTGAGCAATTTCCTAAATAATGTCAGAAAGCAACAGCAATAATAAACTACACTGAAGATTTCATTTTCCTGGATTACCAGCCACCGTCAGTCTTCAAAAATGTCCGATTTTACTGCTTGATGGGACAAATTTGGTACTACGGCACATTTGACTGCGTCAGAAGTACATCTCTGATATGACTCTCTCTAAACAGTGGGACTTTTACTGAACATGTTTCATTTAAGCCAAAAGAAGTGCAGCCAATCAGCTTTACAACAGACTGCCGACGTGACACCTGACTGATACTCAGTGTCATCGACATTCGACGTGCAGGTATGCCAAAATCTTTATTGGAAAAGACAAAGAGAGATAATCTTTTCTAAGCAGATACAATATTTTTTAGGGACTAAAATTATGTA
This sequence comes from Cololabis saira, assembly GCF_033807715.1. Lineage (NCBI taxonomy): Eukaryota > Metazoa > Chordata > Actinopteri > Beloniformes > Belonidae > Cololabis > Cololabis saira. Next base: position 20,924,757 of record NC_084597.1, read on the forward strand.
ACAAAAAGCAGTTTGACGTAAGAATACAATATGTGTTTGCAACAAAATGGCAATTAACATTTGCACCGGGAGCACCCCACCTACTTCAAAATAAGTTACTATTTTAAGTCTTTGAAAGACTCAAAAATGTAGAGTAGTCAAACCAAAATAATTTTAAAAATGTAAAGAAAGTGTATTAAAAGGATTGTTTACACAGGCGTCTTCTTCTGTTCTCAGTAACCTAATTTTAAGTCGATAAAAGTTGACAAATGTTATTCAAAGAACTGTCAACAGATGTGAACTGGAGTAGGGTTCATGGACGTCTTCCATAAAAGTGCATCAGTATTTACATATTTATGACACAAGTGTTAATAGCAGAGGGCACAAACTTCCTCTTTTCACATACTGATGGTAGTTTGTGTAACACTCAGATGGTTTTTGGTTTCAACAAGGTGTCAACGTCCAGCTGGAACCTGACTGGAACCACCTGCATCCACCAACACCTGGACCCTGAATCTTATCTGAGCCTGAGACTATAGTGTTTTCTCTCTTCATTTGAATCAAAAAGCTTCTGCGTTCATGCAGTCCTTTCAAAATACTTTCAGTACTCTTAGAAAGTTAACATTACTTTTGATTCGTTTCTAGGGACCTCATCTACTCTATCACTTAGTGATAGAGTAGATGAGTGAGTAAGTACTAACATTAATATCCATAATGCTGCAAACACATATTTTGTTCTCACTCAAAACAGCTTCCATTCACATTGGTTTGTCTGTAACAAAAGCTTACATAGCTTCCAATGTAATATTAGACCTAGGATTGTTTAAAAAGGGGAATATTCCTTGAAGGAGTTGTGAAACATACAGGAACCACATGGCGAGGTGTTAAATCGATGCTCGACAAGTTCAGACATTATGCTTGTCTGCCTCTGAGAAATGCACCTCAAGGGACCAAGTGACACCCTCAGACCTCATGTTGTCGACCTTGAGTAGGAAAACCAGAAACAGGGCCGCGATTGGCTCCAGCCCAAACTTGAACAGTCACCTGTCCACCCCAATCAGTCAGCCTCTCCCTCTTGAAGAAGGGCAAAGTGCGGTGTGAAAACATGCCGATGTAAAACACAGGTGTCGGTGTGTAACAAAAGAGAAGTTTGATCTTGCTAAAAGCAGCAGGGTGTGACAGAAAGCCTCTGTCCTTGCTTTATGCACCATCCCTGGAGAGAGAAATGTAAAGCCATTTGTTTCTGAGTGCATGTGGAGAGTGAAGTAATGGTTACTTTGGCCACTGATGGCAGTGAATGATATGCTTTAGAAACGGGGTATTTGGTAATGCAAAGATGTAGGTGGCAATTTGAGACTGAGATAGACTTTTTATCATGTATGGGCATTGAATTCACTAAAACCTACATATTTATGTACATTTTTTGCCGGTTCTCTGTAAATGGTTCTCTGTCCAAGGGATAGCACATACAAGCTTTTTTTTTCATTTAGATATAATAAAGCTGAAAAAGAACAGTTACACAATATTATATAGGGTCAATATATTTCTCATATATTTGCCCAAATACATTACATTCACAAAAAGTCTGTCATTACTCACTGCTTCTACAGTATATCAAATACCGAGAGATTTTGCTGGTTCAAAAGAGTCAGTATCATGCCCTCAGAAGCTTAACTAAATGGTCCAAATCTACTTGATTTCCCACCTCAGAATAATAAGCTTCCAAGCTTTGATCAAAGTGAAAGGTCAAACAAGAGAAAGGTCTGAGGGCCAAAATGTTGATCAGATTAATAAAGCATATAGAAATGCATATGGATCCGAAGTTGCAACCATAAAGTCATCGTTGCATCACACCTGGTGGAAAACCTGGTTGAGAGAAGCTAGTTAAAGTAGGGGGTCTAATTTAGCTTGTAGGAGTCTGGAAGCAGGTGGCTGGTTACAGTGGGCTAAGTGAATTGTGACTTCTGATGTTGCTGAGACAAAAAGCATCAGCAAACCTCAGGAGTTTGCTGAAGCCATGGGGAGGTGACATTCTATTAGCCCAGAGAACATTCTGGTAAACCGTGCTTCAGGCAGGGAACGCAATGCTTTGTCAACCCCTTGCATATTCAGGGTTCTGTGCTGTTGACCTTGAACAGGGATGTTGTCAGGCAATAAAATGATTACTTCAAGAAGCTTCTTAATTCCGCACAACACACCCTTCGACAGACGAAGCTGAGTCTCTGGACTCTGACGTTGGCTTGCCCATTACAGAGGCTGAAGTACTTAAAAAGCTCCTTGGAGGCAAGGATAAGTTCCTTGCCATTTCATTCCAACATCATGTGGACATCTATGATAGTTCCTTTGGATTGGCAGACTTGGATCATGGTTCTCCTTTTTAAGAACAGGGGCCAGAGGGTGTATAGTCACGCACCTCCCTCTGTGTATGGGTACTGGAGGAGACAGTTTGATTGATAAATGAGATTCAGCATGAACAATGCTGGTTCCATCTTGGCTGTGGAACCCTGGACCAGCTCCACACCCTCACTCGAGTTCTAAAGGTAGCAACATGTGGTCCACATGTGCTTTATGGACATTGAAAATGCATTTGACCCCTCTTGTCCCTCAGGGTACTCTGTGAAGGTTGCTTAAGGAGTATTTATTACAAGTAACTGGCATTTCAGTCCCCATTCAAATTAGGGATGCACAATATGTGGTTTTTCAAGCCGATACCGATACCAATAACACATTCATATTTATTCATTTTTTAAATTTAGATTCACCTCTAGTTTGTGCACACCTGGAGACAAAAGAGATGGAAGAAAGAATGGGTTTAACAAATTGTACCTGTACATTTGGCTTAGCCAAATATCATGACATCACTACCATTTGCAAAACAAAACAGTTCTGTTTCTAGAAATGCACATTTATTCGATTTCAAACAAACAAACTTCATCTTTCCTAAATTACCTCCATACCACTATACAGGCTCCAAGTGGTTTACTAGCCGACAAAAACCCTTATCTTCAACAATGGTAAATAGCTGGACGTCCCGCGCCATCATTTCCATTATGAGATCGCAGATCGCTTTAGCGCTCGGGTCGTCTCTGGCGAACTTTCTGTATTTTTCAAATGCAGCGGATATTGGAACAAGCCCCGGCTACTTCTTTGCGATTGGCTTTGGGTTAGCAGCTTCTTTAGCAGCAGAAGCGTCTTCGTAGGCTTTCAGTACTCTGTCATAGCGATGCTGTTTTTTCAGATGGCTGATTATGTTTGTGATTTGGTGCTCAATGTTTTTTTCCCTCCTCGTGAAATGTTTGCTGAACATTTGGTGCAAATAGCACGAGAATTGTCCTCATCCGAAATGGTAAAAAAGGGTGTGAGGGGTGACATCCGCTGCTAGTCCAAGATGTGAAAAACACATGGAAACGCACAACAAGCACACGAGCCCTGGAAATCTGCAAGAGAAAAAACAAACAGACACAGCAACAGGCAGAGACACTAGCAGCAACTATCCCATGTCCCCAGGACCCAATCAAAGCTAGGCTAGGCTACCGCGACTATCTGACCCCCAAAACTGCAGAGCGAGCATGCAGGTGAACGAGCAAATGTATATGTCTGTGTAGCTGTGTGTGCGTGTGCTTGTGTGTGTGTGTGTGTGTGTGTGTGTGTGTGTGTGTGTGTGTGTGTGTGTGTGTGTGTGTGTGTGTGTGTGTGTGTGTGTGTGTGTGTGTGTGCGTGCGTGTGCAAGTCCAATCGATGCTCCACCTGAACTGTAACTGTGGTGGAGGAGAGAGGGCGCATCGGTTTTATTGATATGACGTCATAAATATAGGATCGATATTTATCGTGCACCCTTAATTCAAATGGAATAAGATTTTGGTCCACATTGCCAACAATAAGTTGGACCCAATCATCAGGGCTGCTCCTTGTCACCAATTCTATTGATCGGTTTTATTTAGGAGCAACCGACAGGCAGAGGTGGCATGGTTTGGTGGCCTCATGTGGAGCTCTTACCGGAATGGATCACAGCCTAGTTTAAAATGGTAGGCATGAGAATCCTTGATGAGAGTTGATGCTCCTCCATACTGAGAAGAGCCAGTTGAGGTGGTCCGGGCACCTTATAAGGATTCTTCCTGGACGCTTCCCTTGAGAGGTGTTTTTGGGCATGACCAACTAGGTGGATAGCCCCGGGGTTGGGGTCCAGATCATGGACATGCTAGAAGGATAACATTTCTCAGCTGGCTTGGGAACACATAGGGATCCACCTGAAAGATGTAGGGGATGCGGCAGGGATTAGGGAGGTTTTGGCCTCTTTTCTTCAATTGCTGTCCGAATTGGATTAAATGGAAGTTAATAAATGGATAGATGGATGGATGGATGGATGGATGGATGGATAGGCATATGGAACCTGAGTTTGCAACACATTAAGCCTTTTTTTAAAATAGAAAACAGAAAAAGAGGGACCAAACGCAACTCTTATGAGATTATATTAGCTGAGTGCTAGTTGACGATTAAAACTGTGTGTCTATGTAGTGGGAAACTCATCTACATTATATCAGCGTAACAGCTTGACATTTTTAAAGCTCACAGGTGATTATTTACTGTTTTTTTTTAGCTGTTCATAGCTAAAAAGTCTCTGATTCCACTCGGCCATGTGGACACATGCCTCTTGAAGCCATCTCGAAGCAACCGAACAAAAATTATTTATTTCCACCCTGAAATCATATGCAGCACAGGGGTCTTATGTCCTTCCTAAAAAATGGAATAAGTGGAATTAAGAAGTAAACTGAAGGAAATTCAGAAATCCATAGTCTTAATAAGCTCCTGTGATAATACTTGGGGTTCTTTAATTGTCCCAGAACTGTCACATTTCATTAAGTAATCAACATAATTTTGTGCTCAAAGCACATTTGGTTTGATCCACATGCCTCCAGCTGATCACCTGAATGTTTAATTCATAAGCTCTTGGGGATAACCCAAAAGTCTATTATTTCTTGACTACAGATGGTTATGCTAAGACAATGATGACAGTTTTTCTCAGCAGACTGGAAATATGCAAAACAAAAGGCTTCCTGTGCATATGAAAGCTTTATCGGAGTCTAAAGAGCTAGATTTATAAATTAGCTGCTGGATGATGTCGGTGACACACTGTTTATGAATTATGTGAGCCATTTTGACTTTTAGAGGGAAGAAAAAATATAGAAAGTTTAGACAAACCTATTTGCAACTTGAATTCTGATTCAAGCAACTGTTGCTGAAAATGTATATAAGTAACCCCAATTCTCTTGACTGTACGAAACAAATTCAGACCAAAATAAAACATAACATTTGAACAAATGTAATGAAAGTTTCATCATGATGACGAATGCCTGGCTTTTCTAAAATCTGAATTAGGGAACAAAATGTGACCCATGTATGCCTTTTCACAGGTACATTTGCTAACCCTTTCACAATCAATCAGTCTCGCAAGTTTATACTTTATGATATATGTTGGAGGAGCTGGAGTAGATGGGACAGATGCACTGAGCTGGAGAAGGTGTACAGCTGAATTTTATTTATTTTGGTTAACTCCAGTGCTTTTTCCTCATGGGGATCTTCCAGAACCGGGACTATGCCTACTCGACCTGTGGGGTTATTGCTGTGGGGATCGCCCTGGTTGGGGTCGCTGGGGAGTCCTGCACCTAAGCCTTGGCTGTGGTGTGGATGCGGGTGTGGATGCCGGCCTGTATCTGGGCGGTTTCCCCATGGAGATGCCCTCATTTGTCATTGGTGGGGTGGCTCCAAGATTTTGTTCCTCACCTCAGCATCAGGCCAGGGGTCCGTTTCACAAAGCAGGTTCAACAAACTCTGAGTCTAATCCTGAACTCTTAGTTGATCTACTCTGAGATCGGAAACTCTGAGTTTTCGGTTCCAGAACAGCGGATTTGAGGTAATTTACTCAACTCTAAGTAGTTTCACCTGAAGTTAAGCGCGAGCGTGAGGGAAATAAAAAGCCATCATCAGTAGAGCGCTGATAAAAGGATTCACCATGGCAACCGGCGACAACAAAAGAGCGACATACATTTTCTTTTTTTTCTTTTTAACTTTATTTATCTTTTCAATTTACAAAATCCCTTTGAGGAAACATTAGTTTGCATCTCAAGATCCACATACTTCACGCCACTGGAGTTAGAAGTGTTAATACGTGCGTATGGCGAGTATGAGAGCATATTTTGGAAAAAAAAATGAAATGTTATTGTCATTTAGATCAGGGCCGTCAATTGGGTACGGCAGCTGCCACACCTCGGCTTCAGGGGAAAATGTAAATGTTTTTTTTTTAAATACATTTATGGAATTACTCTGCATCTATTTGTATTGATTTATTCTATCACTTCATACATATAAAATAACTACAAATGCATATCAGAACAACATGATGGATTTCAGTAGGTATTATCTTTCCCAACACTTGTACCCCCTCATATCTTGAAATGTCCCAGCGTCCCTGACGACAGTGGTCGCTATCAATCTGGTTTTTAGTAGAGTTGTCCCGATCCGATCACGTGATCGGAAATCGGGGGCGATCACGTGATTGCAGACTCGATCCGGACTCGGACGTTATGAGCCGATCAGGAATCGGATATATATATATCAGGGTTTCCGTTGTCCGGTAATTGCCGGACTTTGTCTGGTAAAATATGCCGAAGTCCGGTATTTTATAATCTCTCCGGTCAAAATGTCCGGTGAAAATACTCACTGGCGCCGACATCCACGTGTGCGTTGATTTATGGTTCCGCGTCGCACCGACGCAGAGTCTACAGCGTAGGGTTCGCGGCGACGCGCACCCTACGCCAGACCCTACGGCGTAGGCTCTGCGTTGGTGTGACGCAGAACCATAATTCCGGCTTAAAAGTAAACAACATGCGCCCAAGTACCCGTGCATGACAGGCAGACACACACGGGGAGAAGAGACAATTTCTTTAATTTTAATTTTTTTTAAAAACTTTATCCTTATGAACGCAATTGTTATATACGGTAGTCCAACTTTCCTTATTTTAATCAGAACACTTTCTTTTTTCCTCTTCGGCGTGGAGTAGTGGGCTTGGAGCGGCAGCCATCGGTTAGTTTTTTCTTTTTAGATCCGAGGCTTTGCGTAGATGGCGGCTTCCGCAACTTTCAGGCGCTTTTTCTGCGCAAGCAAGCTTTATAGATGAGGCCCCAGGACTGAAGCGGAGCTGCGGCGCCGACATTATGGTCCGCGTCGCGGAAGGCTCTGCGTTGGTGTGACGCGGGACCATAAATCAACGCACACGTGGAGTAGTGGGCTCGGAGCGGCAGCCATACACCGCATGCGCGCAGAGCACGCCTGTTTATTTTGAAGCTGAAGCAGCCCTATGCTAAAAAAAAAGAATATATATTTTATACTGACTTAAGAATGTTCAAGCTGCCTACCTCCTATGTGCTCAGTTTACAGTACACATGTTAAAATATAATTAAAGCTGCAAGCAGCGATGAACGGGCCCTCACACTCACGGCCACCGCCCCCCATAAGCATGTCAGAAAAGACACCACCCACGACTCTCTATGTCAAACCATTCAAAAGTTATGGCAGAAAATCGGGACAACCAATCAGAAGAAGGGGCGGGGCTAATTCAGGCCAATGAAGGTCAAGGACTCAATACCGAGTCCCATGACACCACCCACGACTCTCTATGTTAAACCATTCAAAAAGTTATGGCAGAAAATCGGGACAACCAATCAGAAGAAGGGGCGGGGCTAATTAAGGCCAACGAAGCTTAAGAACTCAGTACAAAGTCCCATGACACCACCCACGACTTCCTATGTCAAACCATTAAAAAGTTATAGCAGAAAAAAGGGATAACCAATCAGAAGAAGAGGCGGGGCTAATTCAGGCCAATGAAGGTCAAGGACTCCATAAAGAATCTGACGACACCACCCAGGACTCTCTATGTCAAACCATTCCAATGTTATAGCAGAAAATCGGGACAACCAATCAGAAGAAGGGGCGGGGCTAATTAAGGCCAACGAAGCTTAAGGACTCATTACAGAGTCCCATGACACCACCCACAACTTCCTATGTCAAACCATTCAAAAGTTATGGCAGATAAAAGGATTCTAGGGGGCGCTGTTGAGCCGCTAGGCCACGCCCATTAATGCAAACCATGAAATATCAAATTTATCGCCAAGTCTGGCTTGCATGCAAAATTTGGTGACTTTTGGAGAACTATCAAATATGGACCAATCAGATGAAGGGGGGGCGCGCCTTTTGGCGTCTAGCGTCGCCACGGTAACACTTTTGAAAGAGAAAAGTAATGCGTGGTGTCGCAGGATGTAGACGCACATTTTGATGTATAACACACCTGGGTGCACGTTACGGTTCGGGCTGAATTAACTGCCGAAGGAATGGCATAAATTTCGCCAAAATGACACAATTTATTCAAAATGGCCGACATCCTGTTCGGTTTTGGCCATGGCGCCAAGAGACTTTTCTTTAAGTTGGGACATGATACAGGTGTGTAGCGATTTTCGTGCATGTACGTCAAACCGTATTGTGGGGCTTGAGGCACAAAGTTTTCCGGGGGGCGCTGTTGAGCCATTTTGCCACGCCCATTAATGTAAACCATTAAATATCAAATTTTTCGCCAGGCCTGACTTGCATGCAAAATTTGGTGACTTTTTGGGCACGTTTAGGGGGGCAAAAAGGCCCTCCTTTTGTCAGAAGAAAGAAAAAAAAAAAGAAAGAAAAAAAAAAAAAAAAAAAATTCCTACAGATACAATAGGGCCTTCGCACTGAAGGTGCTCGGGCCCTAATAAAAGGGTCATCCTGCATAATTTTCTTTTCTCTTCTTCATTTTTTATTGTTTTATAAAAGTATCGGATCGGGACTCGGTATCGGCAAGTCCTCAAAATCAAAGGACTCGGACTCGGACTCGGGGGCAAAAAAACCTGATCGGGACATCCCTAGTTTTTAGTGCGCTCTGCAGTGTTACTAACTTACAAAAATGAAAAGGAAGCAGACAACCACGCAATAAAAAAAAAAAAAAGAAGGCAAGTGATGGGTCCAGAAGATATTAACGAGGCTGTTAGCCACTGATGGATTAATTATGCAAGTTCATCTCAAAGTAAGATATAAATCCTCTTATACATCTGTTTAAGGGAAATATTTGACTTTTTTTTACTCTCCCTCTCCTTTTTGCATTTGGACTTTAACTGTTTGAAGTTAAAATCTGATGTCCCTGTGATATTGTTGCACTGACAGTGAATAAAGTGAACGAGTTAAATTGCGTTTGTTAGATAAGCCTTTTCTGCTCTCTAACTTTGCCGCTTGCTGTCCGTGGTGCAGAAAACGGATGTGTATTGCGTAAAGACCCATTGGCTGAATTGACGCTACTGAGGGAGGAGACAGAGAGAAACTCCAGGTTCATTGAAATAAACCTGGTCCCGACCAGGTTAGATTCAGAGCGTCTGTTACTACGGTAACTGACCGAGAGCTTAAGTTACCTCTCTTTGTGAAACGGGCTAGAGTTACCTCTCTTTTTCTGGTTTGAGTTACCTCCCTTTGTGAAATGGAAAACTCAGAGTTTCCCTCATTTCAGGGTTAACAGACCCAGAGTTTTCACTAAACCTGCTTTGTGAAACGGACCCCAGATATTTATGATGTGTATGTTTGGGAGGGGGTATCAATATGAGGATGTGTGTGGAAATGACCTGATGTGTGTTTTTAACCATGAGTGTGTGAGTTGTTATACCGGTATATTGGTGTTTTTATTACGTAAAGCGCTTTGCGCTACTGTTTTATGAAAAGTGCTTCATAAGTAAAGTTTGATTTGATTTTAGTAGAGCTCCATTGACCTCCATTTTAGACCGGAACCATGTGACTTCCTAAGTTGTTAGGGTTAAGTCTGGAATGTCAGAGAAAGGTGATCGATTTGCTGGAAGTCACATGGATCTGTGCCACTCTCCACACAGTCTGCAGCCAGATCCCTCTCAGATGGGGAGAGGAAGGTTTGGGCCTCTCTGCTCTGTCAGATAAACATAAAATAATGGATAAATGAATGGAAAACATTAATAATGAACATTAAGAACACATAAAACACAAATAAATTATGAGTAGCTGTCAAATGTAAACTCAAATTGAAAGCCAGCATTTTAAAATTGGTTATGACCAAATATTTGAATGTAACAACTGCTCGAGAAGATCTAATTTATAAAGGGAAGCTATTCTAGAGAATGAAGCCAGTTCCTGAAAAGGCACCATCGCTGGTATTTCTGAGTGGAGAACATCATACTTAATATCATACTTAATATTATAGATTATTCGAGTATCAATAAACAGGACACTACTATTATATCTTTAGATGCTGAAAAAGCATTTGATCGGGTAAAATAGAAGTTTCTATTGGCAAATTTACATAAATTTGGATTAGGCAAATCTTTTATTGACTGGATAAAAATATTATATAGCTCTCCCAAGGCATGTGTAAGGACAAATGATCAAATCTCTACAAGTTTTAACTTGCAAAGAGGCACTAGACAGGGTTGCCCCCTCTCTCCCTCACTATTTGCAATATTTATTGAACCTTTAGCTGCAGCTATTAGACAAAATCAAAATATTAAAGGTATACAATGCAAAACATTAGAGCACAAAATAAGTCTTTATGCGGATAACGTACTACTCTTCCTCCAGAATTCACAAACTTCACTATCACAGATAATTGCACTCTCTGTCTGACTATTCTATTAATTGGTCTAAATCCACAGTTTTGTGTGTTAACTGCAATTTTAGGAATATAGCAATCAAAATTACAATCAGGGAATATTAGATATTTAGGCATAAATATCTCCCCTAGGCTGTCAGAGTTAATAAAATTAAATTATGTTCAGCTTTTAAAGAAAATAGAAGATGATCTTTCCAGATGGAACTCCCTTCCCATTTCACTCATGGGAAGAATAGTTAAAATGACGGTTTTACCAAAAGTCAATTATTTTTTCTCAATGACACCATCCAAACCCCCTCCTTCTTGGTTTAAGTCATTGGATTCATATGTATCAAAACTTCTGTGGAAGAATAAAACACCACGTATTAGTTTGAAGACATTGCAAAAATCCAAAGAATGTGGAGGTTTAGAGTTACCTAACTTCCAGTATTACTTCATAGCCAATAAATTACAGTACATTGTAAAATGGTCAAAAAAACATTCTTTAGATAGTCAATGGCTGGACTCAGAGCAAGTGTTTTGCAATGATCTGGAAATCTCAGAGTTACCATTTATTAGTCAAAGCATTAAACATCATAAATGTATCATTGTCAGTATGATACCCTGACCTCCCCCTCCCTGTTTTTATTGCATTAATTACATGCACTCAACACCAGGCTCGGGGGGGGGGGGGCCCACATCACCCGCGTTCCCTCGCCGGCCTGGGATAGGTGGGTCGCGATGCCCGGGCCTGGCGGGGCTCGCCGCGCTGCCTGGGGTGCCTTCTGGCGGTGCTGGACCCCCCTGAGGAGGGGGAAACGGGGCGTGAGTGTGCGTCTTTGTCGGTGAGAATGCGGTATGGAAGGGTCCTGCCATGGAGGATTTGGGCTTCCATTGGCAGGACAACAAAGTTTAATAATTTATTGATATTATTACTATACAAAGATGGTTGTTATTATTATTATTATTATTATTATTATTATTATTATTATTGTTAGTATATTATATTATTATAGAAATGGGATAGATGAATGGATGGATGAATGGGATGCCTGGGTCTGGGGCCCTCCGTTGTCGGGCCCGCGCAGGTGTCGCCCTGTTGGGGGGTTCCCTTTCTCCGTCTTCGGTCCCCCCCGCTGCCTCTGCGGCGGGGTGCCCCTCTGGTTCTGGAGGGCCACTTTCGTGGGGGCAGGTGCACCTGCCCGCGTCGTCGGTCTCTCTCTGTCTCTCCGGGCAGGCTGGCCCCTCGCCAGGTGGGCGTCATTGGCCTGGGGGGTGATGTCCCCTCGGCCACCGCTGGCGGGGGGTGGGCCTCGCTGGCGGTGGGTTGATAGGATTATTACACGCACACACGCATGCAAACACGCACACACGCACACACACGCGCACACACGCACACACACACACACACACACACACACACACACACACACACACACACACACACACAAATCAGCTCTTGCTTCCTGGGTTAGCAGTGGACCCTCGCCAGGTGGGGGTCGTTGGCCTGGGGGGTCAGGGCCTCCTGGCCACATATCCGGCCCGTACCGGGTGGCCGGGGATCGCCTGGGTAGCGGGCCGCCGCCGCGGGTTCCCTGGCTGCCTCTTCCCGTGACATGGGCCCCCGGCCACCGCTGGCGGGGGGTGGGCCTCGCTGGCGGTGGGTTGCCTCCCGCCTTCTTCTCGCCCTCTGTGGGGTTGCTGGTGGCCTGGGTTCCGGGTTCTTCCTTGTCGGCCTCTGGTCTCGCGGGTGGCGGGGTTGCCTCCCCCCCTCCCCCACTATAGATACACTTCAGGTGGAGCTTTGATAGGATTATTACACACACACACACACACACACACACACACACACACACACACACACACACACACACACACACACACACACACACACACACACACACACATACACACACAAACACACACAAATAAGCTCTTGCTTCCTGGGTTAGCAGTGGACGTCACCCCCCCCCCAAAAAAAACAAACAAAAAAAACCCCAACTCACTGGGTTTGTATGTGTATATATATGTATGTGTATGCGTATGTATGCGTATATATATGTATATATATTAAATATAGTAATAATGCACATATATATGCCTTAGGTTTTTACCGGCATGGTATCAACCATTAATATGTGTGCAAGATAAAGTAAAAAAAAAAAAGATAATGAGATAACCGATTTATTCCCATGAACAGAAGAATTACAACAGTCCTAACATGTGATTATCAAGGCATATATGTCTCCTTCAAAAGTCCCGAGCAGCTCATCAAGGACCACTGTGAATTGGAACCTTTAGATTTAATAGACAAATATACTTGTATATCATCTTCAAAACAAGGAAATGACATATTATGTTTCTTAAAAACGGACCCCAAAGAAAGCATAAACAAAGAAAATATCAGTGGGCCCATAATAGATCCTTGGCAGTGAGTCAAAGCAAACAACAAGCAGGCCCAACAGCCCAAAGCCATAACCTTTGTGAGGGAAGGGGACAAGGTTCGTAAGACCAGCACGGCGGAAAAGAACCTATCTTTTATCCTGCAACGCGCCACCGACTGGGAGCTGAGTGTTGACCTGAAGAGGAAGCTTGTCTTCCCACAGGACGTGGCAGTGACCCCGCTCCGACCAGACATGGTCTTGCTATCCAGGAGCATGAAAACAATTATAGTTGCTGAGCTCATGGTGCTCTGGGAAGAGAGGCTAGCCACGTCCCATCAACTTAAAAAAAGCCAAATGCCAGGTCCTGATCGACGAAGCGGTTTTGAAAGGGTGGCACGCAACCATCTTCCCCATTGAAGTCGGCTGCCGTGGGTTCCCAGCAAAATCGGTGCGCTACTTTCTCCAGAGGGTTGGGCTAGAGCCCAAACAGCTGAAGAAAGCCACCAGGGACATAGCCGCAGCAGCCGAGTCCAGCTCAAGATGGCTGTGGCTGAAAAGGGCCCACAGTTGGAAACCCTTCTGCAGGTGAAGGCTAGTCAGTCTTTGCTGCCCCACTCAGGCGAGGTGTACAGGTTAAGGGGCGAAACACCTGTGAACCTGAGATCCCTGCTGACGATGCGGAAGGGTTTCAAACAATGTGGATGCTCCGGGGAATACCATCTCGGAAGATCTGCATCACCAGAGTTTTGTGTAGTTCCTGCAGTTACAGCTTGTGGCAAAGTATTTCAGATGTTTACTTCACCCGATAAAATCAACAGCAATCACAAGGATGGCGATTGTGATCCATCCATCGCCCAGTTGTCTCTGGGCAATGGGGGAGATACACTCTGCACAGGTTGTCAGTTGAAAAGCTATTCTGAAATGTAATTACTAAAGCATACAATTCAGTGTCCTTTGCTTTATCATGAAAGTGCTGTGACATCTTATACTGGTATGCACACCAAATCTTCTTACCACGTTCGAAGGGCATGAAGGCAAACTGTGATTAGATTATATTTGACTGATGGGATGGAGTGGAGACAATGAGCATCCATAAGGAGGAGCTGGGAAATAAAAACCTATAAACAGAAATACATCTGCTCTACACCATATCACCCACTGTCAGAACTCCAGAGAACTGCTTGTCATGGATTACAGCTACTAACTATGACATCACCCATAAAACCACTGCTATATTCTATCCTGCAAAGACCAGATTTTAAGCAGGGTTCCTGCCAATCCTTCCTCTTCCACCAGGAGATACCAACTGTCTATAGTACACCTGAGAAAATAATTTGTCTTTCTCATCTTTTGTCCACATCCAGCAAATAAAATATGTGGCCCTTGTAGTGTTTACTTGTATCAGAACAGGTGGCTGGTAAGTAGCTGAAACCAACAGCCTCCCCAGAACAGCTGTTACTAGGAGATGTAAGCCGAGCCAGAGAACTAAAGCTCGAGCTTTGAAGAACGGGTAAGGAGCACACAGCAATAAGACCACCGTGTAGTGCCTCTGCATATCTGAATTTCATCAGTCTGACTTGAGCAGCAGCTGCAGTTGAAATTTTTATTCTGTGCTCATTTCTTAACTGATATATGACATTAGAAATTCATAACAAAGCACTTGGGTAACTTGAATACTACTTAATATTTGAAGATATCCTCCAATATATACATCCCAACGACTTGATGTACTGAAAAATGATTTATTTAGACATAAAACTTTTGCCCAGTCATAATTTCGCTCTTTTATCTGACTCTGTGGTTGAGTCATATAAAGCCGTGAGTCATGCCAGCATCCCATGACTAATGGAGTTGTTTTGAAGGATGCAGCATGCCATCACAAATGCTGCAAACCTTTGTGCCATGACGGAAAATCCACTTCAGGCAATCGAAAAAAAAGAATGGTATTTTGAGTATGCCAATTGTGTTCTCAACAAGCGCTTTCGTTTTTAATAAAATCATTGGCTCGATGCATCCCACATGGACAATACACAAATAAATAAAACTGAAGATTAATTCATATACAATATATGAGTTATAACATCCTCGCACTCCTATTCACAGCTGAAAGAAAATAATAAATATATGTGTCTTTTCTTTTCTTTTCTTTCTTTTGTTCAGACAAGGATCCTTGTCTGAACAAAAGAAAACCACAAAGCTATAAACCTGAAGACATATTGAACACAATACAACTACATATATGTGTACCTTGAAAAGACAATTCATTTATGGCTAAGGACACAATGAATGTACGAATTTTGCATACGATTGATAATAGTAGATAATTATTAACAATCGAGCATCAGGTGGCCATCTGCTGCTGTGAAAGACGGGTACTGCCTTAAGTTTCAGACTAACTATAAGTATGTTATGTAATAGTTAACACATGAAAGGTTGACGGTTGCAGATTTTCTGCTTTAATTGTAACTCAAAATACACCAAGGCGTGATGCCTGTATCATCTCAGATCACTGCCTGTTCTCCCCACCGTCACCTTCTGGCGTCAGGCAAACTTGGCATGTTTTATTGGGAACTCAGGAATGCAGATCTCAAAAGCCCAAAGGCTGCTTCCCTAAAACATCTGTTGAAATGGTTTGGAGCTCTACTTTGTGTCAGGTCATGTCATTAGCAATTACGTTATATTGCACCAGCATATTACTGTCCAATGGCTGGTATAAAATGGTTCACTTGCCGCAGCACCTGCTGAGTATTACAACTGTGATCTGGTACAGTTTACCTATGATGGCTGATGCAATTGAATTTCATGAAGGGGAGTTCCAATTTTAGGCTTTTAGGGAGGAGTTAAGCATGAATGTAGATACTATTTGTGCTGATTGGAATATCACGTATAACTAAAACTTGTCCATTATCACAGAGTACCGAAGGACTTTTGACATTCTCACAGTTTATTCAGTTCATTACACCCAAACACACATCAGTTAATTGATTACTGACTGCTCACTTAACTCTTCCCTTGCAGCCTATAGTAAGTATCCAATACATTTAACAACCTTTACTGGTTGCAGCAGACCTCTGTGCATGAGTGGTGGAAAGACAAGTAGCCTACTATAGTGTTTAGACAGAGGCGGTGTGTGCGCTTGTGTACAGTATAAGAAATAGTTGAAGTGGTTTGCAGATTGTTTAGTTGTTTTATTGTCAATTACAACCACATTACTTTAGTTGAAGAGCATACTTGTTAACCTGAACATGTAGCTACAAGTTCAATTTTAATATCATATTGATATTTTGAATGTACTTAATAATTCTTACTTCAAAGCGATTCAGAGTATCACGTCTGCCAGAGACGGCTCATTCAGTCAAATTAAAGGTATTATCCATGATGTTGGAGAGCTAGCAAGATTTGAAAGTGGCACCTCCTCTAAGCCCTTCCTCCCCCTCCCGCCAGCGCTCCGTCGTAAGCCACGCCCCCACAAACTTTGGGGATCGCGCATTTGCAGGAGTCGAGTTTTCCAGGACATTTTGGACAGCACATTTTCAACAAAACTACCCCATGTCTCATTCACCTGTAAGCGAGGCAGGTTTTAGGGGGGGCAGGGGTGGGCTGTGCCCACCCAAACGTGCATCCTGCCCACCGGCGTCTCCATCCCGGCAAGAGTGGAGAGCAGAGAGCGGAGAGCGGCTGGCGGTGCGCTGCAGGCTCTCGAGCCACGGCTACGGCGTAGGCTACGGCGTAGGCTACGGCGTAGGCTACGGCGTAGGCTACGGCGTGGGCGGCATGAAGGCATCTGATTGGTTCTTTCCCCCCCTGCCAAGCCTCTGGTCCTGGACCAATCCGTTTCGTTCGGACCGAATGAAACGGATTGGTTAGAGTTTTTACAGGATTAAAGCTGGGAGGGGGAGGAGGGGGCGGGGCTTAGAGGAGGTGCCACTTTCAAATCTTGCTAGCTCTCCAAAATCATGGATAATACCTTTAACGTCAGATCAAATGTTTGCTAGCTAGAAATGAGAGGCCCATTATTGTCAACTTCTCTCTAAAAATTAAGAATTCATGCTCAAATATTTATCAAAGATTATAGGTTTTTAGGTCTGTTATCATGCAAACTGCTCTAAGAAAGAAAGGGAAGCTTAAGCATGAACAGTTTAAAGATTAGCTAATGTAACCCAGTTCCTAAAATTACTTAAAAATGGTATATTATATCCATTATTTGTTATATATTATTATATTCATTATTTGTTTCTACTCTTACTTTCTTTTCTTTAAAGGAGCTGTATGTAAGAGCAATAATAAAACGAATCATAAAATGACCCCGATATGTCAACAGACATTTAAAAATCATGTTGATTTTAAATACTTATGTCACTGACAACAACACTCAAGCCAGGATATTCCAGTTTAAAAAGAGGAGTTGCAGCCCTCAACGATGTTTATGTTGTCATTTTTTGTTTTGGCCTGAAGCTCCACCCTCCACCTATCTCCCAATCACAAAGTCAGTATTGTTTCGGCATCCGGGTTGCCAGCTCGGCTCTAATTATCGCTGCCATGGCAGCCTACGTTCCTGCTGTATTCTGCAGCCTACCTGGCAACCTCTGGTCGGGGGGAGGAGGGGGAGGGTACACGCCGCTCAACAATATTTTGAAAATGACTGCAGTACCAGTTTTGGCCATTTCTTACAGACGGCTCCTTTAATCATAATGAAACATGATCATTATATTAATTTAAACATGAGAGGGAGATTGTTAGGGCTCAGCAGGGCGGGGCTTTCCTCCGCAGTCCGGCTGGTGCTGGGAGCGCGGAGTCGGCGTGGCGTGTGGCAAAGAGGAGTGTTTTTCCACACAGGAGATGCTAGTTCAGTTATCAAAGGGTTATTAATGACTGTCGGAGGACAGTCCTTAATAATTAATAAAGTAGATTATTTATCAAATTGAATTATCAAAATGACTTAATCAAAACGGGGCACCACCTGATCAGGAAAAATGATAACTAAACAGCAAATATTAGTCTCAATGTAAATTATTCTACAGAATAATAGTGAAGGACGTGTTGTGCCACCAGTCCCTCCCCTGCATGACATCATAGGGCGGGGGCCGGGTTTCTCCCTCAGCCAGCAGCTGTCATCAGCCCAGCTGCTCCACCATCATCATCAAGGGCTGTCAACATAAGCTGCTGAGAGACGACACCCGGCGCCAGGGTTTCCGTTGTCCGGTAATTGCCGGACTTTGTCCGGTAAAATATGCCGAAGTCCGGTATTTTATAATCTCTCCGGTCAAAATGTCCGGTGAAAATACTCACTGGTGCTGCGGGACTAGAGTCCCCGGGAGTACCGCGGAGGGACACGCCGAGCCCCGGCGGAGGGACACGCCGAGCCTCGGTGCCGGGAGCCGGGAGGAAGCGGAGCTGCGGCGCCGACATCCACGTGTGCGTTGATTTATGGTTCCGCGTCGCACCGACGCAGAGCCTACGGCGTAGAATATGCGTCGCCGCGTACCTTACGCCGTAGGTTACGCGCAAGCTTCTGCAATATTTATTTATTTTTTGAAGTTACGCTCGCGAGTCAATTGACTAGACTTATTTTATTTTAAATACCCTGTTTTTTAATAAAAATACTATTAAATTACTTGCATTGATATCGTACTACTGCATATGATTTATTTTTAACCTCAATAAATTCATATAGCCTATGTGACTGGAATTTCAAACATTTGTCCGGTAAATTGAAACCCTGCCGGTCACATTGTCCGGTGCCAATTTTTTCTAGCGGAAACACTTAGACGTTGACTACTGTGGCAAGTACCTGCAGCAGCAAGTTTAGTCTCTAGCGTGTGTGTGTTATTGTAGATCTGCTATTTTTGTCCTAACTGTTCTTTCCTTTTGTTCCAGGCTCCCTCCACCCAAACCAGTGTCTCCCCACTCCACCGCTCCGTCCAACCCCCCCCGCGATTAAGTTTGCTTATTAAATCATTTGTTTGCAACTCCAGTCTCAGTTTCTTTGCTTTTGGGGTCCCTGGCATATTTGGCTATTCAATTCTTGAGTGACATAACAGGAAGATCTAACACAGACCTTTGTCAACCAGCAGTTGTGACAAATATGTGTAAAATAAGCACAAACAACTTTTCTTATTCAAATTAATCAGAATTTATTTACATAAGTGTGAAGAAGATGGGAAGACAACACTTCGGATAAATTCTGCTGGCTGAACTACAGAAAAACGACACTAACTAAACATTCAATTCAATTCAATTCAATTTTATTTATATAGCGTCTAATACAACAGAGTTCTCTCTAGACGCTTTCCAGAGACCCATACCCAGAACATGACCCCCGAGCAGTTATTACATAAACAATGGCAGGTAAAAACTCCCCTAGTGGGAGAAAAACCTTAAGCCAAACAGTGGCAAGGAAAAACTCCCCTTTAGGAGGGAAGAAACCTTGAGCAGGACCAGGCTCATAAGGGGGGACCCTCCTGCCGAGGGCCAGACTGGTGGGTCAGGGACAGCAACAGCACAGCAGGCAGGTGGAAGCAGCAACGGGATGACCAGGGGTGGGGACCGCAGGCCAGCACGCAGCTCCCGAAGCTCCGGCCCAATCAGCAAGTCCCAGGTTGGGGTGCAGGGTCAGGGAAAGACTTGTGCTCCGTAATGCAAGCTACAAGCCACCCACGACCACCTGCAGAGAGAGAAAAGGGAGGAGAAGGGGGGCCAGCAACGGGATGACCAGGGGTGGGGACCGCAGGCCAGCACGCAGCTCCCGAAGCTCCGGCCCAATCAGCAAGTCCCAGGTTGGGGTGCAGGGTCAGGGAAAGACTTGTGCTCCGTAATGCAAGCTACAAGCCACCCACGACCACCTGCAGAGAGAGAAAAGGGAGGAGAAGGGGGGCCAGCAACGGGATGACCAGGGGTGGGGACCGCAGGCCAGGACGCAGCTCCCGAAGCTCCGGCCCAATCAGCAAGTCCCAGGTTGGGGTGCAGGGTCAGGGAAAGACTTGTGCTCTGTAATGCAAGCTACAAGCCACCCACGACCACCTGCAGGTTCCGGTGTCCGGCAATGTCATGGTTAGGTTGTTTTAGGACCCAAGTGCAGGAGACAGAGGGAGGCTGGAGGCAGTAGTTCTCAAAAACAAGGGGTTTATTCCAAAAAGGCAAAACAAGGCGCTGCAAAGCAGGATGAACAAAAAACCAGGATCAAGAAAAAGGTACGAGGAGACATGGAGGAAGACACAGTACGGACCGACAGGGAACCAAGGAATGACAAGACAAGATATACTGAGGGGATAACGAGACATGACGAGACACAGGTGCAGACACAATCAGGGCAGATGGGACACAGGCGGGGCAAAACAGAAACTGAAGGCAAACTGGAGGCTGGGGGAATGTCAACCTTGACAGAACCCCCCCCTCAAGGGACAGATCCCAGATGTCCCACTCGGCCTACCACCCAGGGCGGGCGGAGGGGGCCCGGAGGAGGGCCCAGGCCAACACACGGCCAACGTTCCGGGGGCCGTCCTGGGGACCGTGCAGACCCGCGAGAACGCTCGGGGGGACGGCCACGAGGCCGACCAGACCGGCGAGACAGTTCCGGGGGCCGCCCACGAGGCCTAGGCCTGGGTCTTGACGCGGCTCTAGGCGTGGGGCTTGGCGTGGGGCTTGGCGTGGGGCTTGGCGTGGGGCTTGGCGGTCTTGGCGTGGGGCTTGGCGGTCTTGGCAGGCTTGGCAGGCTTGGCGGTCTTGGCGTGGGGCTTGGTGTGGGGCTTGGCAGGCTTGGCGGTCTTGGCGTGGGGCTTGGCGGGCTTGGCGTGGGGCTTGGCGTGGGGCTTGGCGTGGGGCTTGGCGTGGGGCTTGGCAGGCTTGGCGGGCTTGGCGGTCTTGGCGTGGGGCTTGGCGGTCTTGGCGTAGGGCTTGGCGGTCTTGGCGTGGGGCTTGGTGTGGGGCTTGGCAGGCTTGGCGGCCTTGGCGTGGGGCTTGGTGTGGGGCTTGGTAGGCTTGGCGGTCTTGGCGTGACGGGAACGTGACATGGCTCAGGAACGTGACATGGCTCAGGAACGTGACATGGCTGCGGGGGTGCCCGGGTCCGAGGCGCTGGCTGCGGGGGAGCCTGGGTCTGAGGCGCCAGCTGCGGGGGTACCCGGGTCCTGGGCGCCGGCTGCGGGGGTACCCGGGTCCTGGGCGCCGGCTGCGGGGGTACCCGGGTCCTGGGCGCCGGCTGCGGGGGTACCCGGGTCCGTGGCGCTGGCCCCCCCTCGAGGGGCGCCGGCCCCCCCTCAAGGGGCAGATCCCAGATGTCCCCAGAGTCCACATCCAGGGCGGGCTGGGGGGGGGCACGGGTCCTCGGGGCGGGCTGGGGGGGGACACGGGTCCTCGGGGCGGGCTGGGGGGGGACACGAGTCCTCGGAGCCGGCTGGGGGGGGACACGAGTCCTCGGAGCCGGCTGGGGGGGGACACGGGTCCTCGGAGCCGGCTGAGGGGGGTCCGGAACCATCACCGGAGGAGGGGCTGGTGCGTCCGGGACCACCACAGGAACGTGGGGAGGTGCATCCGAGACCACCACAGGAACGTGGGGACGTGCGTCCGGGACCACCACAGGAACGTGGAGAGGTGCGTCCGGGACCACCACAGGAACGTGGAGAGGTGCGTCCGGGACCACCACAGGAACGTGGAGAGGTGCGTCCGGGACCACCACAGGAACAGGGACAGGTTGGGGCTGGCGCTGGCACTGACGCCGTCGCCTTTGCCTCTGCAGGCTCCTGGGCCCACCCAGAGCCAGGCGTGTTCCCCAAAAGGGGTCCCAACACTCACGCACGTTTTTAGCCGCTTCACGGCAGAGGAAGTCCAACATGGTGAGGTACTCTCCCGCTGGGTCCACCTGGTCGGTCCGTTCTGTCATGGTTAGGTTGTTTTAGGACCCAAGTGCAGGAGACAGAGGGAGGCTGGAGGCAGTAGTTCTCAAAAACAAGGGGTTTATTCCAAAAAGGCAAAACAAGGCGCTGCAAAGCAGGATGAACAAAAAACCAGGATCAAGAAAAAGGTACGAGGAGACATGGAGGAAGACACAGTACGGACCGACAGGGAACCAAGGAATGACAAGACAAGATATACTGAGGGGATAACGAGACATGACGAGACACAGGTGCAGACACAAGATGGGACACAGGCGGGGCAAAACAGAAACTGAAGGCAAACTGGAGGCTGGGGGAATGTCAACCTTGACAGGCAAAGGATGCTGCAACATGGACAAAAGAGAGAAAAGGGAGGAGAAGGGGGGGCCAGCACAAGAAACTACAGGAGCGACTCTGACACACTAAAGTTTACACTACCTAGAGATTTACCAACACCAGCTAGAGGTTTACTAAACACTAACTATAGGCTTTACTAAACAGAAATGTTTTAAGTTTAGTTTTAAAGGTGGAGGTGGTGTCAGCCTCCTTAACCCAGATTGGAAGTTGGTTCCATAGTAGTGGTGCCTGATAGCAGAACGCCCGCCCTCCAAATCTACATTTAGATACTCTAGGAACTACGAGTAAACCTGCACTCTGAGAACGGACATGACACAAACTTCAGATTATGCACGTGTGTGTGTGTGTGTGTGTGTGTGTGTGTATGTGTGTGTGTGTGTGTGTGTGTGTGTGTGTGTGTGTGTGTGTGTGTGTGTGTGTGTGTGTGTGTGTGTGCGTGCGTGTGCAAGTCCAATCGATGCTCCACCTGAACTGTAACTGTGGTGGAGGAGAAAGGGCGCATCGGTTTTATTGATATGACGTCATAAATATGGGATCGATATTTATCGTGTGTGTGTCATGGTTTCTCAGTTGGGGATATGTTTTTTACATGATCACTCACTCTCCTGTCATTGCCCGCGTGGCCTTCATCATTTCCCAGTTCACCGGGAGAGCCAGGGACTGGGGAACCGTGGAGTGGGAGAGGCAATCCCCGATCTGCTCCTCAGTGAAATTTTTTCTGATGAACTGAAGAAAGTTTTTGATCATGTTACACCGGGGAGAGAGGCGGCTTGTGGACTGCTCACCCTGGCTCACGGTGGACGAAGTGTGGCCGATTATTCTATTGAGTTTCGCACCATAGCCGCCGAAAGTAAGTGGTTCTGTCATGGTTTCTCAGTTGGGGGTATGTTTTTTACATTATCACTCACTCTCCTGTCATTCCAGATCCTGCCACCCTCATCAGCCAGACAATCTACTCATTCCCCTCACCTGTGCTTCCCCGCCCATCTCTACAACTGCTTTCCATGGTCATCAGTTCCCCTTTATATACCGGCCCATTTCCACATGCCAGCTGCCAGATTGTCTAGTGTGCATGCCTAACTTTCCAGCATTCCTGAGTCTGTCTGTTTCTGCCTGCCTGCCACTTTGCCTGATTCCCGGTTTTTGGATTTTTGCCTGCCCCTTTGGATTTGTCTGCCTGATCTGCCTGTCTGTTTGACCTGATTAAAGACTCTGATACTCTGTTTGGTGTTGTGCTTTTGGGTTTTCTGTCTTTTGAGCCGTGACAGTGTGTGTGGGTGGGGAGTTAGAAGAGAGATCAGAGGAGAAAACTATAAAGTAAATAGACACACTTAAAGCGGCACTATGTAACTTTTCCACCTTAATATCATATTTCCAGAGTCCTTGTGATGGTACATCAACTTCCAACAGGTTTAATGACACCTCTGTCATGGTCTGAGGGCGTCTGTATCACCTTCGCTGGCACTATGTAACTTTGAGGAGCATGGTAGGAACCCTGCCACACTAAAAAACTACAAATTTTTTCGGCTTTGACTGCTTTACGGCATACGACACTTCCCCCTCCTTCCCGATTCGTAGTTGAAACGAAAATGGGCGGGGCGTGGAGCGCGGCTCCGCAGAAGCTGGTAACCCGTTGCTGTGTTGTGGCTGCAGCAGCTCCACACATCAACAGACGTGGGGAAAAGATCGCTAATGGTTTAACTTTTCACCGCTTTCCTGCTTGGAGGCAGAACCATGGAGGCCGGCCAAGTATCTGATAACAAAGTAAAAGAGTAAAAGAGTCGTCGGCTCGGTTGGATCGCGGCTGTAACGACCAAACATAACGTTCCTCAGTAAACAAACAAACGCGCACACAGACGGGCGTCGGATCAAAACACGGGTTTATTAAACCACAAACAAACACTCACAGACCGGGGTCGGATCATTCAAACGGGTTTTATGTCCCACTACTCCAGCTAAACGCAGTTGCTGGCCAGCTCTCTGCGGTGCGATTAATTTTGTTGAGGAAAAAATATTAACTATTTGATTTGTAGCTGCAGAGGAAAAAAATAATCTCACGAGGAAAACAAAAATATTGCTCACGCCTCGGAGCCTCTTCAGCATAATATAGCAGTCAAAAAAAAGAAAAGAAAAGTAAGAGTAATACAAAACATGTACTGTATGTTGTACTATTATACTAATTTATTGAAACAAAAGGGCGAGTCAAACATTTACCAAAGCAGCTGCCAAACACTCCTAAACAAGGTAGTAAGATGTGGGTTGTGCAGAACTGTGGCAGTAAATCCCTTATAAAGAGTGGCGCTCCGACGAGGAGCTCCATTCTTTAGTAAGGATTTCATATGGATCTAAACCATTAATAATCATTATTTTCTCCATATACTGCTCCCTGGCTTCCTTGTTTAAGGTATCCCGGTAAATTCCAGTTCCTTTCCAGCAGTTTAACCTTTTTTTTTCTGCGTTCTGTCTGTTCACTTGGTGAAACAGAAAAGCGTCCCGTCTTCTCTCAAAACAAATGCACGCGACGGGACAGGAGTTTTCCAGCAGTACGCGCTGGTGCTCATGGGAAACGTAGTGTTCTTTCTGGTAAAGCACTACCGCTTTTATCCAAAAGATGCCGCCAAACTCAGAAAAGCTGAAAGTTACGTTGTGCTGCTTTAAACTAACAACACAGTTGTGATGTAAAACTAAACTTGTGTTAACTAAGTTTCTCTGCCCAGACACGAAACAGCCTCTTACGTGAATCTTTGTAGGTTGGAGTAAAGGTGGTTTGGTCTGGCCGGTCGGCGTTCTTTGTTGAACAAAGGGGGTTACGCTCAGCAGGGGATCCTGATAAGGAGCGGCTCTCTCTCTCACTCCTGTTCCTTGTGGATGAGGGGATAGCAGCTTGGCACAGCAGCTTGGCCTCCTTCAGCTTCAGTTCGGTCTGAAGGCGTTCACGTCGAGACATGCATGGGTTCCTGGTTTGGCTTTCTGGGGCTCGGAAGCTCGTGGGCCACTCGTGCAGTGCTGCAAAATGGACGCTTCTTCGGTCAACGGTCCTGGAGGGGAGGCCGGTCGTGGCTAGTCGCTCACAGGGAACCTCTCGGCAGGTCCGAGTTGCAGAGGTCCTGTAGGGGAGAGCAAAAAGAGAGAAGAGAGTGAGAGAGGGGGGGCCTTGCCCTTTATAGCTGCGCCCAGGAAGTCGATGCGGCCCTTCGTGCAGTTTGGGGTCTGTGCCCAATCAGAGCGTTGTTCCTTATCACTGCAGAGCCTTAGATGCAAATTCTGCTTGAACTTTACATCCATGGAGGTTTTCCTTTGTTACAAACGATGTGGTTAGGTGTCGTAAACTCGAGGCTTGTCTCAGAACGAGGCCTTAGTTTGCTTAAGGTCTCCACTGTTCATATTATCACATAATCACATAATTCATGTAGGACTGTGGCCCAACAGGAGCTGCGCGTGCGCGACGAGCATGAGTGGAGTCGCGCTCTGAGCGCACACCTGCAACTCGACAGCTCATCAGGAGGAGAGGTTAAAGAGGCTGCGAGTTGTTCAGGGCGAGTTTGTTTTGTTAACTTTGTAAGCTTTCTTGGAGTGTGATGAGTTGTTTGCTGGTGGCTGCCTTTTCCCCGTGATTTTTGAGTTCCTTGTGAAGAAGGTTTTTTATTCCCTGTGGAAGTCTTTTTGTGTTTCAATTAAACCACGTTATGATTTTTGGCTAAGTTTAACTCTGTTTGGTATCGTGGGATTAGGTTCAAGGAAACCAATTCCTAACCCTGCGTTCACACTGAAAGAGTCACGGGCGTCCCGACGCCAGCATCTCGCCGCTTGGTGCAATCACACTGAAAGCGTCAGTGCCTGCAGCGGGGCGGCGGTGGGCGGGGTTAAAGCTGCGCTGCAGAACTGAAGGGAACAGTGGGAACAGCCTACACATCTTAATCTTCCTATTTCACCATAGATCACACTTTGGGACGCCTTCTTTATATTTTAGCGTTATTTCCGCGTAGATAAGAGTGAGTTTGATGCTCCTTAACAAGTTTGGTCCGTGGATTCAACATCAACCGCCAGATCCCACTCCCGGTGAACCATAAATCAGCCTAGGCGTCACACCAACGCAGGCCTACGGCGTAGGGTACGCGGCGCTGCACACCGCACCGCGTCCCTACGCCGTCGGCTACGCCGTCGATTTAACGCGGAACCATAAATCAGGCGAAGCTGCAATGCAGTCTGTGCGGTGAACACTGACACACCGGGTGACGGGTCGGAGCGGATTTGGTCATGATGTTTAAACTGTGTTTTGTGATTAATAAGCACGGGTTTTAATTATTTTTCGTTGGATCAATGTAGCAAATAAAATAGTTAGGACCATCCAGCTCCTCACCCATCAGATACGTGTTTCACCTGATCAGTTCAGGTAAAAACGGCAGTCAAATCAGCAAAAATGTCATTTTGCTGGATGAAATATATTAATTCCTGATAAAATAAGTTTGTTAGTGCACAGCTCTGCTCCTGTAGCATGTGAATGAGTGTACGTTTGTGTGAACATGAAAGTACAATCTGCATTGAGGCTTCTCACTTCGGGAATCCCGGTGTGTGATTGGACGACGCCTCGGCGTCGCCGCTGCTCATTTGCATAAAGTTCAGATTTTTCAACTTTCAAATTGACGCGCCGCGCCCGCCGCCAGACGCTCCTGCCGCTCCTGCCGGTCCCGCCGCCCCCGCCGCCTCTTGACGCCCGTTTTTCATAGACAATGAATGGCAGCCAGACGCCTATGACTCCCGTGACGCTTTCAGTGTGAACGGGGGGTAACAAACTCGCCAAGATGAACCCAGCAGACACTGAGCGTGGCTCATTGCCAGCTGCCCTGGAGAGGCAGATTCGGCTGACCAACAGCCACACTGACCAGTTGGAGGCAACCGCCGCGGCCATGCAGGTCCAGGTCCAGCCTTGGCAGGCTTCAGTGGCTGGCCTGGTCCAGCGGCAGGAAGCCATTGCAGCTCTGCACGCGGAGGTGATGGAGAAGCTGCGAGGGTTTGTAGTGGATAGTTTTGGTCTTTTCTACATAAACTAAATGTCTATAAGTATAACACCTTTACCAATTGGACTGAAGAAAAATACGAAGAGTCATGTCAGCTGGTGGTCCGTTCAATACTGCAAAGGTTTATTGTAAGAATACAACTGTACCATTTACAGGAGAGCAGGCATTCGAATACCAACTCTGAAAACCCTTCTCAGAGCTCCCCCCTTTATTCTCCAGGTTCTGGAAGACCACACCCCCAGTCTTTCAATCTCCCACACCTAAGTGTCATATCTTACTTCACACCAGAGGCTGGACAAAATGGTCTTTCATCTTCGGGACTCAGATACCAACGCTCTTCCTATTTAGAAAAATATCTGTTTTCAGAACAGGTTATATTTCTCCTTCATTTTTCTCTCCTGAAGACATTTGCTCTCAGAGTCTAATTATATCTCTTTGTATGGAGGGATCTCTTGGCCATAAACAAACCCACATGACACCTAGCTTTGCACATATCATAATCAGCTGTTTTATGATCGCGCACACATATGAATCAGTTTTCCACTCCTTCTCTCCCTCAAATGAGCCTTTCCTGCGAGAGCTCCTTTTATGCTCACACACATATGCACACACTTACCCTCAGCTCTCTTATCATATCTGCGAGAGCTCCCTTTTATGCTCACACACACACACTCAAACTTAGCTCTCTTATCATCCCCAGTTGTTTCCTCTCCTCAGCTTTCACAGCTGTCTCTGTCATATGCAAGTCTTCAAGGCCAGTATTTACAGAGATCATTCTGAGTTTCTCAGTGTTAGACTTTTAGCATTCAACAAAAGATATTTAACCTTCTACTACATTTCTCCCCTGTGGTCCTAAAAAGGACCACCCATCACAATTTCGTCTTCCCATGACATATCTTTTAACTCTTAGGTTATGTAAGTAAAGCACACAGATATTGAGGTATAAGATTTGAGGTAAAAGAGTATTGAGGTAAGATATAACAACAGTTCCATCCCACAGCGAGGATCACCATGAGGCATCGTCCCAGCTACTAAGGTAGCTGCATGACTATGGCTCGGAACCATCCCGGGACTAGCCCATCCTAATGGTCCAGTGATCGTCTCTGTCGGGCCCCTCACTAGCTGATCCATGCAGACATGGCCAGGGAAACATCCTCCCATCTGTAGATAATGGGAGGTAAAAACCCTTGCCAAGTGG